>NC_141768.1:31612971-31931364 GCF_051362555.1 Lingula anatina
GTACCGCAATAAGCACGGCTTGCATCTGTGTAAAGCTTGTTGGGGGTTTTTCTCGTTACTGGGACAAGTTCGGGAGCTCAAATTTTCTATGAAGATGGAGAATTAAGCAGTTGTGTCCTTATGTCAGGCTGTGTCCTTATGTTGGCGTTCCTGGTTAATATACGCGGTACGCTTCATCCATGTTGAAGGGTATCAATACACGCACTCAAGCACATCCGAAACTCAATTTCCACAATTACCTCACACCTTTATCTGTTGTCATATTTGACCCCCCCCCCCCACACACACACACAACCCACACCGCACACGTCCCTCATAACACTGGATATTTTGTCGAAGACTGGTTTCATCACATTGCTTTTCAATCTACCCTACAGTATATATGTAAGTTTCACGACAAGTACTCTTAAACGAAAATAGTTTTCCAACAGTACCCATGAATTATTATTTCATTACTTTAAGAACACCTCCCCCTCCCTGTCTCGCGTTACGTCTTCACTAACACAATTGGGTGATATTTGTAGAGTCGGTCACAATCATGGTTGAGACAGCATCAAAAGTCTGTGGTACATTTCTCTTATGAACAGATATTGTTACATAAAATTTTCACAGTGGTAGATAGATTAGCAATAAATAAATAAGAGAAGGGGTTGAAAAAGAGTTCAAGGCTAATAAGAGTAGATTTGGCCGAGACACGAATAAAAATCGAAACAATTACTTCATACCCACAAATCCTGTTAGACAGCTTCACCTGTTAGTCCTGTAACACACACCCTGGTCCTCAATACATACCCACAAATCCTGGAAGACAGCGACACCTGTTGCCTGTTGGTCCTGTAACACACCATGGTACCCAATGAATACCCACAAATCCTGGTAGACAGCAACACCTGTTGGTCCTGTAACACACACCCTGGTCCTCAATACATACCCACAAATCCTGGTAGACAGCGACACCTGTTGGTCCTGTAACACACACTGTGGTCCTCAATACATACCCACAAATCCTGGTAGACATCAACACCTGTTGGTCCTGTAACACTCACCCTGGTCCTCAATACATACCCTCAAATCCTGGTAGACAGCGACACCTGTTGGTCCTGTAACACACACTCTGGTCCTCAATACATACCCACAAATCCTGGTAGACTGCGACACCTGTTGGTCCTGTAACACACACCGTGGTTCTCAATACATACCCACAAATCCTGGTAGACAGCGACACCTGTTGGTCCTGTAACACACACCGTGGTCCTCAATACATACCCACAAATCTTGGTAGACAGCGACACCTGTTGTCTGTTGGTCCTGTAACACACTGTGGTCCTCAATACATACCCACAAATCCTGGTAGACAGCGACACCTGTTGGTCCTGTAACACACCGTGGTCCTCAATACATACCCACAAATCCTGGTAGACAGCAACACCTGTTGCCTGTTGGTCCTGTTACACACACTGTGGTACCAAATACATACCCACAAATCCTGGTAGACAGCAATACCTGTTGGTCCTGTAACACACACCGTGGTCCTCAATACATACCCACAAATCCTAGAAGACAGCAACACCTGTTGGTCCTGTTACACACACCGTGGTCTTCAATACATACCCACAAATCCTGGTAGACAGTGACACCTGTTAGTCCTGTTACACACACCGTGGTCCTTAACACATACCCACAAATCCTGGTAGACAGCTACACCTGTTGGTCCTGTAACACGCACCCTGGTCCTCAATACATACCCACAAATCCTGGTAGACAGCAACACCTGTTGGTCCTGTTACACACAACGTGGTCTTCAATACATATCCACAAATCCTGGTTGACAGTGACACCTGTTAGTCCTGTTACACACACCGTGGTCCTTAATACATACCCACAAATCCTGGTAGACAGCGACACCTGTTGGTCCTGTAACACACACCGTGGTCCTTAATACATACCCACAAATCCTGGTAGACAGCGACACCTGTTGGTCCTGTATCACACATCGTGGTCCTTACCAGTGCAGTTCTTAACATACAGACACGTTGCTGGAAAAGAGTACGGCGTTGAAGTTATTAGTACTTTTTCGGAAACTAAGTAATGTGTGGTATGGCACATTACGGTATGCATCACAAACATTCCTCTTCTATACACTTGTAAACTCATATTAAAGCGTTTCTCATGTGTTGTTGATGCAATGGTATGAAGCTTTCTATCAAACACAATACTATTAAAATTAAATAAACCTTAATTAAATTAACCCTACTGCTTGTTTCTGTATGCTTTTTACATGTCTCTTCGTGACCGAAAAATAAAAGACTTGCAGTCCTGACTGCAATACATATGTTTATTAATAATACTGATGCTGGTCAGGTGACAGCATTCAGAGGAATGTTTGGTGGTGAGGTGTGGCGAGCGATAGGAGAAAAATGCTTTACAGTAGACAACTTTGAATATCGTACAAAATAGAGTGCTCCAGAAGAGCGATCGAGTGCATACAGTCAGGGGCGTAACCAGACCTTTAAAAATTGTACGCACAGATTTTTAAAATTCCCAGCAAAATGTAGACTAACGCAAGAGATAAGGGCAGCGTAATTACAGCATATGTCATTTAGTTAGAAATATTCTCGCAATTAAAAAAGTTTCAATATTCTTATTACCCAGAACGGTATATTTATTTAAAAGGAGGCTAGCTTCGCATATGTGGAATCCCCTTCGAATAATCCTGGATCCACCTCTGAGTTGAACTAACATACGGTTTCATTCACCTTACATGTGGATGCATGGCTCCCAAAAACAACGACACGACAGAGCTCTGATACATCTACGTAAGTTTAATTATTTGTTTGTAAAAATTGCCCATGTCACCCTGTTAGTTTGGAGGGGTAAGCTGGGTCAAGTCCGTGTCAAAATTCTTTGAAGCTTGATTCTGAGGAAAAATTCTTCCTTTGTTTCTCTAGCTCCTTCTTAAACCTGGCGTCCAGGTTTTATCTAGCTGCTCTTTGAAAATAACACTCAGGCAGATTTTTACCTGAGATAAATAACGCCAGATATTCTTAAGAAAGAGGGTACAGAAGAGTTGCGGGCCACTGAACCCTCCAATTAAGAGGTAAAGGAAGTTTCAGTTAAATGGACGATTAAGATAGGACTTGTTAAGGTTACAGGCATTGTTTACCTCATTTTGCAAGACCGGGGGGGGGGGGGGGCCCGAACAATTGTGCCTATACAATTGATACAGAGGATTTGTACATACAGGTGACTTTAATAAGCAGAGGATTTTCTTTTATATTCCGTGAAAAATACACTAAATTTATATAAAATAATATCATGGTTGGCCAAAAAATTGTACGCACAGTGCATCCGTGCGTATGCCTAGTTACGCCCATGTTAACAGTTAACGGGTGTTTTATCGGTTCCCTATAGTTACCTTTCTGGTCACAGGCTGTCCCTTCCCAGCCCACATCACACACACACAGAAACCGCTGTCACACACGCCATTGACGCAGGCACCACAGGAACCTGTATGAACCATAGTGATATTGGCGTTAGTATTGTAACTTTTATAATTAGGAAACTGGAAAGGAAATGGTGTCACTCTCACTTAGAAATTCATCGGCAATTGTTCATATCTGCGCGATCTCACTATCACTCTCTTCTTGTGGCACACAAGAAAGAATATCACCGCTCCCGTATTGAATCTGCTGATCAGAAAACACTTTTCAAGATCGTGGACCAAATATCGGAATCAAAATCATCTCAACTGAATGTCCTCCCAGACATGGAAATCTCAGAGCTCCCTCAACTTTTTTCAAATTACTTTACAGATAAGATCAAGAGCATTCGAAATGATCTCGTTTCTTATTCTTCTGTAGAAATCTCAGAAACCCCAGTTACCTGTACTCATGCAGTATTGACTGAATTTTCACCTGTATCAGAAGAAGATGTTTTAGCATTAATGAAAAGCATGAATTCTAAATCTTCTGCCTTAGATCCTGTGCCAACACATATTATGAAAGAGTGCATTACTGTTCTGGCCCCAGTTATTTTAAAGATAGTGAATCTCTCTTTTACAACAGGCATCTTCCCATCCAACTGCAAAGCAGCAATTGTTAGACCCTTGTTAAAAAAACAAGGCCTGTGCAAACAAGTGTTTAAAAATTATCGACCAATATCAAACTTGCCCTTCTTAGGGAAGTTTCTTGAGAAAATGGCATGTATACAACTGAATAACTATCTAGCTCAAAACAGTCTATATGGCAAGTTTCAATCAGCTTATAGAGAAGGACATAGCACAGAAACAGCTCTCCTAAGGGTTCATAATGACATCATGCTTTCTTTAGACAAACAAAAAGATGTTATTTTAGTCCTTTTAGATCTGTCTGCTGCATTCGACACCATTGACCACAACATACTTCTGCACAGACTACAGTACCGATTTGGAGTAAAAGATTTAGCACTTAATTGGTTAACCTCATATCTAAAAGATCGAACACAAAAGGTGTCAATTGAGTCGTTGCTATCAGAGCCCACTATTTTAGAGTATGGTGTCCCTCAGGGGTCTGTGCTAGGTCCATTGCTCTTTTCATTGTATATGCTACCAGTAGAAGACATTATAGTTAAACATGGTCTCAACACTGTCATTTTTGCTGATGACACTCAAATTTATGTCACAAGTGAAAGTAATCGCTCCATGGCTATCACCTCAATAGAAACGTGTCTAGTTGAGATCCGAAATTGGATGAAAACAAACATGCTAGCACTAAATGATGGAAAAACTGAACTAATATGGTTTACATCAAGGTCTAAGTCAGACAGGGGAAATGCAATGAAATCTGATATTTGTATCGGTGGTGTCAACATCAATCCATCTAGCTATGTGAAAGATTTAGGTGTCACCTTTGATCAGTATGCAACTATGGATAGACGGATCTCTGAAATTTGCAAATCGGCATCATACTCACTTTGGCGAATTAGTAAGATACGTGACTTACTGGACAAAACTTCAACTGAAAAACTAGTCCATGCTTTCATTACTTCTAAGCTTGATTATTGCAACAGTCTCTTATATGGTTTAGGCAAAAATCATCTGAACAAACTTCAATTAATTCAAAATTCTGCAGCTAGGCTGGTAACTAAAATGGGATGGAATAGCCGAGAGCATATAACACCTGTTTTGATGGAACTTCACTGGCTTCCAGTAAGAGAGAGAATTTTATTTAAAATTTTATGTGTCATTTTTAAAGCAGTCACTGAGAATAAACCACTTTATATCTCAGAACTTATGAAGCAACATCAGCATGGAAGAGTTACCAGGTCTTCAACTTTTAGTCATTTACTTTTAGAACACAGTGTCTTAGAGAAAAAAGCTGGTAAATTTTACGGTGAAAGGGCATTTATGATATATGCACCCAAAGTTTGGAACACTTTACCCTCTGAAATACGAGCAGCAGGTGACATAGATACTTTTAAAAAGCTTTTGAAAACTCATATTTTTAGAATAGCCTATCAGTAGCTATCATATAGTTAATTTTAGTTTTTAATAAGGTGTACTGTAATTTTATGATTAATTTTAAATGTTGTCACTTTAGGTTCTTATCATTTTAGAATATGAATAATTGGTTCTTTAAATTAGTTCTTAGTCCTTTAAAATTGTAATGTGTTCTTATATTAGTATTGTGTTATTTAGCTCTTTTAAGTGAATGTTGTAAGGCGCATTGAGATTTTTAATGGAATGCGCCATAGAAAAATAAATTATTATTATTATTATTATAATAATTCAAAACATATTTAAATTTATATAAAAACACTATTATTATTATTATTGCACTGAGCAGTGGATGTCACAGTTTCATACATATTTAAAAACGTGATTTTGTCAAACGCATTTTAGAAACAAAGTGGAAAAAAGTGGAAAAAATATCTAAAAAGACCTTAAATATCTTTTTGCTAAGATATATGTCAAAACTACATGAGGCACAAAATGGCCGCCAATTGTTTCTATAATGTCGAAGATGGGTTCTTTTTTCCTAATTTAGTCAGGTTTGATAATCTACACGGTTTATTTTTTTATTTTTATTTATTTATTTATTTATTTATTTATTTATTTATTGCAAAAAAAAAAGTGATGGAAATATGAAACATTATATTTTGGAACCTAATTTGCATAATTTATGCGTGTCTCTATGGATATTTTTTCTTTTGGCCCAAGGATCCTTCATGCCAAGTTAGACTATAAAATGCAGTGTTTGACCCCTTAACAAGCCTACTATGTAGGACGTTGTCCAAGGTGACAAATAACCTACCTATAGAGCAGTCAGTTCCAGTCCAACCGTCTACATTGACAAGTGCTGTTCACACACCTCCCTTTACCATTACATTGACCAGGACAACCTGGCAATAACGTTATATTATAAGGCTACAGACACAGATATGGTTGTATCTGCATGCAGGTATGCATATTATTGTATATTTCTAGCAAAGGACATTAATTAAGCAGTTAAAATAACACAAAATAACACAGATATTTATAAATAAGTTAATAAAGAATGCTAACGCATGCGCACATGATTATGATTTATGATTTTTAATATCCTTTAATATTCTCAGTTTTATCAATCAATTATTTTATCTGATTGTGCCAGTGTGTATTTATATTTTATTATTCCAACTCTCTACGTGCTAACAGACTGTTTAAGCAGTAATAATAATAATGGTCTGATGTGGCGTGAATCTGCACATGTACAAAGTGTGTTAGCGTTTTGATACGGTATATTTATTATTTTTCATTTGATTCAGGCATGTAAGGCAAGGAGTGGTGTAAGAGATTCTCTATATATTAATACTCACCTAGTTCATATGTTTCTTGGTTGGAGAAAGTGATATCTTTCGTGACCGCGATGTCATAGACACACTCCTGCAGTAACACGCCCTCCAGTCCTTTCCTCTGACATACCGTCTCTGCAGCCTGAATATTGGGGTAATGACGGTATAGCATTATAGAGGTTGCAAATGTTAATGTCACCTACTCGGGCTCATCTCATCTTTACACCTTACCGACTATGCTACTAATTATGATAATCCAATGGTATGGAATTAACACATGTACCTGTTTTCCTTGAATGTACTGGGGTATTTGGAAATAACTTCAAGAGCTTTCTAAAACTATGCGTTGATGTAAAGCACAAGTGAAGCAAATGCAACAATATGTATTCGAGACAACACAACTTTATCATTTAATAAAAGTCTTCTTGAAACAGACCGGTTTCATATTTTAATATATCTTAAAAGTATCTAATCAGATTGTTTACCTTACGTTTACAGCATAATTCTATATTGATATATATATATACGTATTTGTGATGGACCTTTTGGTCATTTTGACCGCAATGGCTAAGCGTTACATACAGGTAAGAGGTCACTGACTTTAATCTCAGCCTGTGATACGTTCACGCAAGAAGTTATAACTTCTTGGTTCACGGGACCGTAGGCCGGATTGTATAGACTGGGGTCGGTGTAGGAGGGGTCCATGACGTCATCAGCGTGGAAGTTTGAACTGTCCTAGGACCAACTGCCGTATAACCCAGAACCAGAAAACGAAGTACTTATTCTCCCTGTGGTGATAACGACAAATGTTAAAAATGTTTCAGAGGAGTAAATGGTTGAAAATTCGAATAGTTAAGGCAGTGTTTTAATATCACCGATTTCTAAACATGCTAAAGAATATTAGGCTACATATCAATTACAAGTCTGATTTTCTACACATCTATATACTGTCTACAGGCCATATGGTGTTTCATTGCCATACTCTGAATTTCAAAGAAAAGAAGTCAAGAATAAATATGTAATCAAGCTCATCAGTACATTGATCATTCTCTCTAATAGTTGTTGTATAAAATGCAGTGTTTGACCCCTTAACAAGCCTACTATGTAGGACGTTGTCCAAGGTGACAAATAACCTACCTATAGAGCAGTCAGTTCCAGTCCAACCGTCTACATTGACAAGTGCTGTTCACACACCTCCCTTTACCATTACATTGACCAGGACAACCTGGCAATAACGTTATATTATAAGGCTACAGACACAGATATGGTTGTATCTGCATGCAGGTATGCATATTATTGTATATTTCTAGCAAAGGACATTAATTAAGCAGTTAAAATAACACAAAATAACACAGATATTTATAAATAAGTTAATAAAGAATGCTAACGCATGCGCACATGATTATGATTTATGATTTTTAATATCCTTTAATATTCTCAGTTTTATCAATCAATTATTTTATCTGATTGTGCCAGTGTGTATTTATATTTTATTATTCCAACTCTCTACGTGCTAACAGACTGTTTAAGCAGTAATAATAATAATGGTCTGATGTGGCGTGAATCTGCACATGTACAAAGTGTGTTAGCGTTTTGATACGGTATATTTATTATTTTTCATTTGATTCAGGCATGTAAGGCAAGGAGTGGTGTAAGAGATTCTCTATATATTAATACTCACCTAGTTCATATGTTTCTTGGTTGGAGAAAGTGATATCTTTCGTGACCGCGATGTCATAGACACACTCCTGCAGTAACACGCCCTCCAGTCCTTTCCTCTGACATACCGTCTCTGCAGCCTGAATATTGGGGTAATGACGGTATAGCATTATAGAGGTTGCAAATGTTAATGTCACCTACTCGGGCTCATCTCATCTTTACACCTTACCGACTATGCTACTAATTATGATAATCCAATGGTATGGAATTAACACATGTACCTGTTTTCCTTGAATGTACTGGGGTATTTGGAAATAACTTCAAGAGCTTTCTAAAACTATGCGTTGATGTAAAGCACAAGTGAAGCAAATGCAACAATATGTATTCGAGACAACACAACTTTATCATTTAATAAAAGTCTTCTTGAAACAGACCGGTTTCATATTTTAATATATCTTAAAAGTATCTAATCAGATTGTTTACCTTACGTTTACAGCATAATTCTATATTGATATATATATATACGTATTTGTGATGGACCTTTTGGTCATTTTGACCGCAATGGCTAAGCGTTACATACAGGTAAGAGGTCACTGACTTTAATCTCAGCCTGTGATACGTTCACGCAAGAAGTTATAACTTCTTGGTTCACGGGACCGTAGGCCGGATTGTATAGACTGGGGTCGGTGTAGGAGGGGTCCATGACGTCATCAGCGTGGAAGTTTGAACTGTCCTAGGACCAACTGCCGTATAACCCAGAACCAGAAAACGAAGTACTTATTCTCCCTGTGGTGATAACGACAAATGTTAAAAATGTTTCAGAGGAGTAAATGGTTGAAAATTCGAATAGTTAAGGCAGTGTTTTAATATCACCGATTTCTAAACATGCTAAAGAATATTAGGCTACATATCAATTACAAGTCTGATTTTCTACACATCTATATACTGTCTACAGGCCATATGGTGTTTCATTGCCATACTCTGAATTTCAAAGAAAAGAAGTCAAGAATAAATATGTAATCAAGCTCATCAGTACATTGATCATTCTCTCTAATAGTTGTTGTATTATTTTTTCCTTATGACTCACATGACTCGGCGAATTCCACTGCCTTGCCCTTGGTGACCAAAGTGCCATTGGCCATGGTGAAATCGTTGTCCTGGTTGTCGTCCATCAGTCCACACAGTCCAGACGTCTGCCCCGTAAAACTGGCAGTTAGACCAGAACGCACGTTTAGGAAGAGACGCCCCATCACCGGGCTGAACCGGACGTCTACTGTGACAGATACACCTAAGGGGAAATAAAGCGTTGACAATATCTGTGCCAATCAACACAGGCGTGAGGAAAGGAACGGGGTAACTGTTCAGATGGTGGAAAAAATTAAATAGACTTTCATTATACTTCTTTTGTATTGGGCATCGTCCACGATATTAATTATATACTAAAGATACAATCACAGTATAAGCAGTCACTAAGCCATTCGTTCTGCCCCTAGGACTTCCATGGTTGAAAAACGTAGCTAATCCCGCCTACCCCCCTTCCCAGCTCCTGCGGCTATGCCGCACCATATATAGTGGAACGCATATTAGCAACTCACAGCCTACAGTGTATATCACATCCAAAGGCTATCGTGTAAGAGAATATTCTCTTCAAATTAGGTGCTTATGTGAAAGAACATAAATATAACAGTATACATACCGGTGTCATACTGAATTGCAATCATCATCACGGCACCAGTGGCGTTGTTCCTGACCTTAGCAATGTCTACAATGACGGTGTCGTTGTAAAGCGTCAATCTTGTGGTACATGGCACGTGTAGTAAGACGTCTACAATAACGATTATTTTAATGATATCTTTAAAAATCTTGAAACAATACATCCATTCGTTTTATTGACCATGTGATTGATAAAACAAGCGCAACTATCATGCTGTTTCTTAGATCCAAAGTTTGATAGACTCTTTCCGGATTTTAATGTCATATTATTCAAAGGCAATATTACTAGTACACTTTCTATATTCCCAATTCACCTTAAAGTAGAAAGAGTGGTTTCAGTAGCAGTGAACGGTGTAGTAATGGTGGCCACATTGTGACCGACCTTGACCGCGGCGGTACCGACCAGTGACGCTTGTTTATAGCCGAAGAACCTGACTTGTACGCCAAAGTCGTTAACTGTACTCATACAGTCCCAGAACTCCCGGATACCGTGGTAGTCGTAGGATATACTTTAGGAAACAACGAATTCTTACATTAGGTTATACCATTACTCTAGCAAACATGGCGCACAACGGTTATTTCATTTCACGGCGATTACTTTTTTTTTCGAGACGGTATGATTAAATCAGGAAATTAACATCGATGCACACTAAACCGCCAAAGAATTGGCGTGATTTAAATTCGATGAGAAATTTTGACGATGTTCACCCACCATCTGCTGTCTGTAAGTGAGGATCACCTCCCATATTTCTTGGTATTCTGACATCAAACAGACGCCGGTCCAGAATTGGGAACACACACACCTAGAGCTACAGAAGTACGACTGAGGGGTGCAAACACCATTGCCGAAACATTCTGAAATGTAACAAGGGTGTTTGTAATGTAAAGGCTCTCTATCTGATTGTATGGATTCAGTCATTGGGTGATAAAATGCATATTTTCAATTTTTTTATTTTTCATGTTTTTTTTTTTTTTTTTTGCTTTTTCACCCAATATTTTACCATCAAACTTTTAAAAACTTCCAATATAATCTTCATATAGTAAAAGTTAAGGAAAGGTGTTGAAATGATCATCAAATATTAAATAGATAGCAGTAGTATAAGAAAAACCCGGACAGTTCTTAAAAAGGATAGGGCCCTGATAAGGCCCTCTAAATGTTTGTTTTCTTATTTTCTTTCTTATTTATTTTTTCTTTATTTTATGAAAAAAAGTTATATTGGCAAAATCAAGTGTGTATACATAAGATTTTATTTTATTTTTACTTATTATGTTATTTATTCATTTATTTTTTAAATGGAAATGTTTATATTGGTAAAAAAATGGTAGGTGTGTAAACATAAGATTTGAAAGGATAGATGATTGTTTATAGTATTTCATTGTATTGGATGAACAAATTATTATTATTGATCTAAAAAAGAGAGGTGGCATTGTTTGCGGTTCAGTTGAACGCGGCGCATAGTAAACAAACAAGGATCCGCTAACAGTCAGGTGAGACTATTGTAATGCACAAAGAGAGCAGTATGCAAGCCAAATACTTAGAGTATTGTGAGAGTGTGTGTGGTTCGCAAACACTTAATAGATTAAAACCTCCCATTTTATTGAAGTAAACTGTATTTGAATGATAGCATTAAATGAATGACACTACGAGCCAGGTAGTGTTATAGTAAAGCAGTATTGTTTGCTGGTCAAGCAACTGTTGTAGTGGTTTATACGCACAGCCGCAATGAATATTATTTTGATTCATATGAAGCTTTCCCTTTATTTCTAAATGATCGCCTTAGTTTGTACAACAAATAAAACAGTATTGCACGCTGTAGGTGTACATAATCTGTTAAGCACAAGGCGTTTTGGTGACAAAATTCATAGCATTTTTAACAGTATTTTTATGATTTAAAACAAAATATTTTTTATAGTACAATTAATAGATCATGATAGGAACATAGCTGAATAATGTAAAATTAAATGTCTAAAGGTGCAGTGGACACACCGTCTTCTAACACTTTACGTTTGCAATAGAAATAGGAAAAGGCGTCCCGCCTCTGCACGTAAGAATACATTGTGTTATTGAATAACCTGATGCCCCTATAGCTACTCTTACAACCGGTCGTGCGTGCTTCTACGAGCGGTTTGCGTGCAAAAAATTGGCCAAGTAGTAAGATACACGCACGTGGAGCGTACTATTTTTGGTGGACGCAAACACGACGCAAAGCACGCAGCCCGAAAACTGGCCGGCCAGTTTTTCGCTACGACCTGTCTGCGACAATTAGAACGCCTGGAGCACGCTCGTAGCACGCAAGACAAAAGTACTTAGTAAGTGCGCTAGGCGTGCGTGTAACGCAGGAAAAGCATGCAGAAATTACGGGGTATTTTACCACGAAGACGTACTTACCACGCAAGAGACTCGTAAGTTTAACTGACTTTCAATGTACGTGTTAACAATAAGGGGGGTGAGCGCACTTCCTCCGTGCGTTTATCTTACTTCCAAAGTGCGTGGCGAGTACTACTACCATACCTGTGAAGTGCGTCACACTAAGACGACGCACGTGCCCAGCACGATAAAAGTGCAGGCGATCCCGAGCAACCACTGCCAGCATTGCGTCACGATCTTCGGCCTCCTCTAGCATTAGCAGCTGTAGAAGTCGATGGCGCATCCTTCTTGGAAGTGCCTTTTTGGAAGCCAAAACAGTGAATGATGAAGAGACTCGGTGCTCCCTTTTATATTATTTTGATTATCCGTGCGTTCCACTTCCGTGCTTATTTCGTTTCTCTTACGTTTCTCTTACTTCGTAAGTACGGTTTCTGAAAACGTACGCTTCACTTGCAATACACGTATGATTATCTCACTCACTGTGTGCGACACGAGTACAGATCGTACGTGCTCCTTACTTCTTCCTACTTCCAAAAAAAGGCGTACAGACCACTTGCGGGCCCCACGTTTAGAGCACGACACACCTACTCATAAAGTACTTACTACTTCGTCCGCTGCGATTTAATTTTCATCCTGCGACAACGCTATGTCTGACGAGAACTCCGAGGACGCACGATCTCTAAGCACGCACGACGGGTTGTAAGAGAGGCTTATTTATACCACTACCACTCTTTCTGTTTAATAAGACGTCTAAATATTTGGTTTTATCTATAGTATTACAAGTCCTATTTACACCCTTGCAGCTGAACTTGGATTTTGTCTCTTCTCCGTAACAGTAGTAAGTCTTACCGTCACCAATCCACTCGGCTTTGAACAATCCAGGCGTTCTTTTGTCAAAGGCCTCGTGCTCTGGCGTATCAGTGCGAGGAAACCAAAGATGTTTTTCTTTTTCATACTGCTCACGCATGCTAGGTTTTACAACGTCTTCTAAGCTGTCCGCCGAAAAGGCAATGTAAGCGGAATCCGTGTCCATTTCACAATACTGGAAATCGGACGGATCCACAAACTTCAGCATGAAATCGTAATAAAATTCTAGCATGCGCAGCTTGGCATACTGATACACCATGACCCCGATTTGAATGGGTAAGTCGTATTTGACGACTTTTTTTGTTTAGTTCGATCTCGTATGTGCTTTCAGCAATTTGATCTAAACGCCGAAACCTGGGGTCGTTGATCTTTCTAGAGGCCTTAGCTTCACCGCAATATTGCACATCGCGGTGTTTGTCTTTATTGGTAACCGTTTTACCGTACCCAGAATTACCAATGAGCTTCATGGTATCGGCAACGATGGTCTTTGTTTTGTCTTTGTCCCCCTCTCTACGAGCATCACTCACGGCATTTCCAAAATGCTAGAAGCAGGCTTTAGGTGTGTACTCGACAACCTGATAGATTCGGGAGACACGAAGACCGTGGGTCAGATACCATTTAAGAAGGGGTGTGGCCAAAACGATTTTTTCTCCAAAGAAACTACCGATCAACGATTTTCTAGGGGTGCGCATGATATTATTTTCCTGGACAAAATTTTCCATGCATGACCCAATGTCGTCTCGGGTAATCGTGGTGTTTTTGAAAATGGGAGGCATTTCGGCAAACATGGCTTTTAGTTCAGAGGGGACTTCTATATCACACTCAACGAACCCAAACAACTTATCATTTCGAACGGCGTCTAAATTATCGTCGAATTTGAGTTGATATTTGTTCTCAGTTGGGAGTGTGTACTGTTTTACAAATTCTTTCACTTAAACGGTGTCCCGTTGAAGTTTTTTCCATTCACACTCCCACATTTCAACCAGATTATACCCTCGAATGTATTCGCTATTTTTGTCTGTTTGGATTCGCAGTGAGGACGAAGAAGCCTTTTTGGTATCATTCATAACTTTATAGGTGCCATCTTTGTTTTGATTAAGGTGGCAACGGTGGCCGTGAAAATAACACCCGTGGTATTGATACACAGTCTTCGTTTTTCGACAAAATCCATCGACAGGTAGTCGGGGGAGGTAGCCTATGCGTTTTTCAGTGCCGTTGAACTGATGTCGGATGTTTACACCATCTGAATGGGCGACCCAGTCTAACCACATCGTGGCCTCTCTCCCACGTGGATGGGAATATTCACGTTTATACCCAGACACTTCGTGTCTACGTATGAACGTCTGTTAAGCCCCTCTGGTCCTCAAATCAAGTTCAGTCCCTTGGTTCTAAACTGTTTACCAGAGGCTCTGTTCTGGTCCTACACCTGTAAATGTCCATCATGACGTGTTCAAACGTGTTTCCCAAACGTGTCCTTGGCTGACTCTCTTTTGGGCCCCAGACTTTTTCTGCGGTATAGTCTTCATTTGGAAACCTGCCAGTATGACGTTCGGGGGAGGGGAGGGGATTAATTACTTGCAGTTAAGCAACTCAACTAACGGTCATTTGGTTGATTCGCGAGATCAACGGACTAGCTGGCTATTATTTCACAGCATAAATTGAAATGAAAGATATAAATTGCAGAGTAACGTACCTTGTGTCGCAAGGATACTACTTATAATTATTTATTCCCTTCTTGCCCCCCCCCCCCTCGGGCATTTGTAATTGATACTCCGTATCTTGATTAATGTGGAAGAATCGAAAGATGAAAAGAGCGCCCAAACATGCTTTTGACAGGTCAGGTCACGAAGTAACGGATACGGCATCTCAGGCCACAAAATATGGCTTCACAGGGCAGTGAACAAACTCGAGAAATTTCCCTCTCCGACAAAATTCCGAGCATATATGGTCACCCTGCTTCCTACATGTCTTTACAACAATTCAGTATCATTATACTGAATTCTATTACTGTTCTATTACTGATGTTGTATTCAACCATCTCGTAAAATTTGATATTTGAAGAAAATTTCATTGCAGGATTTTACAATATCACTACTTTACACCATCGCTATTATATGGCGCAGAGTACAGGTTCAAACAGGTATAGCTGCAAACAGTAAAATTGTTTGATATTAATAAAAATATAAACAATAATGTTGATCATAATAACTAAACCACTCTGCAGGCTAGTCTACGGGTTATTGCCAAGATGTGTTTAGTTTATAACACTCTCCTCTAGTTCGGGACATTTACAGAATGTCTTGACTTTCTCTCTCTCGTCATAAATCAAAGTCTCTGACATTTAACATTTGTATTTAAATTCAGGATATTTACAGAAATGTGTGAACTTGATATTAATTCGAGAAATGGTATTTTATAGTGTTAGTAGATGTTATAAAGGAAATTACCAAAAATATATAGCTTTCCATATTGAGAAGACATGTTCCTCTACTCCCCCTCTCCAGATTTCCTGGCCCGAGGAGCAATATGTTTGTACTAAATTCTGAAGCTATGAACGCGCTTGATAGAAATCAGATGTGGAGATAGTGAGATTTTATTGCCCGATATATATCTTCTTAACCGACCAAGCTAGATGTCACGAAACACGATAAAGTATATCAGTAGAAAGGCTCAACTTGACTTTTTTTAAATTTCAAATCGTTCTTTCATAACATAATAGTTGCTATGCCCTTATGCTCCCCCTCTCACCCTGAACTCTTGTCATAAATATTCATTTTTTATATGAAAGATGAGAGCGTAAATTAACTTATCCCAACCGCTCACGTTTTGTATAACGTTTTTATTAATGTTTCATATTACTTTTAATAACTGCTGACTGCTTTCCCTGTTAGAGGGTACAATGACATAAACCAGTGAACGTGTCATATATTTATTCCGATATTAATCTAAATATATGTGGCTCACATTTTCACTTTTTGTTGAAAGTTTTCTCACATCACATCGTGTTTTAAAGGGTCATAAAGTGACCAATTTTTGAGATAGCGTTATGCGGGACTTAGGTAACTTTTATATAAACGGAAAATAATATACTGTAGATTGATTCACAACTCTGCTTCCGGTCGAATGCAAGCCCGTAAGGACCAACTAAAATTAAATGCCCGTGTCTGGTGCGGGTGCTCCGTTTTCGTGGTTCTCTTACATAATTGCACGATGCTTCGTTAATCTGGCAACAAATGTCGCTACAGATGAGATGCAAATAAAACGGTATAATGATCGACGCGAAAATGCCTTTAGTCTGTTATGATGCTTTCCATGTACGCACATCTACTATAATGTATAGGATTCGAAATTATCAACATCGGATTACTTAAAATAATCATCCAAAGATCATGTACATTACGGCCCGTACACACAATTCGTTTGATTTGTGGTTTTTAATGAACTTAAATGTAGATGCTGCGATAAAAACCATTCAGCTGAATAAGATATATATATATATATATGGCGAAAAAGAAATTGAGACGTCCCTGGAGTCGAGACAAAATCTAAAGAATCCCTATTCTGTAATAACAACTAGATTTGTCTCTTTTAAATTAATTTGAATTGTGCTCTATAACAAGAGAGGCAGTCAATGTGAAGGTCGGTGGCACTTTTAATGGTGGTGATCGACTATTTAAATTCACAGATTTCGGGCATGAAAGAAAATTTTGTGGTTTCCAGGGGTCAGTTTGTAAGATCAAAATTCAGGCCAGGGCGCTGTTCTGAATCTTTCGCTTGAAGTGGTAAATTGAAGCCTTTAATTTTGCCCAAGGGAGTACGGCGTTGTGTAACAGTAAATTGCATTGGTATGCATACTTATACTACGTAGTTATACTGGATCTGTCCTCTACCATTAGTCGATCAAATTGCCACAATGTCTTTGGTCAGATCACTGGGTTTTCATGATATTCCCTTCACTGTCACCCTGAGCTTCAGAGATAACTTGACACTAACCTCTTCACAATAGCCTATCTTCATCGTGTCAAGTTACCTCTGACGAAAATAGTTTGACCTAGTTTATATAAGCCAATCGAATCCAAGTTTCAAAATTTTTCACCAAAGTTTGGTGAAAACGCTGATTGGTTGACCGTCAATCGGTAATTCTCGGCTGATTCCGCAAGCTCCATACTAACAACAAAGTTATTGTCGAGTGCGGAGACATCCAAGTAGTGCCGAGTGCATAACCGTACACAAAGAAAGCATGGCGTCTTCTACGAGTGACTACGTAAAATAATGTGTTAAGTTATCTCTTGATTCTTTGCAAAATATGAGTATATCGGAGTTGAAACCAGAGCAGTTTGAGGCCCTGCATCATTATCTACTGAGGGATGATGTATTTTGCGTGCTGCCCACAGGTTACGGCAAGTCTCTGATATTGAGCCTTATCTCTGATTGGTCCGGATTTGAACAAAGCGCGCTTTGACTCGTTCGCGTTCATTGGCTAGATCGTTCAATGAGTCATTGAGTGCGGGCTTTAAATTTGATTGGCGGGCGGCGGGGGCAATCGAATGTGGTCAGAGGTAACTTGACACGATGAAGATAGGCTATTGTGAAGAGGTAAGTGTCAAGTTATCTCTGAAGCTCAGGGTGTTCACTGTACGCTCCTAAAGCAATACAATTGGGATGCTAAGTTGTCATCCTGTAGCAAAACATCACTTGAACATTATCCGAATGATATGGGATATATATTTTGTGAAGGCCTAGGTGTAAATACCAACATATGCAGCATATCTCTAACGATTTACTAAGAGGTATAGACAATTCAAAAAGTGACCCTTCTCTGATCAATAACAAACCGGTGTCTGGGCTATTCTATGCCGACGACCTAGTTCTCTTTTCGAAAAGCCCATTAGGTCTCCAATATAGCCTGGATTGTCTAAAAACGTATTGTAAACTATGGAGACTTTCGATAAACATTAAAAAAACCCAAGTTGTCATTTTCAACAGCAAGGGAAAAATCACGGACGGCACCACTCAAAGCAAACACAAATTTAACATTGGCGGTAAACTACTCGCTCTCTCGTCTAGCTACAACTACCTAGGAATTCTTTTCACTAGATCTGGCAAATTCACTGCAGCTCAAACAAGATTAAAAGAAAAAGCACAAAAAGCCTTTTTCGCACTAAAAAGTTACTTTCCTCTAACCAGCCCTATTAAATCATCCCTCAAGGAAAAACTTTTCGACACAATCATAATGCCAATTGCAACGTACGGATCAGAGGTGTGGGGATATACCCCTCTTACAGACAGATCTCCATCGGAAAAGCTAAATCTCAGTTTTTGTAAACAAATTTTAGGTGTTCACCCAAAAACTTCAAACCACACAGTAAGAGGAGAGACTGGAAGGATTCCTGCTTACATAAAAATTAACATACAATTAATAAAATTTTGGCTCAAAATATTACGCACAGACGAAAACAACCTACTCAAACAAGCATACCTAGATGAATTACATTATTACAATTTATTCACAACAAAAATCCTGTCAAATCTGAACGATGATAACCTCTCATGGAGTGAAGGTATTATGAAACTCTTGTTTGAAAACGGATTTGGAGATGTATGGCTAAAACAGAATCCTGACATAAATTTCCTAAGTATGTTCAGAGAACGAATCATCAGTGGGTACATACAAAACTGGCACAGTGAGCTTGAGGACAAATCCAAATCCAGAGTATATTGCCAATTCAAAAATACATTCAAAAAAGAAAAATATCTAGACCTTCTTCACGATACTGATAAAAGAAAAAACCTAAGCCGTTTTCGCACCAGTGGGCATAAACTCCACATTGAAACAGGCAGATACAATAACACTCCTCGGACCGACAGAAAATGCCATTACTGTTCTAAAGACAAAATTGAAGACGAAAAACACTTTCTCACAACATGCCCCCTATACAACGACATGCGGACAATGTTATATAAGGTATTTACAAAACACGATACACATTTTGGCCTAAAAACAACTCATGAAAAATTTACTATAATTATGAAATGTCAAGAAGAGGAAACCCTTATTGCACTAGCTCAGTTTCTCTCCTCCGCTTTTGCTAGGAGGGATCTACAAGACAGTGCTGCACTCATCGGCAATTGAGTAATAGTAGTAATAGTAGTGATAGAAACTTTTTTTTTTAGTAAATAAGTAAATATTCTTACACATTGTGATTGTTTAATAACATATTCACAAAAAATTGTATTCATATTGTCATTTTCATCCACACAAGTGGATGCATATGTTACGGTGAAATAAACTAAACTAAACTAATCTAAACCAGCCCCGTCAATCAAACACACATTATGGTCAGTTGCGTCTTAGTTTAAATGCAGTCAAACAGGCAAATAGGCTTTGAGTACGAATATATTGCGCGTTTATTAATAAACTTTGTTTATTTTAGATCCGCTGATTCGAAAATAATATAATCCATTTTTACTACTTGCACAAAACGCCTATATGTATACATTTTGGCAGTTTTATAATGACCATATATATATATACCTAAACCCTAAATCCTGAAAATTGAAAAAAAATCTGAAAACAAAACGCGTTTAAAGAACAAAGTAGCTAGACTATCCTTCATAGGGAGCTCTTTACATAAATTGCAGTATTAATAGATTTATAAAACGTATGCAGTAGAAATCCATTATACTGTGCCTATATAAGGGACTAAGTTCTGATTTAAGCTCTGAATCACTATAGTTCTTGACAGTCCAGTGGACATTTAGGAAATTCACGGGAATAAACGCGTCCATATGAAAATAAGAGCTTATACTAACTTGAAACGGAATAAAGAACGCACGATCATGAAAGTGAGTGAGTACCCCCCCGCCCCACATGCACACAATCACCCACGAATGTAACTGTCTTGAAAACAAGAAGCAGAGAACGCCATAAATATTGTAGTAGTATCAAGCTTCTTTAAAAAATATGAGAATATATCATAGCAAATATAATACAATTTTAAATAACTGAAATGCATTTCTTTCTAACATTCAGTTTACGTACGTTTTTGGTAGCCTCTCAAAGTTTTAAACCTCAAATATTGGAGACCATACTAGAGTCAGCCAAGGACACGTTTGGGGAACACGTTTGAACTCGTCATGATGGACATTTACAGGTGTAGGACCAGTACAGAGCTTCTTGTAAACAGTTTAGAACCAAGGGACCGAACTTGATTTGAGGACCAGAGGAGAGGCTTAACAAACGTAGAGTGAACTAGGGTCAACAGGATCTGGAACTGGACAGTCCATGACAATTGGTCCTATTTATATTTTTTCTGATGAGTGTCGCTTTGGTCTGACCTCTGATGACAGACGGGTACGATGCTGGCGAGCTGCTGGTAAAGCATTTGAACCACATGCACTGAATTTTCGAACCCGGAGCAGCATATTTATCATGGTGTGGGGCTGCATCATGGCGTGGGCGAATTGATAGTGGTTGATTGAAACGTGAATCGCTAGAAATATATCAATGCTTGCTACCATCTATTACTAACATGTTTGGTGACAGGAATTATCCATTTGTTCGCCAGGATGACAATGCTCCTTGTCACAGGCCCAGAGCAGTTGATGATTGGTTTGACCAACAGAACATTCGCAGGGTGATGTGGCCTGCCCATAGTCCGGATGCAAACATAATAGCTTTGTTTAAAGCCACTACTTTACAGCCTATTTAAAATGCGTCCGTTCCTTGTACACTACAATATATGGTTTTCTCTTTTCTGTTAAAGACAAGGTTTGTGGAAAGCCTCCGGATTTTACTTTTCCAGGCAGTTTAGGCAGTACTAAAGACATGATGAGCTAATTGAAAAGAGAACCAGGTCATCTACATACAGAAGTCCAGCACCAGTTTACTGCATGTTAGGGCCTACTAAAGAGGGGGAGGGGAGCACTTATGGAGTTGTCAGTACATCTCCAAGAGAAAGGTTAAAGGGGAATACAAGTCTCTGGGGACCTAAATTCAATAAAATCCGACCCCCCCTCTTCTCTCTAGATCTGCCCATCACGTTTTACCCACTGTAAGCGTAAGCCTAATTTTGGGGGTAGTTATCCAGTCGTGACGTCATTGCCTGAACTCTCTGGCATTGGCCTATGCATTACAGTGCGGCGTGTAATGCCTTTGCACGGGTACGACATGTTTACCTCGCAAATAAAGCACTTAACGATACAAAAAATGGAACACATTATCCTGAACTTTCGCGCATTCTGATTATGTAAAACATATCTTCTTGGACTATTTTTAAACGATTATTTAAGAGTGGCTACGCATATCATGGACACAGCTGAAACCAGGAAAACTAACTGTATTAAAAAGTTGAAATAAAATACTGTAAGGCTTATTTCGGCGTTTATTTGTAAACGTGTGGGGTCGTATCATACGTGTGGGGTAATATTTATAGTATTACCTGATTTGCTGACAGTCGGGGGTTTGGACGATAAAGGCACAACGTATGCTTATAAACGATGGCATAATACGCTTCAATACATTCCCGAGATGTTTCGATTCTGTTGATGTAAGCGACCTACGCACACAAGCAGTAACAGTGCGTTTTCACATGGCTGTGGATTACCCATTGTTCTGTTCACTAAACTTGACCTTTTATCCTCGTCTAGACGAATCCTCTCCACAGATTTTTTTCTTTAATGAGCCCAAGGAGTTATAATCTGTTATAACTCCTTGATGAGCCCTTGGTTGGTGATATAGAACTTATGTCCCTCTAGCACATACTGTAACAAGAATTCCATGTTTTTGTCAAGAACTCTCTCGCAGTGGGATTTACTAGCATGTCTACGTACATGTACCTTTCGCATTCTTGCATCTGTACTATTTCTTACATGTAAGCCCATAGGGCTGGGCCGATACATATATCCATATTATTGTATTATGTATTATATTTGTATATATTCGGCATTGTCTCGAAAATAAATCAATTAAACCGTTTGTAAAACTGCTCAGGCACTGACAATTAACAGGCCCAAGCTAAGTCACCATGACAGCAACCAAGTTAATTGCTCTGACGGGGTCATGCCAGGCCCGTAGCCAGGGGGGGGGGGGGGGGGTTCGGGGAGTTCGAAAGAACCGCCCCTTTTGCTGGAAAAAGGTCCACTCTGGGTAAAATTTGATCTATGTACATGAAGTTTTTATGAAAAAAGGTTCACTTTTTTAGAAAAAGAACCCCCCTATTGAAATTGCTGGCTACGGGCCTGCATGCCGATACTCCCCCGCACCGTTACTCCCCCGCACCGATACTCCCCTGCACCGATACTTCCCCTTAGTAATTTTTTGCATTACGCACAT
This sequence comes from Lingula anatina, assembly GCF_051362555.1. NCBI lineage: Eukaryota > Metazoa > Brachiopoda > Lingulata > Lingulida > Lingulidae > Lingula > Lingula anatina. The sequence continues at coordinate 31,635,723 of NC_141768.1, forward strand.
CAATACGACCCCACACCGATAGATCCCCGCATCGATAAATCCCCTCTAAATTGGCACCTTCTGTACCCAATAACAAAATTGATATTTCAAAATTTGAAAAAAAGGATGAATGCTGATAAGAGGGTGAAAGTGCCCACCTTTGTACATGAAAAATAAGTTGTGAATGAATAGAAAAAAATGATACCAAATTAAAATCAACGTCTTACACTTTTATGATCCACTGTAAAAAATAATTTTGAAATATCAAAAACTAATGTCAAAATGACCTTGTCAAATATTCATGAAAATGTGTATTTAAGGGGGGTTCTGAAATACATTGCTACATTTCTATAGTTGTGGTAAGGTGACAACTGTGAAATTTTGTAATTGGGCAGAGAAGGTGCCATAGTCTAGATGACTGGTGCAAAAATTGCTCAAAAGGTGGAAAAAGCATGAAACTTGGCACAAATGTTCTTTGGACTATGCTGATCATTTTCAAGGGCAGTGCCCAAAATTTCAAAGCGTTGCTTAGCAACCGTTGCTAAGGAAGTGATTTACCTTAGTAACAAGCTAATTGGACCTTTCTTGTTCAGTTTAAATGATTTAAAAAGGCTTTTAATAATGTTTCAAACCATCAGAACTATCACTATACTATTTTAAGACATTAAAAACCCAAGTAAACCATTGCAACAGTTGCTAGGCAGCATATTACCCTAGCAACAAGTATTTAACATGCTGAATTAGCCCAGAAAGTTAGTGTTAAGGTTGATTTTTTGTTGAGTTCCTCTAGACAGCTGGGAGATCAAATGTCATTAATAATATCATTGATGTAAAAAAAACAAAAACATTTTTACACCATCTTTTATGGAAAATAGTTTTTTAATTTTTTTCAATTTTTGAGTTTTGACATAATGGTTGTGATAAGATTTCATCTGGGGTTAAATTGAAATTTTCCTGAATTTCACTCAAAGAACCAATAATGTTTGCCAAAAGGGATAAGAAGTTGCTTTTAGTATTTTTAATCCACCTTTTGTTACTACCGATTCCTGACATTTTGCCAAGAAAAACGCTCTCCACTTACTCTTATTTTCTTCATAAAGAAGTCTCTTAAGCCATGTAAAGTTTAAGGCCTTGGAAAAATTTTTATTTGCTGTACCTTTTTCCGTCCATTTTTGTAATCAGACGCCATCCTTGCTCATTTTATTTTGTATCTTTTTCCATTCCTGATAAAGTTAAATACAGACTTGACATTTAATATGGAATATTTCAGTTTCGAAGGTATACCTAGGTAAAAATACGTTCTTTTTTCAAAAAACTCCGATTTCATATAAGATTTGTGAATGTAAAAGTATGCAGTCATTTGTGTCACTACCAATTAACTGACTTTCATGCATGTTGCGCTGCTACACTATGTAATTTGCAGTGATTTAATTGGGTAGTGTTCCTTTGGGCTGATCAAAGCTTGGCTTAGGCAAAGCTTGGTTCTGTCAAAAAAGTATCCATATTTCAGCAACTACTGCATAGAAAAATTTGAAATTTTGCATGCAAGCGGCCAGTTTTGCAGTGCGTAAGATGAGTCAAGAAGTGCATTACAAATTTGTTAATCTAAGGCAGAATGGCGCGAAAAAGACAGACATCACCAGACAGATCATAGCGCCAAACGGAACGGTCGATCCCCACAGTTTTATAGAGTAATACCCAGACTGATGTACCTACACAGAGGTCACCCCCAATGTATCAAAATTTTACCTACAGGGTACAGGACCCACTGTCTTTCGGGATACGCTGCTGCAACTAAACAAAAAACACTTAGTCCGTTCAGAACGAGGGGTAAATTGCCACTAAAATGCGTTTTTCAAAGCCCTTAGCGAACACCAAACTGGTTTTAGCAGGTAAGAACACCTAATGACCTCCGAGGTACCCACTGTATACAGCAAAACATCGTCGTCTGTTTCTCTAATGAATTGGGGGCCATGAACGATTCTGGGTAGAACACTGAAACTGCGTGGGCTCTTTATTGAGGTCAGATTTCACCTGTAACGCCCAATTAGTCAAAACAGAGTTTACAGATATCCAGAAGAGGCCTACGACGAAGCATATGCCGGGTCTAAAGTGACAAGGGTGATTGACAGCGTCAGTATTTGGAGTAGATTCCACATTGGTACCAAAACACCAATGGTAGTCATCGACGAAAACCTGAACCAGATCAAATAAAGGGATAATCTCGGAACCACTTGACTATCATTTGATAGGGGACACCTTAGGAACAATTCTAGGTTGCACGATGAGGTTGCAGGTTCACACAGAGCACTTTTAATAGCAGATAACTTACAGAACCAAGGGGATGAGCAGCTACCCTGGTCATCAAAATCGCCATATTTGAACCACATAGACAATATTTCGGTAGACCATTACTCACCAATCAACTGCCTACATGTCCTACATCAAAACTGGACCAGATTGGACAATTTCAGACCGATGCCTAGAATGCTATTCCAGATTGAACTCTAAAAACCTACCCTCAAGAAATGCCTTGCCGCTTGAGAGCGCTGGCAACAGCCACGGAGAGGCCAGGCGTAACAACGACCATTACTGTGACTAGCAACTGACATGAGGGTCTTTTGTGGAGCGTATTACCCTTTTACAGACGATAATTTGGAAACTATGGAGATCCAAAATATCTCTTTTAATGGGAGTCGTATGACATAGAATAGGCAATGTGTTTTTGTTTGTTTCTCTGGCGAATTCCATTAATGAACTGATGTCACAATGACATCAAATAGATAATTTAAAGTTATTAAAACACGATTTTAATCCTTATTTTCATTTATCAGTCCGCAAAATAGGAAAAAACTGATAAAAAATTATTTCGAAAAAAATATTCCATATTAAATGTCAAGTCTGTATGATATGCATATTTTAAGTATTGAGGGAGGGGGGGGGGGCTGGTAGGAGAGTTTATACATGCCCTACGTAAGATGAGAAATACTAAAGGTTTAACCACTGTTGACTTTCCTATTATTGAAAGGTTTCTCAGAGACCAGATTTCCAAGATATTTTTCATTTTGTTCAATATTTTCTAAAAAGTTTTTTCACATTGTATTTTGTCAGTTCAGCATGGTTCTATTTTAATTCTATTTGTTAATCAATAAAGTTCAAAAGTTTCTGTTCACACCCAAAGGCCGTTAGATGCCATATCTTACTTCCACCAAGGCTGCTCTGCTATATATAAGAGTATTCTTGCGAGATGAACATATCTGAATCAGCACTAGGGTGCCATGTCATCAGATACCATGTGCTCACTCTGGTTGGACTTGTGCAGAACAGTGGGCCTAAGTGGACACATTTGCCAAAAGCTATTGACCTGTCCAGAGTTGCTCCAGTGTGCATGTAGGTGCAGATGTAGAGGCTGACAATGTGCAAGGGCAAAATGCACTGTATATTGCACATACAAGGGAGAATTAACTATTATTATTATTATTAACTATTGCAAAGTTTTATAAAGAGTCGTAAGGTGATAAAAGCATGGAAATGGCTGGTTACTAATTTTGAACATGCTGCCTTAAGTATCTGCACTGGCAATTTATTTGATCGGATGTGTGTAAACACACAATTGGTTCAACTTACTGGATTAAAAGTATGAACATCTTGCTCAAAAGTGTAGTTCTTAGCTAGTATTATAGATTTGCCTTACTTAATAGACTAACGCAACTTTAAATGCTTGTTGCTAGGGTAATATGCTGCCTAGCAATCGTGGCTAAGGTTAATTTGGGTTTTAATTGCCTTAAAATAGTCTAGTGATAGTTCTGATGCCCTGAAACATAGTTATTAGCATTTATAAACTTTTTAAACTGGACAAGAAAGGTCTAATTAGCTTGTTACTAAGGAAATTCACTTCCATAGCAAAGGTTGCTAAGCAACGCTTGGAAATTTTGGGCACTGCCCTTGAAAATGATCAGCATAGACCAAAGAACAATTGTGCCAAGTTTCATGCTTTTTCCACATTTTGAGCAATTTGGCCAAAATATAGCACCAGTCATCCAGACTACCAGTTTAAAAAAGACAATATGTGGCCAATCATTGCTTGTGATCAATATTTTGATTGCTTTATTCTTACATGTAGTGTTGATTGAAAGAAGAATCTCACAATGACTTGAAGATAAAAGATGTTCATTTTTTATATGAGCCCCTGCCTAAGACAAGCTAATTATTCATGGTTGAAAAGACATGAATATAAGGTAAGATATATTTGAAAATCAGCTTGTCTGAGGGTTGGGCTTGATATCTACTCAAACTTAATAGGGAGATTTTCAGTTCATATGCTAACAGTCGGCCATGTTTATTCCTGCCATGAAGTAGCTGCTACATGCTTACATACCGTAGGATGGCTAGACAGATAAAGTGAATCTTATGTAGAAAATGAACAACTCCAAAAAAACGTAGGTCTTTGAAAGGAAAACAGGGGTTAGAGTCAGTAAAATATTTTCAGTTACAACAACAACAAAAAAAATCCTTTTCATGTAATGCATGCTAAAAAAAAAAAAAAAAAAAAAAGGAACGAAGAAAAATATGGATAATAAATAGAGTCCAAATACAGTAAGTATATCTAACATTTAAACACTTGGTATATCTTTCAATTTTCCTAGCCATGCTGTAGGGTGAATTTATCTTATTAAAAAACAAGGCAGCAAACCTGTCAAATGTACAGACAAAAAACAGAAAATAAAGATGCAAAATAGGTCATTTTGTCAATTTTGATGCAATAATAAATAATGCTTATAATAGCACTGTCAGTCAACACTGAATTTTAATCATGCACAACAGCTAGGTAACATGGTCAATAACAGGAGTGGACCCAGAGATATTTTCTGACAGTATTCCAAAGAATCTATATTGATCCATCTTCCATTTTGATGGTCTTCCAACAGAAAAAATAGATACCAGTCAATATAAACTTAAAAACCTGACCATCTTCCGGAAGACCCAGAAGATGGTCTCAATCCACCCCTTCAATAAGATTACAGTTTCAGGACCATGAGAGTTCAAATTCACACGATGAAAGTCCCAATATTTGAAAAATTATGACAGTGCATAAAATAACATTACATAATGTTTAAAGATATAAAAACCAATACAACTGCTTATGTGGAAATACAGAAAATACAGAAAATGTGCAGATGCCAGTGTTCGAGAAAAAATTAATAAGGAAAACATTGTAATGAACCTTTTACATATACCTATGACGTATGTCCTAAACTTATATAATTTTGTACGCTTAATTCAAGCGTGGGCTCGAAATAGGACATTACGTTTTAGACTAACTTAGTGGATAACGCCATCCGAAGACTCCACGGTTCGTGTCAAATTTACGTAAGGTCGCGCAAAGAAAACCCAAGTCCACATAATGACCAGTTAAATGATTTATTCGTTGACGCTAGGTAACTACATATTCTAAGTGAAGCCTCCAACTCTTAACCCGTCAGCTCCGTACTCCGTCGCTTCCAATCTCCTCCTCCGCTGCTTCCTTCTACATGACTCCCGTATATCTCCCCAGGTATTGCTTATATCCTTATTCCTTATCTACATGTATGGTCTATGACGCAAACTTTAACTACCTTTAATTGCATATTTAATTTCTTTACTTCGGCGTCATGCACAGAGACCGCCGCATTACTTAAGAGCTATCCGACTATAACACATTACGTCATACGACTTCGTATGATCTTTATGTCGGACCCGACAACATAACAAAACTAGAAAAGCACTCTGAGAGCGCAGACCTCTGCCAAGGCAGCAATTTTTGATTATTATTGATTATTGATGGATTATCGATCCAAACCACCACTAAAAACTAATCATTGTCCTCCTTGACCCACTTCTGACAGTTCCTGAAAATTTCATCAAAATTGGTCCATAACTTTTTGAGTTATGTTCATGACAGACAAACAGGGGTGAAAACATAACCTCCTTGGCAGAGGTAAATATAATTCCAATGAAGCTGCTATTCAAACTTTTAATCTTTGAGTTTGATATATATATATATATATATATAACTTATTTGCAATATTAAACAAAATTTACCTGCATAATTATCACTGCTTCGTTATTATTAATCTAGCAGAGAGCTTAACCTTTGGGAGTTTACAGGGAAACATCAACAAGTGTGCTTTATGTAATCTCATTTAATGGCCTATTAATTAGGCAAATTACTTTATAACTCTGAAATTAGCCTAGTGATACCCAAGGAAAATTTACAGACTGACCCTCTCAAAGGTTTTCAGGCCCATAAGTCACACCTTAAGAAAAGCACAAAACAATAATGCACAAAATAGGAGACTACCAATTCTGATGCAATAATACATTATGTTTAACTGCACAGTCAACATCAAATTTTAATTATGCACAACAGGTAACACCGACGGAAGTAAAAGCATAAGGCTTCAGGCCCATCAGAGTTCAAGTTTATACTTAGAAAGTGCCAGAATGAGAAAAATGAAAATTTCACAAAAAATGCATAAATTTAATAAAAATGATAATCTCATAGAGCTGGTTTGCTAATATGAGCTGTATGTCAATCCTAAGAATCATTCTTGTAAGACTAGTTGTAAAAAAAGAAAGTAACAGCTTTCTTTCCATAATGTTAATGGTGGCAGTGCACAAAGTAGGTTTTTTGTCAATTTTGATGCAACATTACATAATGATTAACTGTATAAATACCACCAATTTTTAAATATCTACTATTAAAAACATGGACATTAAGAAAATTTGATTACCACTGGGCTTCATGCCCAAGGGAGCTCTAAGTCCCACATTGAAATTTCCAGTATGTGAAAGATAAAAAATTTTCACAAAAAAAAAAAAAAAAAAACTATAAAGTCCAGAAAATTAACTAATGAGACAGATTTTCCAACTGAGGCTGTATTTCAGTCCTATGTTTCTTTCCTTTAAGTGTGAAAAGAGCAAGTGACATGGTTTTCCTTTCACGGTCACTACGGAGGCAGTGCCCAAAATAGGGTTTCGTTCAATTTTGATGCAATATTACACAATGCTTAACAGCATAATAACCATCAGTTTTTTAATGATAAAATAAAACTATCATGGTATTCAGAAAATGTGTCTAGCCCATAGAGTTCAGAGTCACACTTTGAAAATCCCAAAATCTAAACAAGAGAAAACTGTATTGAAAAGAGCTTATTTCCATTTTCAACACCTTTTTTACATAAAACAAAATAATCGATTTACTGTCATATTTATATGATCAATTAAAAAAATATGTTGTCAAAGGAAATATATCAATAGAACAAATTTAAATATCCAACTTGCTCCATTCTGAGATTCTTAACTAAGTGAATGATTGAATATGACTAACTGCAATGATATGAGTTCCTTTCCATTTTTGACACTTTATTACACAATGCACAATAAAAGGTGTACTGTCATTTTTATATAATCAACTAACAATATTGTTAAGAAGCAGAAAATGTCAAAACAACACTTTTTCATATCTAATTACTTCCATAATGAGACTGTCAACATGCCTAAGAATTAAATCTGAAGAAAAACCACTTATATACAAAAGGTCTTAATAACTTCATCAAAACTTAACTGATCAAGTTTGAAAATAAGCTTGATCAGTATACTAGTCAGACTGATCACTCCTGTGAGTTTCAAGACAAAAGGCTGATTGGTTTTCCTTAAAATGCGTTATCAGTGTTGCATATATGCTGAATAATGGAAAAAACAGCATAACTTTAAATTTGTAAAAATAGTCCAATCAAGCCAATTTTCGAACTTGACCTGCGTATTATTAATATTCATCAGTTCTGTAAGTTTCAAGCCAAAAGGTAAAATGGTTTACCACTTATCATGTTATCGGTGCTGCATATATGCTGAAAAAAGTGAAAAAACAGCATAACTTCCCTAAAAATGGCCCGATCATACTGATTTTTGAACTTGACCTGCGTATTATGAATATTCATCAGTTTTGTAAGTTTCAAGCCAAAAAGTAATATGGTTTTCCACCTATCGTGTTATCCGTGCTGCATACATGCTGAAAAAAGTGAAAGGGGGGGGGATGGGGAGGGGGGTTTTGTGTCATGGCTAAAACGAATGTAACTTGTTCCCCTTACCCTGACAAATGTCCGAAAAAGGTTATACATGTACCTGTCCAAGCACTTAGTGCAAAAGGTATTAACAAGGGATTTTATGTTGTGAACTGAAACATCTATACCTTTAGTGTACTTTCTGACATAAATATTGCACCAAGAATAAAAAATAGTTTAATGCTTTTTTTTACTGTCTGTGTGCTGCATTTTTCCCTTCAGTGACAAACGAACTAAAGTCGCGCAAAATAAATAAATAAATAAATAAATAAATAAATAAACGCTCTATACAGGATATTATAATGTTTTTTTTTTACAATGTAATACTTGTAGGAAAAAAATTTAAAGAACAAAACCCATAGATCAATTTTTTTTAAGTGAGTAAAACACTTCCGCAGCTGAAGCTTTACATTTGTGACAGTAACGTATGTTCCCTTTTTTTTTTTTTTTTTTTTTGAGAGGGGGGGGGGGTTAGACGATGAATTGTTTTTTATTATTCATGGTTCTGATACGAATTTCTTCATGTGGGATCTTAGAATTATTAAACATAGTTTCTCATCTGTGCACCTAAATATTTTAAGTGCACGCCTGCCACTTCATTCGCACCTCTATAATGGGTTTGGCTGTTGAGTATTTTTGTAACATTTATTAGGGGAGACCGGGGCTAGTTGGCCCAGTTAGACACTTTTAGCTTTGTAGAGCCAACTTGGAATCAGTTAGAGTAACAAAACCGGTTTTAAAGTAAGCCCCATGAACTACGCTACGTATGCATCGTCATTATTTTTCAAATATAATGCCAGATGGCTCACAATTTGACAAAAAACGCAGTTGACGTCAGGGGGGGCAACTTGCCCCGCCAAGGGGCAAGTTGGCCCCAGTGTCGGGGCAAGTTGGCCCCCTATACAAAAATGAAGTAAATTTACCATGTAAACGCCTTGAATTCACCCTGAGCTTCAGAGCTAACTTGACACTAATCTTTTCACTGTAGCCTATCTCCATCGTGTCAAGTAACCTCTGACCAGATTCGATTGCCTCCGCCGCCCGCCAATCAAATTTAAAAGCCCGCACTCAATGACTCATTAAACGATCTAGCCAATGAACGCGAACGAGTCAAAGCGCGCTTTGTTCAAATCCGGACCAATCAAAGATAAGGCTGGATATCAGGGACTTGCCGTAACCTGTGGGCAGCACGCAAATAACATCGTCTCTCAGTAGATAATGATGCAGGGCCTCAAACTGCTAGACCCTATGGTTTCAATTCCGATTTACTCATATTTTGCAAAGAATCAAGAGATAACTTAACACATTCTTTTTCGTAGTCACTCGCCTTGCTTTCTTTGTGTACGGTAATACACTCGGAACTACTCGGATGTCTCCGCACTCGACAATAACTTTGTTGTTAGTATGGAGCTTGCGGAATCAGCCGAGGATTACCGATTGACGGTCAACCAATCAGCGTTTTCACCAAACTTTGGTGAAAAATTTTGAAACATGGATTTGATTGGCTTATATAAACTAGGTCAAACTATTTTCGTCAGAGGTTACTTGACACGATGAAGATAGGCTACAGTGAAGAGGTTAGTGTCAAGTTAGCTCTGAAGCTCAGGGTGCTTGAATTACATTTTTATACATTTTTAATTTATCAAATTGATTTTTGAGAGTCTATGATGAATAAACAGTTCAAATGAGGCAGATTTATTGAGGTTTCCGTACGTCACGTTGTAGGGGGGTATGTGTTGCAAGAACCAAAATATCTATCAATAGAATTGTTTTTTTTTAATAAAGAATAAATTAATAATGGTTTAAAGCAGGTTTTTAATGAATGAAAACGAATAATAAATTTTCGTTTTAAAAGAAAGGCACAAATTCTGTTTTAAACCATCGAGTTTGTTTTAACAATGGTCTCTAGCTCTGTTGCGCGCAAAGGTTTGTGGGTAATATGATGGTCCAACTTGCCCCGAGTCAAGGGGGCCAACTAGCCCCGGGTGCACACTTTTTATTTTAAATGATGGCAGCCATTTATGGTGCTAGAATGAGCAACGATGATACATCTCTGTGAAACTTGAAACAATGAGCTTCAGTTTGATGCCCTATACATATATTATATTTGATCAAAAGCCTATGAAAATAGATTTTTAAATCTCTTAAACGAAACCACTTTTAGGTGCAAAAATCGCTTATTTCGACTCACCGCTTAAGTAAAACTTTTTAACGTCCGACACTTCCTTAGCATTGTAGGCTACGGTCACTTTACAAGAGTATGTGGCCAATTTTTTTTACCTAGCTCGTAGTTACTGTTTCATAAATTGACGGGGGGCCAACTTACCCCGGGGTCCAACTAGCCCCGGCCTCCCCTACATCAAATTGACAAAATAACTTATTTTGTACATCATTTATTTATTTATTTATTTATTTATTTATTTTTATTTATTTTTATTTTATTATTATAATTTTTTTTTTTTGCTTTTATGTCTGTACATTTGACAGCCAGGCCCCGTAACTCACCCTGAGATTCAGAGCTAACTTGACACTAACCTCTTCACTGTAGCCTATCTTCATCGTGTCAAGTAACTTGAAGAGGTAAGTAACTTGTTACTTGACACGATGAAGATAGGCTACAGTGAAGAGGTTAGTGTCAAGTTAGCTCTGAAGCTCAGGGTGCCGTAACTCGAAAGCATCGCGCATTGCGAATAGCGATATCACATAGAGGCTACAATCTTAATTATAAGGGGCGAGTATGGGCGAGTTATGGAATCGAGACGCTTGCGCTCGGTCGCAATGCGCAATGCTTTAGAGTTACGGGGCTCTGCATGCTGCCCTGTTTTCTCCCTAGATCTACGCCTTTCGGACACTAAATCCCCTAAAACAAAAAACTCAGAATATCATTTGTTACCAGTCTATAGGCACCAAGTATAATTTTGCAAAATGTCCTGCTTGTTGTTATTTGTGCATGACTCGCCCCTTTTTGCACCAAATTATTTTTGAGCGATCTTGTGTCAATGTGGTTTTATCGATGCGCAACACATGCCCTTTCTTGTGCAGTAAACAACAATACAACAATGGCGGAGAAGCGAAAAACGAGCACTGGAATTATTGGAGATGACAGAAATCAGGAGTCAGATAGGCACTTTTTAGGTATTCCTGAACACATAAGATATAACGACCTGATTCAACTATTACGTCGCCTGTTATTTGCTTCCCTACCCTCTATTTAAATTTAGATTAAATTTTGAAAACCACCGAAGGCAGCTGCCTCTTTTTAACACTCACACATTGGTAACTTGTATATTGTAATTTTTTTGAAACTAACGTTTTCATTCACAGAAAGGACAAGTGTGAACAACATTATAAAGGATATGCTAGCCAAAGTTTTAGAAAACAGGCCTGCAAACCCAGTTGTGTACATAGCAGAATAGTAAGTAACATTAGTCGTTACATACATGTACATTTACATGTACTACTTCTGTACTAGTAGCCCTGGGTCGAAATTAGAGTTAGTAGCAGTCAAATGCTGTTCGAAATTGTGAAAACGGGGAAAATGCTAACGTCTTTAAATTTTGTCGCAAAACTTTGCAAATTGGTAATGTACTGTAGGTGTAAGCTGTAAAGAAACCAATTCCTGGCATGCTGAGCCAAAAGCAAACTTCTAAATGGGCGAGGTAGGTCAAAGAATGGTGCAATATTTTCACCACCAGAGACCTTTGCTTAAAGAGACTCCTACCGATATGAGCAAAATTGAAACATATCCCAAACTTATTCTTACGTATGTAGGTCATGATCTAAAGCAAAATTGGCCTTTGGGATGGACGACAATTAAAAAAGTTAATTGTTTCAAATTCAAGTCTGTATTGCAGAATGTCTTCTCCCCAAAATAGAGAAGATGTCAACCGCAGGTGTTCTCACGGTCTTAACCAATCAGAGTGCACTGCCTGAATTAGCACTCGTACAAGGAGAAACAAATATGGCAGAGGAGTTCCAAGTAAGTCGTTTACAAATGCATGTTAGTTACAACACTCTCCCTTCATTGTTCATAAACATGTTTGTGCCTTTTAGCATTGAAGGAATTTATTTAAAGGTGCATACAAAGTCAATTTTTTATCACAAAAACCAACCAAATGCCAGCATAAAGTTTCAAGTAGTATAACTAAGAGAATTACCAAAAGGCATTGTTTAATTTTACCCAAAAATGATGTTTGAACGGATTTTTCTTCTGGTATCCTAAGCTGTATGTCAATGGGGCAGGAAAGTAGGTCACGAAAGTAGGTTAAAATTACAACCAGAAATTTAGAGAAAGGCGCAGTCTAAAGGCAGCGATACAGAAACGGCGCGACTTTGCGACATTTGACCCATAAATTTCATTATTGTCTCATAAAAAATGATCGTAATGCGACCAAACATGAGGCCAATGTCGCATAAATAGCATCACCTTTGCGACCAGGAAATCAGAAAAATACGTATATATTCAAATTTAATAAAAATCAGGAATGATCCAAATAGTTTAACAAAGTAAAAATCGTTCAGTGAGTGCGCAATATCACCTGAAACTGAGAGGGACTCAACAGCCAATCACATCGCACCTTTCAGTTATAGCGTTTAGCAACGCTTGCGAATTCAGCGAATCATGCTTCTTCTTGCATTCATCACAATTTTTCCTCCTCGCACATGGCGGAGCAAAGTGACAGTGAAACTGAACCTCGTGACCAGTCGGCTGCTTGTTTGCCTCGAAAACTTGTCAAACGAGTGTTCAATGAAACTTGGAAATCTAAATGGGCATGGCTAGAACACAAAGACAACCATATGTTTTGCACACTATGTGTAAAAAGCAAAAAAAAGAACGTTTTTACTGAAGGCTGTAGCAACTTCAGAACCACGACTTTGGAGCGGCATGCTTCAGCAGCTGACCATCGCCAGTCGGTACAAGATGAAATCTCAAGGTCAACTCTATCGAGAATGGTAAAAAATCAGTTTAGTGAGAAGGACAGTGCCATAATCCATGCTCTACGAACAATATATTTCTTGGCAAAGCAGGATATACATGTAGCAACATCCAAGTACCCAGATTTTGTTGATTTTTTAATACAGCAAGGCTGCAGTGCTCTTGCAAAAAGCTACCAATCCTACACTATTACCAAAGACTTTCAAGAGAGAATATACGAAGTGATTCTCCGAGATATGAGAAAAAAGCTGACAGATGCCGACTATAATATATCTCTGTGCTTTGTGATGAATCATGTGACATTACTAGTACAAAAAAACTGAGTGTGTATGTGAGGATATCATCAGGCTGTAAACCAGAGACCATTTTCTTAGAGAATTGTGAAATACTGGATGGGAAAGCAGACACCATTGCAACATCTGTCAAAAATCTCCTGACAAAGTTTGAAATGCTGCCTGATAAGGTAGTAGGACTAGGAAGTGACAGTGCATCGGTCAGTATTGCATAATATTATCAAGAAACAATAAATAAAAAACAACTGGTGTGAAGTTGATAAATAGAATAAATTAAATAATGTACTGGATATATAATATATTACAAGGAAACAATTAATAGAATAAATATTTGAAATTTCATTCATGAATTTTATTTAGTCAGGATTATAATTATTACTGTCAGTCTGTTATATTTATGAAAAATTCCAAAATATTAAATAGTTTGGAAACTTTTTAATAATGAAATAAATTAATAGTTTCAATTTTTCTAAAATATTGGTTAGTTCATCAGATGTTGATATGGAAAAATTAATTTCAATCTTTATCTCATCAGGTTATGACCGGAAAACACTATGGAGTCGGTACAAGACTAAAAAGAGAAATAAATCCACAGCTCATTCAACTGCACTGCATTGCTCACCAACTTGCACTGGTGTCTAGCCAAGCAGCCAGTGGAGTGCCATGTTTGAAGACCTACCAGGAGTTCATGACAAATGTCTACTACTGGTTCAAACACTCCGCCAAGCGCATTTGTGGACTGGCTTTCTCTACAGGATGTATTAGATGCTCCCAAGATCAGGATAAATGAAGTACATTCTGTCCGTTGGTTTAGCTTTTATAACAGTCTAGATGCATTGTATCGCTCTTGGCAATCTTTGGCAATGTTGTTTGAGCAATGTTCATGAGAAATGCCATTGTCGTTTTGCTTTAAACATACCAAGAGCACTTCTAAAGTCAAAATCCTGAGAAAGGGGGCCATTTAGTTTTATGGCGATCAACATTTGTAAATTTTCACTGATCAGTCTATTTCTAAGGCTAGATTTGATTATATTTTGAGCACTAAAGCCACGTTCTACGTCTGCAGTATGCACTGGGAGGGCAAGTGCTATGCCAGCCAATTTGCACAAGTTAGGGAAATTGTCCTTGTGAAATACGTTGATAATTGCCCAGAGTTCTTTCATACTGTCACAAAAGTAAGTGTTTGCCAGGACCAATTCCTTCAGTATTGCCCATCCTGTTTTACCACATTGCCATCAACATACTTGTCATTTGTGGTGTAATGACATTACATTACTTTATTGACATTACTACATTGACATGACATTAATAATGTCACTTCTGGTAATCATGCCTAAGAGTGTTTCAAGGAGCAATTTTTTATGTACAGACACAGATGTGTCTGTACATATAGCCATCATCTGCGTCTGTCGCCGTCTTCGCCGCCGTCGCCGTCGTCGCCGTGCACTTTTACCGATAACACGATAAGTGGAAAACCATTTTACCTTTTGACTTGAAACTTGCAGAACTGATGAATATTCATAATACGCAGGTCAAGTTCGAAAATCAGCATGATCGGGTCATTTTTAGAGAATTTATGCTGTTTTTTCACTTTTTTCAGCATATATGCAGCACCGATAACATGATAAGTGGAAAACCATTTTACCTTTTGACTTAAAACTTACAGAACTGATGAATATTCATAATACGCAGGTCAAGTTCGAAAATCAGCATGATCGGGTCACTTTTAGGGAATTTATGCTGTTTTATCACTTTTTTCAGCATATATGCAGCACCGATAACACGATAAGTGGAAAACCATTTTACCTTTTGACTTGAAACTTACAGAACTGATGAATATTCATAATACGCAGGTGAAGTTCGAAAATCAGCATGATTGGGCCATTTTTAGGGAATTTATGCTGTTTTTTCACTTTTTTCAGCATATATGCAGCACCGATAACATGATAAGTGGAAAACCATTTTACCTTTTGACTTGAAACTTACAGAACTGATGAATATTCATAATACGCAGGTCAAGTTCGAAAATCAGCATGATCGGGTCACTTTTAGGGAATTTATGCTGTTTTATCACTTTTTTCAGCATATATGCAGCACCGATAACACGATAAGTGGAAAACCATTTTACCTTTTGACTTGAAACTTACAGAACTGATGAATATTCATAATACGCAGGTCAAGTTCGAAAATCAGCATGATTGGGCCATTTTTAGGGAATTTATGCTGTTTTTTCACTATTTTCAATATAAATACAACACTGATAACACAATATAAGAAAAACGGATTGGCCAATTGTAATTATACTCACAGGAGTGGTCAATCTTACTAAAACGCAGGTTGAGTTCGAAAATCAGCATAATCGGGCCATTATTTTAGAAGTTATACTGTTTTTTTCACATTTCCTCAGATTCAATTATTAGGCATGTTAACAGTCTCATTATTTAACTAATAAGATGCCTAAAAGTGTTTGTTTGATATTTCCTGCATCTTTACAACATTGTTAGTTGATTATGTAAAAAAACATGGTAAACTTGTTATCATGTATTGTGTAATAAAGTGTCAAAAATGGAAATAAACTCATATCATTGCAGTTTGTCAGATTCAATCATCCAATATGTTCAGAATCTCAGAATGGAGGAAATTGGACATTTAACACTGTTCTATTGATACTTTTCCCATCTCAACAATTTTCTTAGTTGGTCATATAAAATGGCAGTAAAATGTTTATTTTGTTTTATGTTAAAAAAGTGTTAAAAATGGAAATAAACCCATTTCAGAACAGTGCTGTCTTGTTTACATTTTGGCATTTTCAAGGCGTGACTTTGAAGTTCCATGGGCCTGAAGACCTTTGCTAGTCACATTTTCTGAATATCTGTGAAACAAATATTTTATAATTAAAAATTGATGGTCATTAAGCTGTTAAACATTATGTAATATTGCATCAAAATTTGAAGAAACCCCTATTTTGGGCACTGCTTCCATGATGACCATTTAAGGAAAATCATGTCACTTACTGTTCTCAAACTTACAGGAAAGAAACATGGGACTAAAATACAGCTTCAGTAGGCAATGCAGTCTGTTTGGTATTTTTATTTATTTATTTATTTATTTTGGCAGTTAAACAGTTTTTTGTGAAAATTTAATTTTTCACATATTGGCATTTTCAAGGTGTGACTTTAAAGTTCCATGATCTTGAAGACTTTTGCTTGTCACATTTTCTGAATGTCCATGTTACTAATATTTTATTAATAACATTTGATTGTCATTATGCTGTTAAACATTATGTAATGTTGCATCAAAATTTGAAGAAACCCCTATTTTGGGCACTGCTCCTATGATGACCATTTAAGGGAAATCATGTCACTTACTGTTCTCAAACTTACAGGAAAGAAACATGGGTCTAACATACAGCTTCAATAGGCAACGCAGTCTGTTTGGTAAATTTTTCTGGCAATTTAACAGTTTTTTGTGAAAATTTAATTTTTCACTTATTTGCATCTTTATTCTCTGTTCTTTGTCTGTACATTTGACAGCTTTGCTGCCTTGTTTTTTTTAAAGAATAAAACTTGTTTTATGGAAATAAAAAATGGTGTTTATGATGTGTCCCTTGTTTTGAACCTTGTGTCTCATATTTTTACGAAACAGGAGACACATGTCTCTCTTTTCACATAAAGTTTCTGTATCACTGCTAAAGGTCTTTTATGGCTGATCGAGTGATCTATTCAGTTTATCCCTTGGCATATCGAATTTATTTGAGTCACAAAGAATCTAGTAGAAGTGGTTACTGGGAATCCACGCTCCACCGATGCTCGGTTTGTATGTACCTTTAACTTCTTGTCGGTTAAAAAAGTCTGGAAAATCAGCTAATGTCTTGGAATTATTTACGACTGAGTGTACGTGTCAACAGTGCTTGAAACCGTAATTCTCAATGCCGATTCACGGAATGAGTAATTTGGCCTAGTTTTATATATTGGTGACATAATTACAGACAGTAATATTTGTTAGTTGAATCAGCCCGTTTTGGTTGGATAATTATGAACGACTGTTACTATTTCACTGTTTGCTCGTCTGCTTTCTATGCGTTCTAGCACTTCTATTGATGATTTTGATACTTATTGGCAGTACTGGTTAGCATCGTGCAGATGTAAAAATCGTCAATCGGAGTGCATGAACTTTGTGCTACGCACACATGTATCTTATCTTGATTAATTTTCTAGTTGATCTGTTTTTATACCTTTCAGATTGAGAGTATTAGTGATGAGGCAGGCAGTCAGAGCAGTCAAGAACTAGATGGTAAAGAGCTCCCTGAAGTAAAAAGTTTCCTGTAATTTTTAATTGTGAGGTCGTCCCTCAGTAATCTGGCACATTCCTTAGTTTTTACCATAATGTGTAGGACCTATCTAATCCTCACCCTCTAAACTCACATATAATCCACATATACAAATAACTAAGAGTTCAGTGATTTTTTTACTCCTTAGATTAATTGTGGAATCCTGCACCAATTCCAAATTGTGTAATCATAGTTAGTCAATATGTTATTATCTAATTTGTTTCTGTCCTGTAGAGGCCTATAGTTATGCCTGAAACAGATGCATATCACCTCTTAATATTGCACAACAATTAGTATGTAAATCACTCTTCTAGGCCCAGTGGTACAAGGCTTGGAAGAGGTGGGAGATCAGGAAGATTGACCCAAGAACATGAAGAGAGAATTCAGTATCTCAGAGAAGAGAACTTGGGGTATAAAAAAGCATTAAATCTATGTTGAACAGACAAATCATAAGTTTCTGGCTGCACACAAACACCATTCATATTCCTTTTTATTTTCAGAATGCATTTATTCCATATTAATTTGGTGTTGTGTAATCTAGTCCTCATGGTTATTTTAATGTTTATACATTTTCAGATATTTTATTTTTGCAGTAAGCTATTGCACATATCAATACAGAAATGACAGACATAAAAGTGAACATTTTTTTCATTGCAAGGGCATGCATGATGGTGTTGACAGAAATCCTGCCCCTGCACTGGATATATGGATGCTTCTGCCAGAAAATTTTACAAGGAATTACCCAGCACAGTGGAGATGGGAATGTGCAATCTCCCACTCACTATAATGTCCCCTACATTTTGACTGCTGGTAAATCTGCTTGATTACTTCTCTCTGAAGAAAATCACAGAAAAACTATTACCTTGAGTATCTGTTTACAGACCAAACATTCTTTTTATAGTTTATTTTATATGACTTTCAAATTCCTTGTGGATATTCACTTTCCAATATTAAAATCTAGTAGAAAAAAAAGTTGTTTATTACTTGTAATTTAGAACATGCATAATTATGTTTTTTAAGGTATCTTTCAAGACTTATTAAATGGGTTGATTAGTTGTTCTATAACATGCATTCCAAGTAGGATTTAATCATCAGTTTTCCATTCTTATTTTAACAAAGCTTGAGTTAATAAGACCTGTTTTATGCAAGTCGTTGAGTTAAAAGATTCTTTTCATTCTACTGTAATCTGTGCAACAATTCAGTAAATGTAGAAAATAAAGGTATGGAAAAATAAGGTGCTTTCATTTATCAGTTCCTTATACCAAAAGAAAAATATATGTATGTAATCTGGTCATATTTCCAACTAAAATCAATAATTTTGAAAGTTGAGATCCCACAAGGAAATAAAATGTATATCTGGATGGATTTATCAAAAATAAACAGCGGTTGATATCCGTGTATATGATCATGGAGTTATCATCTCTTTGATAAAAATAAAATTCTTATGCATATATATCACAGTTCTTACTATAATGACATCCTTTTTCAAAGCAACAACTGTTCATTGTTAAGGATGATGCAGGTAATTAGTTCACTCCAAGAGTCTGGACTTTCTATTTTATGGACTACGATGTCATTGGGAGTGCCAGAATTTGGTCCAAGGTGCCCTGAGTCTTATGGTTCCACCTGCACCATAGCTGCTAAGATATGTGTACTTGTAATTCCCATGTCAAATTCCTGGGTTTGTAAGACTAGAATGTACCTTTATTGGTGCTATTTGTATATGTAACAGCTTGAGGTCTTACTACCATCCATGATTTTGCGTGCTTGCTTTGCTGCTTAGTATACCTAAAAACAAAATAATGACAATTGGAAAGACTTTTTTGTGAAATTAATAGTACCCACTATCTGTTATGTCTATGTCAGACATAAGAGCAGTGAATAGAGCATGGTAATCAAAAATTATTTGTTAAAAAATCAAAATTATTTAATGTTCCTCACAATAAGCACTGATATCCTGTGCTTGTCACAATTCTGGGACAAAACTGCCAAGGAACTTATTAAACTTTATAATAAAATGGTATTGTTCCAAACACAAACATGCATTAAACTTGTTTTTATGGCAAGGTGTATTGAACATGCCCAAATGAACAGCTATCATGTGTTTGGCGTCTGGGTGTCAACTACTTTGTCTCTGAACTTGGCGCTGTGTAGCCCAGTTAATCAGGAGACTGTGGCCTTGAACCTGATATAGGAGTAGTTGTTTGCCACATGCATAATACCTGTATTTAAAAAATTATACCAGTATATTCTCATCATTCCCCAGAGATTCCCTGTGAACTTTTAAAAATGTCAACAGAGAATAAAACTTTGCTGACATCAGATACTGTCATTGATGTGCTCACTTGTAATCTAACTTCGAATAAGGTAAAACGTGAAAGCTTTTTTTTATGTACAGACACACTAGGCTGTAATCTGAAGCCTGAGAGGTGTTGTTTAACTCCCACATCAGGTGGCTGGAAGGTCTCTTCAGAACTAAGATAATAGAGTATTTTGCCACCTGAATCCACAGAGTTCCTTCCAGGAAAGCTGCACAAGAAAACGGCATTTTGTTCAGTTTCAAACACCCACACTAAGTATAGTGTGTAGGGTAAAAGGGTGCTTAGGACGCATTGTCCAATCATAGGATGTAATCTGCATATGCATGAAGCAAACTGACCTAATTTCACCCAATGCATAATCTGGGTCACTAGTCTCACGTTTTACTACGGATACTACACAGATAAATACATTTCCAGCAAGCGAAAAGACAGAAAGAAGGGGTAATGTTTTTACTCATATATACAAGGCTTCCTAACTACTATGTACGATAATGATTTGTAGAATATTATACGCGTGTTTGTGTATGTGCATACTAGTATGTGACAAAAAATCCCTGTACAAGTAACTAGTAATTTCTAGGGAAGTTATGCTGTTTTTTTCACTTTTTTCAGCATTTATGTAGCACCGATAACACAATAAGTGGAAAACAGTTTTACCTTTTGGCTTGAAACTTGCAGAACTGATGAATATTCATAATACGCAGGTCAAGTTAGAAAATCGGCATGATTGGACCATTTATATGGAATTTATGCTGTTTTATCACTTTTTTCAGCATATATGCAGCACCGATAACACGATAAGTGGAAAACCATTTTACCTTTTGACTTGAAACTTACAGAACTGATGAATATCTATAATACGCAAGTCAAGTTCGAAAATTGGCATAATCAGGGCATTTTTATAAAAGTTTTGCTGTTTTTTCACTTTTTTTCAGCATATATGCAACACCTATAACACATTTTAAGGAAAATCAATTGGCCAATTGTCTTGAAATCCACAGTAGTGATCAGTGTTACTGAAATACAGATTGAGTTTTGAAAATAAGCTTGATCAGTTAAAGTTTGGTGAAGTAATGCCTTTTTTTGTACATAAGTGTTTTTTCCTCAAATTTAATTTTCAGGCATGTTAACAGTCTCATTTTTGAACTAATTAGATATGTTAAGTTGTTCTTTTGACATTTTCTGCATCTTAACAACCTTATTAGTTGATAACATAAAAATGATGGTAAACCTGATATTGTGTATTGTGTAATAAGTGTCAAAAATGGAAAAAAAACTCATATCTTTACAGTTTGTCAGATTCAACCATTCACTATGTTCAGAATCTCAGAATGGAGCAGGTTGGACATTTATAATTGTTCTATTGATAGTTTTGCTTTGACAACATATTTTTTGATTGATCATATAAAAATGACAGTAAATTGATTATTTTGTTTTATGTAAAAAAGGTGTTGAAAATGGAAATAAACTCTTTCAATACAGTTTTCTCTTGTTTACATTTTGGGATTTTCAAAGTATGACTCTGAACTCCATGGGCTAGTCACATTTTCTGAATATCCATGATACTTTTATTTTATCATTTAAAAATTTATTATGCTGTTAAGCATTGTGTAATATTGCATCAAAATTGAACAAAACCCTATTCTGGGCACTGCCTCCGTAGTGGCGGTAAAAGGAAAACCATGTCACTTGCTCTTCTCACACTTATAGGAAAGAAACATAGGACTGAAATACAGCTTCAGTTGAAAAATTGTCTCATTAGTTTATTTTTTAGAAGTAAAACAGGTTTTTTGTGAAAATTTTTATCTTTCACATGTTGCAATTTTCAATGTGGGACTTAGAGCTCCCTTGGGCATGTAGCCCAGTGGTGATCAAATTTTTCTTAATGTCCATGTTTTTTATAGGATATATTTTTAAATTGGTGGTATTTATACAGTTAATCATTATGTAATGTTGCATCAAAATTGACAAAAAACCTACTTTGTGCTCTGCCACCATTAATATTATGTAAAGTAAAGTGTTACTTTCTATTTTTTAACTAGTCTTACAAGAATGATTCTTAGGATTGACATACAGCTCATATTAGAAAACCAGCTCTATTGGATTATCATTTTTATTAAATTTATGCATTTTTTGTGAAATTTTCATTTTTGTCATTCTGGCACTTTCTAATTGTAAACTTGAACTCTGATGGACCTGAAGCCTTATGCTTTTACTTTCATCAGTGTTACCTGTTGTGCATGATTAAAATTTGATGTTGACTGTGCAGTTAAACATAATGTATTATTGCATCAGAATTGGCAGTCTCCCGTTTTCGTGCATTGTTGCTTTCTGCTTTTCTTAAGGCGTGTCTTATGGGCCTGAAGACCTTTGATAGACAAATGTCTGTGGTCAGTCTGTAAATTCCCCTTGGGTATTCACTAGGCTAAGTTTAGTGCTATAAACTCATTTGCCTAATTAAGTGGCCATTAAATGAGATTTCAAAAGCACACTTGTTGGTATTTCCCTGTAAACTCCCAAAGGTTAAGCTCTCTGCTAGATAACATAGTGTCCATAATAAGGAAGCAGTGAATAGCAGCTTCATTAGATTATATTTTTGTTGTTTTCTTTTTAATTTTTTCTCCAACATTGGCATTTTTAAGATGTGACTTTTAACTCCCATCCACCTGAGGCTCTGCACATTTTCTGTATTTCCACATAAGCAGTTGTATTGGTATTCATGTATTTAAACACTATGTAATATTATTTTATGCGCTGTCATCATTTTTCATATATTGGGACTTTCATCATGTGAATTTTAACTCTCATGGTCATGAAACTGTAATCTTATTGAATGGGTGGATTGAGACCATCTTCTGGGTCTCCTGGAAGACAGTCAGATTTTAAAGTTTATATTGATGGGTATCTATTTTTTCTGTTGGAAGACCATCAAAATGGAGGATGGATCAACAAAGATACTTTAGAATACTGTCAGAAAATATTTTTGGATCTGCTCCTGTTATTGACCATGTTACCTGTTGTGCATGATGAAAAATCAGTGTTGACTGACTGTGCTATTATAAGCATTATTTATTATTGCATCAAAATTGACAAAATGACCTCTTTTGCATCTTTTTTTCCTGTTTTTTTGTTTGACAGCTTTGCTGCCTTGTTTTTGAATTATAAATTATTTCCTGAATTGAAATTTTACAGCTAAATATAGGCAGGCCCATCGTTCTACATCATTATTCAGAATTCAGCTTGATACAAGAAGGCATAATCTGCAGTTCGTACAGTCCCCAAAGTTTGTGTCAGTAAGCCTCTAGTTGAATAAAAGTACTTTTCTAGGTCAAATTATATATTGGAACTTCATAAATTGCAGTAATATTTTTAAGGTATGTAGTAGAAGAAAAATGGCCTTGCTATCATATTTTTAAATTTTTTTTTGTGTGTTTGTATTAATAAAAAAAGTATCTAACATTGGATGTAATAATTTTAAAAAGTTTTTCTGTCTTTTGATGAGTTTTTCTACTGGTATGTCAATCAAAATGACGGCATGCTTACAAATCTAATGCGTGATCAGAAAATGTTACAAAAACACGATCTTCTGGCATTTCAAAGCACCCAAACAAAATATTTCTAGATGACAATGGGCAATGGTTCCATCTGATCATATAACCGATAACAGGTAAATTTCTCAGCTAAGCATTTACTAATAAGCTCTGTTAACCAGCCTGTGATCATTTTTGGCTATTTCAACAGCTTTCCAGATTGATGAAATAAGTGGATCAGTTTCAAGTGTATCTCCCTATCTTGCAAGCAATTGTTACGAAAATTACACTAAGTGTTGTGGAGACTGTGGACTACAGATGGACATCAGGGATTTTGGAGGAAACTGTTTGTTTGAAAGATATTGTCTTTTGAAGTGAATAACCCATTGAAATATGAGGTAATTTAACGTAAAAGACAATACAATCAAAAGGAAATAGTTTAAGACAATTCCCTAGTATCCTTCTGTAATGCTTTCACCCAGCTTTATGATGCTGTTTGAATCACTTGAATAGCTGTCTTTGTTATAGAGAAAATCCCAAAATCAAAATGGTATTTTTCCCCAAAATGGTGCTACAGCATCTATTGGACACTGTACTTAAACTCTGTATTTAATTGTTCTTTTGGGAAGTATGTTTTATTTTTTTAAAACAATATGAAAGAACAGGGAATTGTTTCTATGCCTTTATCCCTTTTACCGCGACTCCCCTTCTCTTAAATTTAATTGATGATATTATTTTTAATGAAAACTATGATATTAAGGATATATTTATATATAATTTAATTTGCCCTTCATCTGTATATATAAAATTCATGGTGTAGTCCCTTTTTTATGACTTACGCAACAGATGAAGGGCCTACTGAATCTGTTAGGGGGTAATTAACTATCGTTTATCAGCTTCAGTAGGCATGCCAGACATCCAAGCCACCTTCTGAATGCAATTTAGTGAAATCCCCTCGGAGATGGGTCGATCCTGCTAGATAGATCTAAGGAATGGGGTCTTAAAATCTTTACTTTCACATTACTTGATATCACGATGTAATAGGTTAAACACATTCCTGTTGTTTAACTGCTCTTGTTTGCTGTCCTCCTTTCCTTTTTTGACTGGATTATTTACTGCTGGCACAAGAATCAGCAGTAAAACATAACAGTCACTTATTTCTCAGTTGTATGCATGATTTTACTGTATTAAACTACTCTACTGTAAATAGTTTTGAAATGAGATACAACTTATACAAAATAGGTGATATTCATCTAATAGCCTAGTGCCTCCAATAACCTCATGAGAAATTATTTCTTTTCAGTTTTGAAAATCTGGATGAGAAGAGTAACAAAGTGACTCAGGCCCATCGACAGCTATTGCTAACCCACCACTCTCGACCAGCCTTTGAGAACAATGTAAGGCAGGCGTATGAATCTCTTGGAGTGCACAGAGGTAGGGGGCTGTCTTTTTTTAAATAAAACTACAGGAATGAAAAAGCATTTTTGCTCTGTTTAATAATTACATGAAAACTTTTATGGTAAAGGGAGCCACCAGGATACTGGACACAGGGAAAGTAATCACATTGCTCAGCAAATGTAAACCAGTCTAAATTGACTAATATCCTCCAGATGCAGTGATGGAATTTTGGAGCTAAAATGCCCAGGTGTACGTAAAAACTTTTAATGTTGTTTATTTAAAAAGGACAGTATTGTTAGTACATTTTCAATGGGATTGATGGACTTTCGCAGGTATCTTAATCTTAATGGCCTTTAACAGATATATTTGCAGCTTTTTTGTCACTCTATGGGAGTGGCATGACTGTTTTGCTTTCAATGAAGAAGATCAATGTTGAAAGGAGGCTCATGTACACTCTACGAGCAGTGGACTTTTATAAATGAAATACATCAAATGTTGTCCAGAGCTTTATTTATTTATTTATTTTTAGGTTATTAAGTACAGACACAGGTGTGTTTGTACATATAGCCGTCACCTGTGTCTGTCGTCGCCTTTGTCCCCATTGTCGCTGTCATTGCCATCGTCTCTGTGCACTTTCACCACCGATAAAACAATAAGTGGAAAACCGTTTTGCCTTTTGGCTTGATACTTACAGAACTGATGAATATTCATAAAATGCAGGTCAAGTTTGAAAATCAGCATGATTGGGCCATACTTTCAAAAGTTATGCAGTTTTTTTGCTTTTTCAGCATATATAGAACACCGATAACATGATAAGTGGAAAACACTTTTCTCTTTTGGCTTAAAACTTACAGAACTGATGAATATGCATAAAACACAGGTCAAGTTGGAAAATTAGCCTTGGACTGGATTTAAGAATTTTTTAATGTCCATCTGATACGATAAGGGACAATGCTGGCTCACATATACTTTACACACATCTTATGTGCAGCAATCAGAGGAGAGGATGGGATTATACAAATCAGGTGACAGCTGGGTATTACAGGCCTTATCTAAAATAGCTAGGTGCGAGTGAAATGCAGTGTGCTGTAATGTCGGTTAATTTTGGGTTGTTAAACTGCAGTATTGTCTCCAGTTATTGTGCAATGCGATGCATACCTGATTATTAGCTCTAGTTTGTGTTTTTAGTGAAGTGGAGTTACCTTTAAGATTACACACAAATATCATGAGAACACAGTTAATCAGACAACTATCTAATTTAAATAGGAAGTCATATACTGGCAATTTATCTCTGACCTTGAAATTGACCTTTGCCCTACTTTCACAATGAACTAAACTTTGCAAATTTTCTATCCATTATATCTCCAAAACTGGCAAAGAAATGCCCATAGTTACTATTGAACCTGAATAGGAAGTAATATGCTGGCAATCTAACCATGACCTTGAAATTGAACTTTGACATTCTTTTTATGATGAACTGAACTTTGCAAGTTTTCTATCTGTTATATCTCTAAAACTGACAGAAATACACCCATAGTTACTGTTGAACTTAAAAAGAAAGTCATATACTTGCAATCTAACTGTGACCTTAAAATTGGCCTTTGACCTACTTTTCACCATGAACTGAACTTTGCAAGTTTTCCAGCCCTTGTATCTCCAAAACTGGCATAGAAATTGCCCATAGTTACTATTGAACTTGAATAGGAAGTAATATGCTGGCAATCTAACCATGACCTTGAAATTGACCTTTGACATTCTTTTTATGATGAACTGAACTTTGCAAGTTTTCTATCCGTTATATCTCTAAAACTGACAGAAATACACCCATAGTTACCATTGACCTAAAAAAAGAAAGTCAGATACCGGCAATCTAACTCTGACCTTAAAATTGACCATTGACCTACTTTTCACCATGAATTGAACTTTGCAATATTTTAGTCATTTATATCTCCAAAACTGGCAGAGATAGGCCCATAGTTACTTATGTACTTGAATAGGAAGATATATATTGGCAATCTAAATGTGCCCTTGAAATTGACCTTTGACCTTCTTTTCAGTATGAACTGAACTTTGCAAGGTTTCTCTCCCTTATATCTCCAAAACAGGCAGAGATTTGCCCATAGTTAATATCGAATTTGAATAGGAAGTCAATCTCTGACAATTTAAGTGTGACCTTAAAATTGACCTTTGACCTACTTTTCAGTATGAACTGAACTTTGCAACTTTTTTGTCCCTAACATCCCCAAAACTGACAGATATATGCCCAAAGTTAGTACTGAACTTCAATAGGAAGTCATGTACTTGCAATCTGTGACCTTCAAATTGACCTTTGACCTACTTTTCACCATAAACGGCACTTCACAAATTTGGATTTACACTTTTATTTTTCCCCATTATTCTGTTTTAAATGGTAATTTTCAACAAAAATATAGAGAGCTCTTGTTTACTACATTTCGTAGAGCTAGTCAAACACAACACTGGAGGAGGTTTCCCTTTTTTTTTTTTTTTTTTTCCATATGAGTGCTCATACTCCAGCTCCTGGTACAATACCTGGAGGCGGTATTGCCTCTCTGATCCTCTAGTTACTATTGATTTTGGATGAGAAGTCTAATGTTCACAATATTACTGCAACCTTGGATTTGACTTTTTATTTTTCCTCACGAATTTGTTTAAAATAATAATTTTCTAGAAAAAATTAGAATTCTTGTTTGCATTTTGTATTGCATTTTTCCAAATTGACAAAAAACAGTTTTGTGCACTGATATCGCAAATGTTATGAAATGAAAACTGTGTTACTTATTATTTTGCAACATACAAGAATTTCTTAGGATTAAAATACAACTCAAATTGGAAAACCAGCTTGCTTGGATTATCATTTTTTTTTTTCGAATTTATGCAATTTTTTATGAAATTTTCAAAGAGTGAACTTGAACTCTCATGGACCTGAAGCCTTATTCTAGTTTCACATTTTACTTACAACCATTTTACCTGTTGTGCATAATTAAATTTTGGTGTTTCCTTTTCTGTAAGCATAATGTATTATTGCATCAAAATTGACGGTAGCCCATTTTGTGCATTATTTTCTACTTTTTTGTCTGTACATTTGACAGCTTTGCTGCCTTGTATAAGTTCTTAGCTGCAAAGCATGGACAATGTGGAACTGTACATTAAAAACTGTCATTTGACATGTGCGTGTTATATACTTTTTGCATGCTTTGATATTTTATGACTAGCCAACAGAAGCACATTAGGAGTGAATGGACTGGTGTTCACAGAGTTATTACAAGTCATTTGCAGGTATAATATGATACTATTTTATAGTCTACCTTGTCTAATTGAAAAGGAACGATTTGAATATTTATTATGTCTACACTATTAAGAAAACAAAATTTCTCAATTTACAAAAAGAAATGCAATAGATATTATTCCTTACAACATGTTGGCTTATTTAATACTGGTTTAAACTAACTTGCAGGGAGCCATGTCCAATAAGGTTGCATGTAAATGTGTTGCATAAACAAACACTGGGTAACAAATTTACCATTCAGTGAACTGTTAAGATCTTTTCTCCAAACTGCCTTTATTCATTTGCATGCAAAGCGAAACACTTCGTCACCATCGCTGACCCAAAAGCTGGATGGATGCAAAACTATTGAGCTCATTTTTTGATTCTGATGGAAGCCTCATTTTGACATCCAACCAATGTAAATTAATGTTATGGTATTGTGTCAAACAGTTCAAACATAATTTACAAATTCATTTGTAAGAAATATTGCGTTTTAGGTACAGACACAGATGTACAAATGCTAGTCACAATTGCTAAATATCCATGTTACCTGTAGTGTATAATTAAAGATTGGTTGTGGTTATGCAGTTATTATGTAATGCTGCATCAAAGTTAAAAAAAAACTGTTTTCGGCACTCCACCATTGTGACCATTAAAGAAAAAACACGTTACTTATGAATTTCAAACTTTCTGAAATTATTCATAGGTCTGAAATGCTGCTTGAGATAGAAAACCAGTCTGATTGCATTATCTTTTAGAAGCAATACAGTTCTTTATGACATGATCATTTTTCACTTATTGACATTTTCAATGTGGGTCTTAGAACTTCCACAGGCATGAAACCAAACGGTATTCAAATTTTCTAAATGTTGGTTTAAACACAAACACACAACGCGGGCTTAGAAAAGTTGGTGTTTGCACTGAATGTGAGCGCCCTCCATTTAGCGACCTCCTGGTCTAATTGCTGTAACTCAGCGGGTTTCTGGCGATAACCTGCGAATACAAAAAGCGAAAGGCTGTGAAAGACATGTGGCTAGGCCAGTCCACGTTACTGTTGTACAAGTTTAACACAGAGAACAGTTTATCTAGCATGTAAGGTTCGTGGATTCTAGATATCGTGTCCGCTACAATGTTTTGCTCGCCGGGTACGTGGACAGCAGAGATGACGAAGTCGTACTTTGTGGCGAGGTGCGCCAGTTCTTTTAGTAAACATAAGGATGCCTTGTTGGTTGCTGTGCCGTTGTTCAGGTTAGCTACAGTAACAGTATTGTCCGTGTGAACTATTACATTGCGACCTGACCAGACGTTGCGCCACCTTCTAGCTGCCACAATGACAGCGGCCAGCTCTTTTACGTTTATGTGATGGTGTAACATATCCGGTACGTCTGAATCCCAGTGAGTGTATGTCCAGTCTCCCAGGCAGAAAGCTCCACCTGCGCGCAAGCTAGCGTCTGTGTGAACTATAACATCACTCGAGGGGGCCAGATTCTCTTTGTGTTTGATCCTTCTCTCAGCCAGAAGTCCCACCAACGCAGGTCTGGTTTAATTGATTGCAGACGAGTCTTGCTTTGTGGAGAGCTCAGAGAAGACAAAAAGGTTGAAAATTGACCTATTGTGCGCTCTTCCCCATGGGGTTACTTGTGCAGCCCAAGATAACTTCCCGGCAAGAGACTCCAGCTGGCGTTTAGAGGCTCTAGTCTTTGTTAGGAAAGACTTAACTGCTTCCTGTAATGATGTAATCTTGTCTTCCGGTATTAGTGTTAATAACAATGCTGAGAAAACATATACTTTGGGACGGGTCCGCGACCTTTTTCCAATTAATGCTATATCCTAGCTTCCGCAGGAGCCCGATAAGGGTGTTGTATGCTCTAAGACAGTCTTGGAAAGTATGCCTGGTCACGAAAAAATCATCCAGATACGCTACAGTTCCAGAGAATCCTTTTTTAATCATCATCCGCTGAACCGCCTGTGTAATTCTGTTGAAGATAAAAGGCGATTTTCTGCTCCCAAAAGGTAGACGTGTGTCGGATAGGTAAATGGGGTGCGTGTCCCCTACAAACTGCCATATAAGTCCTGTCAGAGATCTCTGCTCTCGCTTGATGTGGACCGATCTGTAGGCACTCTTGAGGTCAACTTTTGCCATAAACGAGCCAGGCCGTATACGGGACAAAGCGTCTTGGATGGATTGGTACTTCATAGCCTCCTTTGAAGCATGAGAGTTTACTCCACTATTCTCAGGCCGACTAAGATCGTGAATTACACGAATTTCACCATCAGGCTTTGGCACGCATGTAATAGCACTAGTAATTAGGGGTTTCTCTGAGGAAGTTATGTAATGTCCTTCTTTAAGTCCGTCCAATAATTGCTTTTCTACATGGGGAAGGATATCGGGCCTATTCACTCTATTGCTATTATCTACTTCTACTGGTGCAATGTCAGTAACTTTAATATCATTATCAATTAGAGAGAATCCGTTCACTATGCCGTTTAAGATGAAGTCTCTGTCTTCGTCTCCGACAAGCTCAGTGCGCCATATGTCTAAGCTGTTTAAGAGTGGGGGGAGTTGGCGCGTGGTTCCGACACTCTTGTTTAATCGTTTTTTGAATCCAGGGTAGGTTGGCCCGTTTTGTGGTTGAATTCGCCGTGGTTGCGGGCGTAGCACGTTTTGCATACCTGCGAATATTTGCAGTGACGAAGGGAACACCCGTTTTTACCGTTAAAACGATCACAGACAATGCGACCTGATGAAGGGTCGAACTTATTGCGCGCTCCTCCCTCCTGTGGTCTGGGCTGTGCGAATCTGATCGACGTGCTGTCCTCTCGCATTATCAGCTCCCCATTGAAAGTCGGCAGCTGCTTTGGCTTTACGGTACTCTTGGTCGTACTTTAGGACAGATTTCCATTGAAAACGTTGGCCCATATGCGCTATCTTTATGAGGTAGCTGGTGTAGTCCATAATTTGTTGCTGCGTATATCCTTCGTCGGTCACTAGTTCTCTCATGATCTTAAGACTTGCCTCCATATACTGCAGGGGCGTTACAGCTTCTAGTTTTGGTTTGGTCTCGGGAAGAGAGAGTTCAAAGTCGCCTAATTTCACCGCTGACTTAGTTTGTTGAAACTGGGTGATACATTTTGTATAGTCACGAATGTCTCCACACTTACTGTTGTTGCTTGCGGCTATGTCAAAAGGGTCGAAAACGTATGAAGACTTACCCTCTTGTTCTGGCTTAGGAGTATTTTTTGGCTAAAATGGAGAGCAGATTTGTGACATCCAGAGGCTGTTGTGAAGCTTGTTGATCCTGCGTTCCCGATGATATGGACTGGGGTTGGGTCTGTGCAGGCTCTTTGACTGGAGATGGCTCCGCTGACTCTTTCAATTCATCAATGGCTCCCTGTAGCAGTAGCAGCTGCCCGAGGGAGAGGGATTTTCCAAAGAATTTGCTGGTATTGGCACTGTTGAGCATTTTAATGGCTTTCATGCTTTCGAAACCATTCTCTCGCAGGAGAGTAAGTGTCTCATCATTCAGCTCGGCCTTCTTGGCCCACTCCTCTAATTCTGTACAGCTATCCATAACTAAAAACTAGTATAAGCCAGAAGCAAAAATTAAAAAGCCATAAGCGGAAAGCGTGCAGCGCTGCACTGTTCAAGATGCCGAAATTGAATCTGACGGTCTAACATGCGCGCGCAGCTGAATGCAGGGGGTGCTGCCGCAGGTGGCGCTGCCGGGTCTCACGTGACTTACTAGGCAGCTGGCGTTGAGTGATGCGTTTAAATCAGATTAACAAATGTTAATCTCCACGTAATGTTTAGTAGGTAAAAAATTGGTGATGATCATGCTGTTGATCGTTATGTAACATTGCGTCAAAATTGCACAAAAAAAAACTTATGAAAAGAAAACTGTGCTACTTATTATTTCGTAACATACAAGAATGATTCTTAGGATTGAAATACAATTCAAATTGAACCAGCTTGCTTGGATTATCATTTTTTCTTGAATTTATGCAATTTTTTTGTGAAATTTTCCTTTTTCTCATTCTGGAAATTTCATAGTGTGAACTTGAACTCTCAAGGGCCTGGAACCTTATGCTAGTGATAGATTTTACTTACTATATTTAACTATTACCTGATGTTCATAATTAAAACTTGGTGGTGACTTTACCTAAGTCATATTTTGGCAGTTTTACTGTGACCTTGAATTTTACCTTAACCTTATTTTTTTCTCCATGAACCACACTTTGCAAATTTTCAAACTGTTTTGAACTTGAAAAGGAAGGTCTTATATTCACAATCTTACTGTAACCTTTGATTTCACCTTTTACTTTTCCATACAATTTTGTTATAAAGAATAATTTTCTATGAAAAATGAGCCTTTGTTTATTGCATTTTGTAGAACTTGTCAATCACAACACTGGAGGTGGTGTCCCTTTTTATTTTCTATACGAATGCACTAACTCCAGCTGATGATACCTAGAGGCGTAGCTGTCTCTCTGATCTCCTTGTTACATTTGTGCCAAATTTCATGCTTGTTGGCAAAAATACACAATTCACCCTTTTTTCCTTACCATATTGCTGGACTATCAATTTGAAAAGCGGCTTTTCAAAATCTGATATTTTCCATACCTGACAAACCTTTTTTTTCTTACTATTTTACTGTATTTTTTTCTGTCTTTCCTTGTTCAGGGACTTTCCTGAAGCAGTGAAAGAAAAGGTAATGAAGAAATTAGCATGCAGGGACTGGGAGGTGGTTACACATGATGTCTTCAGGTCTGCAATCTTCACATGTTTTGTATTAAAAGGTGAGTACATTTAACACAACATGTGTGACCTTATGTTGCACCAAACACAATGTACATTTTAGATAAGTAGTAAGATTGATATAAAAATGCATGTGTTCATAATTTGACATTTAAATTAAATTATAAAGAATATGTACTTAATTGCAAAATTAGAGGTCCATCTATAACAGAGATGATTTTACATTTTACAAACCTCAATAGTTTTTGAAAGAAGAAATTAAATATTCGTATTTAGATAAGTAAAATTGCATGGCTGCAGAAGAATTTTGTTAGCTTGGGACAATTAACTGATCCCGTCTGAAGATTATGACAATGAAGGCAGGATGCTGAACGTTTCAATATTTCAAATTGTAATCTTTTAATTCTAATCATGCATATTAGATATTGTTATACTTCGAATAATTAAGTTATCCCGTCTGTAGATAAAATGTTCAAATAGAAGCATAAAATTATACTGAATTGACCAATGAGAGTGAGGGGGACCACCCCTCACCTCAGAAGTGGCACTGGAGTTCAGTTGAGCTCCAGCCACGATTCTGTAGACACCATGTATTTGCTCAGCTTATATTAATAAAGGTCCATAACCACACGAATTTAGTTGGTTATACATCTGCTAAATTCAAGTTCATAAACAGCAGGTGAAAGACCAGAGTGTGCAAAACACCCCATGCTCAGAACACTTTGAAAAATGTGGGCGTGGAAAATTTAGGGTCTTCACATTCTTTAAAGTAAATTGGAATGATGAAATTGAACGCAGGGCAAGGGAAAGGTATTTTAAAGATATATTTAAGCCCAAGTTAAATGAAAAATAATCATGACAATTTAACTTAATGAAATTAATGAACAGCAATTGAAAATCAATTATTGGAATGTCTATCATTGTTTATGCAAAAAAAAAAAAAAAAAAAAAAAAAAAAAAAAATTGTCACTGTCTCTAAGATAAGACAATAGACTATACAGTTGCCTAGTAACAATAAATAAACAATCATTTTATTATCTGTAGAGCCTGAAAGAGGCAAAAATGTTTACCATGAATAATTAACCATTTCAACTATATTATATGACTTGTTTTGACTTTTAAAATATATTTTCTGTACCGAAATAACTGACTCACTTTTGGTTTTATATATATATATATATATATATATATATATGATTACTCAAATGTTGAGAATATTACTAAAATTTTAGACTGGGTTCCCACAGATTTAGATTGACCCATCTTGATCGACCTAACTCCCTGGGGGTTCACGCTAAATTGTTGTCAGTCGAGCGCGCACGAAAGTTAATTACCCCCTTACAGCTTTTAGTAGGCAGGACAGACATTTAAGCCGGCTAAATTGACAGCAATCTAGTGAGACTCCCCACGGGGATAGATCGATCAAAAATCTGTGGGAATGCAGTCTTAGCTATTCAAGATCATATTCTAATAACATGGATCAATAACGGCTATACCTGAATTATAGTAACTCTTTTTGTGACATTTTAATTGGCCTTGTGATCCAAGCATGCATTGAATCCTGGGCACAATGTCTCACAAAAAAGAACACAAGCGATCTTCAACCAAGGGAGAAACTGTAATTGTTTGTATTTCAGACTTCCTTCAGGAGGCAGAATCCCTGTACTGGTCCATAGATCTGAAGCACAATGGAGAAGCTGACAAAGTGCTCTGTGATGCTGTACTACACCAGATTCTTATAGCTGTGTCCAGCTCAGAGAGTGACCCAAAGTGGTAAGATCTTGCTTTGTTCCAGTGACTGTCTTCATTAAAAATTAATGAAATTCAAGATGGTACCGTAACAAAGCTATGCAATGTTTTATGATAGAAATACAAATGCTAAAATTTCAGTGTTATTTTTATTAACTCAAATTTTGTCATCTTTTACTTGATAGATTTGAGTAAGTTGAAATCTTAATTTTGAATGAGTACACTCGCTCATTTTATTGCCATTTTATTTACTTATGTATTTGTTAGTGTGATGGATGCTGGCTACTCATTGGCACCTGACCGTCTGTACATGGCACTGAATAAGGTAATACCATCTTACCACAAATATTTAACTTTTGAGTTTTTCTCCTTGTGTTTAAATCCTTCTCTTGGGAGAATAGTTGAATTAATGTAGGAATGCCAGTGTTAAGTCAGTTTGTTAGTACCTCTGACAAGCTCCCAGTTCATTGAGTGATGTAAAATTGGGATTTTTGGAGCAAAAACATCATTTTCAGTTTCCTGATTTTCTCTGGCACTTGGACAGCTATAAAAATGCTTTTAATGGTATTATAACACTTGAACAAAGTACCAAAAAAGGGGTTCGAGGGTTTTTCTTTAAGACATATTGTTGATTTTATTTATAAAAATGTGATTTTTTGCCCTATTTGAGTACAGTCCCACCTTAAAAAGGTAATGAGATGAATTGGCTAAGATTGTGGTGGAATTTGTGATGTTGTATGGTGTAGGATGTCTGGTCGAATGGAGCTGAGATTTAATTACTGTGTCCCTGCAAGTACCATGTGTGGGAAGGCTTGTGAGAGGGGAAGGGACCATTTCAGGATTAAACAGTCTTCCTTTCATGTAGGGTTTGCCATATTTGATCCTTGGACCAGTTGATACTTGGATCTTCTATTCTGAATGGCCCCTTAGTCAAAGCACTATTCAGCAAAATGTTTCAATGGCAATAAGATTAGACTGGATTTTGGCAATGGTAGGTAGTTGTCAGTCATATTCGAGTTCTTCAAGAATTATTTATGCTCATTTCTTATCATTTTATGGTGTTATATTACATTCTTAATGACATATCTACACCATCGAAGAGCAAGCCCTATATCTCTTTTATTATTGTTACTGTACTATCATGTAAAACTGCTTGCACCTGTTAATACTTTGAAGGTTTTGAAATGTGGTCTAATTCACCAGCCAAATCCTCTTTGATTTTTCTCAACAGTTTTTATTATTCCAACCAATTTAAATTTACAAAGTGGTCTGTGTGGACTCCAGGAGATAAAGCTTCTAGTGCCTCACACCAGAGTTACACACAGGCTTGCATTGACTTTCATCACATAAATATTCACTACTGATTAAAATCATGCAGCCACCGGTCAGACTGGTTTTGTCCTGATTATGCTATGTAACACTAAGGCCAGGATATTAAACAAAGATCAGGATAATCTTATCTACTATTCTTATCTTACAAATTTTAATTTTATCTAAGCGTGTGTACAAAAGATGACAGAAACAGACACCAGGGTATTCTTATCTTTTTAATCATACCAAGATGACTTCTAATTGAATTATATTCTATAATAAATATTATATTCTAGGAGGTCTAAACAGAAAATTTATAATATGATTAAAATAATTCAGTAATAATAAATTTCAAAGAGTTAACAATAAATAATTTTCAACCATAAAAATAAATAATGCTACGTAACTGCTATACATCTTCTATCAACTGTGAAGTCTTTCAAAAATGTCAAAGTAGGATTCATGAGAAAGATGCCTTGTTGTATTTTGACATCACTAAGTCTGTTCAGTTCTTTCGACAGGCAGTTCAGTGCACAATAATTCTTTTCGAATTGTTTCTCCAAAATGTTGATCTTTGTTTTTCTTTTTATGTACAGACACAGATGTGTCTGTACATATTGCCATCACCTGCGTCTGTCGTCGCCGTCGTCGCCGATGGCGATGCCGATGCTGATGCTGATGCCGATGCCGTGCGCTTTCCTTGTAAACACGATAAGTGGAACACAGTTTTATTTTTTGCTTTTATATTTACAGAGCTGATGAATATTCATAAAACGCAGGTCAAGTTCGAAAATCAGCATGATCGGGCCATTATAGTAGAAGTTATGCTGTTTTTTCACTTTTCAGCATATATACAACCCTGTAAACACATTTAAAGGAAAACCGTTAAGCCTGTTGTCATGAAACTCACAGGAGTAATCAATCTTACTAAAACGCAGGACAAGTTCGAAAATCGGCATGAGCGGGCCACTATTTTAGTAGTTATGCTGATTTTTTCCTTTTTCAGCATATATGCAACACTGTAAACACAATATAGGAAAAACAGATAGGCCAATTGTCATTAAACTCACAGGAGTGGTCAATCTTACTAAAACGCAGGTTGAGTTCGAAAATCAGCATTATCGGGCCATTATTTTAGAAGTTATGCTGTTTTTTCACATTTCCTGAGATTCAATTCTTAGGCATGTTAACAGTCTCATTATTGAACTAATAAGATACGTAAAAGTGTTTGTTTGACATTTCCTGCATCTTTACAATATTGTTAGTTGATTATGTAAAAATTATGGTAAACTTGTTATCGTGTCTTGTGTAATAAAGTGTCAAAAATGGAAATAAACTCATATCATTGCAGTTTGTCAGATTCAATCATTCACTATGTTCAGAATCTCAGAATGGAAGAAATTGGACATTTAACACTGCTCTATTGACATTATTCCCATCTCATCAATTTTCTTAGTTGATCATATAAAAATGGCAGTAAACTGTTAATTTTGTTTTATGTTAAAAATTGTTAAAAATGGGGAAAAAACATTTCAGAACAGTGCTGTCTTGTTTACATTTTGGCATTTTCAAGTTTTGACTTTGAAGTTCCATGGGCCTGAAGACCTTTGCTAATCACATTATCTGAATATCCATAATACTAATATTTTATTAATAAAAGTTGATGGTCATTATGCTGTTAAACATTATGTAATATTGCATCAAAATTTGAAAAAAACATATTTTGGGCACTGCTCCCATGATGACCATTTCAGAAAAACCATGTCACTTACTGTTCTCAAACTTACAGGAAAGAAACCTGGGACTAAAATACAGCTTCAGTAGGCAATGCAATCTGTTTGGTAATTCTTACTGCCAGTTAAACAGTTTTTTTGTGAAACTTTAATTTTTCACATATTGGCATTTTCAAGGTGTAACTTTGAAGTTCCACAGGCTTGAATACCCATGCTAGTCACATTTTCTGAAAATACATGATACGTATATTTTATTATTAAAAATTGACGGTCATTATGCTGTTAACCATTATGTAATATTGCATCAGAATAGAAGAAAACACAATTTTGGGTGCTGCTGCCATGATGACCATTATGGGAAAACCATGTTACTTATGATTGCCAAACTTTCAAAAAAAGAAATACAGGACTAAAAATGCAGCCTGAGTTGAAAAAACAGTCTAATTGGCTTCTTTTTCTGGAAGTTATACATTTTCAAAGTGCGAACTTGAACTCCCATGGGCCTGAAGCCTTATGCTTGTTACACATTTTACTTACATTGGTATTACCTATTGAGCATAATTAAAATTTGATGTTGAATTTGTAGTTTAACATAATGTACTTTTGCATCAGAATTGACAGTAGCCTATTTTGTGCATAGTTATTTCCTGCTTTTTGTCTGTACATTTGACAGCTTTGCTGCCTTGTTTAAATAATGTTTTCCAAACTTAATATTGTCTACAGGTTCTGGTCCAATTGTAAGTCCTCCTTTTTTATTTCTTTAGTAAATTCATGACACTGCTTGTAATATTTGCAGTTCTACTGTGGAAGTAAACAGAAAACATCAGCCAAATTTTCACAGTCTTGGAATGATAAATCAGTCTGGAAATTACTTTTTCAAGAACTGTTTTACATTGATGCAGGTGACCTACTTGCACAAAGGAACAGCCCAGTTCCCCTCTTTTTTAGCTATTTTTGATTTCTCTTTTTTCTCAATCTCTGTATTCTGTATGGTGTACTTTTCTTTGTTATTTTCATTGCTGATCGAGTGTTGACCTCTGCTCATCATTTTTGGTGTCCTTGGATCAGTTTTCCACTTCAGAGTAGTAGACAGAAATTCTTATCCATTATTTCTTAAATTCATATCCATAATTTAAGGTAGTCCAACTTCTTTTCAAAAAGTGCTGTGAGCAGGGGATGGGGTAAAAAGAATAAAAATATAAAAAATAGAATAAAGAATAATTTTCAGTTGCTGACTTACATGTTTCTTGTGTAGTTTTTATTTTGGTAGCAGTCTGTACTGCTAGAGCATGTAGAGTTTTATGTCAAATTATTATTCAGTAGTTGGGTGTTTCTGTCTCAGCCTGTAATCTACTAAATAAATGCTGCTCTTGAAGAGACTTGTGCTGTTTGAAAGTCTGGAAGGTATCTTAACATCTTTTGCCTTGTTCTCTTTAGGATGAAAAAAATAATCTCTGAAGACTATATAATACATAACACATCCAGATAAACTTATTTTCTAATTTTATTGTGTTGTATAAGCTTTAGGTTGTGCTACAATGTGGTGTTCTTCGACTGGGTATATCAAATTACTTTCTGCTAATTTGCTAAGCCACCAAGGCTGTCCCGACAAACAAAACCATCATTTTCCAAAAAATTGTAAGCGTTATGACTGTCTTTGGAAATATAGGCTGTCATCTCAGTTCACAACCCATCAAAATGATGGGTGGATGGTTGGTTAGGGAAAGCCTTTCATGCTGCTGGAAAATCCACTTCTACTTCACACCTGAGTCTCAGCTCCTGTGTACCTACAGCTAAAAATGGCCAGCCAGCTTTACTTCCTACACAACCCGATGTTGCAACCTCCAGCACAATCTAACCCAGTCCGTCTTATCCATAGTCCTTTGTAGTTTCCTAATGTACAGACACAGATGTGTCTGTGCATATATCCCTCGCCTGTGTCTGTCGTTGTCGTTTACTGTTGTCGCCATGCACATTCAGCGTTATTCTAATAAAATGAAAATGTTTTTACCTTTTGTCTTCAATCTTTCAGAACTGATAAGTACTCATTAACTAAAGACCAAGTTCAAATATCAGCCTGATGGGACTATTTTTCCAAAAGCTGTTTTTTTTTTTTTTTTCCTAACTTTATACAAATAAAACAAAAACCATGTCATATTTTGCTTTTAAACTTGCAGGACTGATTGAATTCAAAGGTCTGATATATATAGATCATGTTTGAAAATTAGCTTGATTAGTTAATTTTTGTTTAGGTTAAGCTGTTTTTGTATATAAATAGGTTTTCCTCAATTCTTAGGCATGTTAGCAGTCTCAGTATTGAACTTTTTATATTTGTAAAAGTTCTTTATATTCACATTTTTCTGCATCTTAGCAATTATTTAAACTGCTTTTTTAAAAATGATGGTAATCTTTTATCTTGTATTGTGTAATAAAGTGCCAAAAAAAAAAATAAAGGCATACCATTGCAGATTCAATCCCTCACTGTTCTTAATCTCAGAATGGTGCAAATAAGACATTTAAAATTGTTCTGTTGACATTTTTCCCATCTTCACAATCTTTTAGATAATCATTTTAAAATGAAAGTAATTTGGTATTTGTGTATTATGTAATAAGTGTTGAAAGTGAAAATAACACATTTCAGTACTTGTGTACATATTGGCATTTTTAAGGTGAATTATCCATGGGCCTGAAGACCTTTGCCAGTCACAGTTTCTAAATATCTATGTTACTTGCAATGCATAATTTAAAATTGAAATTGATTATTAGCTGTTAAACATTATGCATCATTGCATCAAAATTGATTAAAATGGTTAGTGTACTGCCACTGCAAATGCTCTGAAAAGAAACTGCATTAGTTATTATTTTGTAACTTATAAAAAAATGATTAACATACTGTGCAAATTGGCAAACCAGCTTGATAAGATTATTCTTCTTTCTAGTTGTCTGTACATTTTACAGCTTTGCTGCCTTGTTTCTTATGAGGATTTTAATTGCATAGTTAATATGTGAATCAAATGATAAATGTATAAAATATTGCAAATTGTAGGCCTTGGCAAATTCTTCAACTGGGAAATCTATAATGCCCTGTGAGGAGTTCATTATCACAGCTGCAGATGCTTTCTTACTCAAGGTTGGTCTTCAAAATTTAACCTCACAAATGGTCCCACCATCAAAATATCAGATCATTATAATCAGTCCTGTCGTACGTCATAATATCCTCCTTGCTGATAAACATGCACAACATACATGTATTTTTAAAGAGCAAGTTTGGTCAAACAAAGACTTTGGCTCATATGATAGATAGTTTAACACTTTATTTAGCCAATCCTTTGTTATAAAAATGCATGATAACACTTCAACAACGAGGTTGCATTTTAACGAGGGTAAAGAGAAACCCATGAAGTCTGTTTCTTGGAGGATTGAAGATTGGAGGATCCCACAATGCAATTCACCATGATAAAATGTACGTGTTAATTGGCAATTTTTTTGAGGGGGAATAGGCCCATAAAACAAATATTGAACCTTGGGCTCCATGTAGTCTGTATAGCGACTACAGGTTACGTCACACATCTTTGCATTCTGGGAATGAAGTCAAAACTGCAACTAACAGGTGCAATGAAGTTCCGGTAATTTTATTGCTTTATATTTGATTTAAACAAACATGTATCACAATATCATTATTTAGCAATTGTCAATGGTTCGAAGTGTTTATATAGTTGGTATGTGTA
Organism: Lingula anatina; assembly: GCF_051362555.1. Classification (NCBI taxonomy): domain Eukaryota; kingdom Metazoa; phylum Brachiopoda; class Lingulata; order Lingulida; family Lingulidae; genus Lingula; species Lingula anatina. The sequence goes on from NC_141768.1 coordinate 31,677,175, forward strand.
ACAAACTCAAAAATGCTTGACCAAACTTACTCTTTAAAATGTTATCCAGAACCCTGTAGATGCACCCTTCAAGAAAATTATGAAACTTATTTTCAAAATTGAACAGGTGTTGTAGAAAGACTGTGATGCACATAGCAGCAATATTATATAAAGAATTGATAAACCAAATTTCAATTCAAATTGTTGTATAAATAGTAATATAGAATTCTTCAAATTTGGTGCAAACCATAACGCTGACGCTTTCTAGATCTTGATGAAAACGAAGGCGCATTATGACATCATTCAGTTGTATTTGGAAAACTGCTGGGTGATTTTCCAGTGAGAAATAATTAGTAGCTAACTCAAATGTTTTAACATGTTTAAAATGTTTTATTAAAATAAAATAAGCATACAGACTGTAGAAGCTACAGTGCATAATTAGACAAAAATTGTACATTCCTGGCCTTGAATTATCAGGGTTAACTTAAATAAAGTGTTCCATAGGTCTACCCCAAACTTATATATGGTAAACAAGCATGTAAATGCTGTTTGAATCTTTTATCAGATGTTTAATTTTACTTGAGAATGCAGCGTGTTTGTACTAGGCATGCCGGGAAAACAACAACAACAAAAAAACATACTTCTGGTTTTCCATAATATCTTGAAAGTCACGATTTCTTGAAGGGTGAATCTATGGGTGCCAACTTAATATGGGGACCATACTTCAAAAGCAGTGCTGCTAATTCCATGATGGTCTCCCCACCTCCACATGTGCCATTGCTGCAGGGGCCGAGCAATTAAACCTTGGAGCCGAGATTTAATCCATTTAATGGCACTTGTGGAGGCGGGGAGACCATCAGGAATCAACAGCATCGCTTTTGATGTGGGGTCGGCCATATTTAGTCAGCAGGTCAGTTAGTACTCGAATCATCTATTCTGAATGGCCCCTATGACACTAATAACATGTCACTTTTAGTTCAGCATGTTGATATTATAGATAAATTTGTAATAAACTGAAAGTAAGACCCCATTCCCATGAACACCATTGGTCTGCATTTAGAGTGAGAGTCCCAGCAAAGTTGGGCTGATCCTTAGAGACCATTCCCATAGATATAAGATCTCCTGGGGAGTCTCACTAGATTGCTGTTAACCTGACCGGCTTAAATGTCTGTCCCATCTACTAAAAGCTGTAAGGGGGTACGTTGTTAACTTTTGTTAATTGGGCTCTGGGAAGCTGACAGCAATTTAGCATGAACCCCCAGGGAGTTAGGTCGATCCAGATGGATCGATCTAAATCTGTGGGAACCCAGTCTTAAAGACAGATGTTGTCTATGGGGAATGTAGCCTAGGGGTGTTATGTAGCAACCAATCTCATACATATACCATTGGTACTTTCATATCAGTTTTACATATAATCCCTGTTGTTTTTAATAATTAAATATAATTTTCATGCCTTACCATGACACTTTCTTTTTCCCAGGTTAAGGGATTCAAGTAAACGTAAAAGTATGAGTTGATCCATAGGAAAATTGATCATTTGGAGAGGAGAGTTGAAGAGCTTAGGAGATGTCCTGGAAGATGGGGCACAAATCAGTTATCTTATTTCGAAAACATTTATAATACACAGTTCATACAGAAAAATACTTGTTAAATTCAGGGACTTTCAAGGACTTTCAGGACTCAAATTCAAGCACTTTTCAAGGACATTTTGGTCATCAGGAAAGGCAACTGCTATTAATCCATACAACAAACATTTTATAGTTGTACATAATTTATGAAAACAATTTATTTTACAAAAATAAATAAATAAGAGAGTAAAATGGAAAAGATGTATATAAAAAAATTTAAGGGGGGGGGGGGGAGAGGTAAAAATAATCTGTAATGATCACTCTCTGACAATCTTCTGTGAACAATGTCCCTTTAATAAATATCAAAATTGGTTTCTCATCTTCCTTGGACCGTGAACTATCTCCCCCTGACTATCTTCTGCAAATGAAGTCCCTTGAATAAATATGAAAATTGGTTTCTCGTCTCGCTAGGACCACAAACCATCTCCCGCCGAAGATATGAAAATTGCCTTATTGTCTGTCAACCAATTATGAAAAGCTACTTTGAGAGTGGTGGTAATAAATTATGAGAATTACGTAAGCACAGGAACAAAAAATCCTGCCTCAATATGAGAACCAGACAACTATGGAGTTTTTAGCCTCCAAATTCTACAAAATGTCAATTATTAGTATGTTTATAAATAAGCCTCACATAAGAACTTATTATATTGTATATTTTATTTTTATTTCAATTGAAGATTCCAATTTATAATAAACAAGAATGTTTGATGCATGTATGTCAAGCTATGATCTTCATTTAAAAATTGTATCGTAGTGTTAGGTACCATTGCCTCAAGAAAAATTAGAACTGGCGCTCTAAATACGGAAACAGAATTAAAAATTTTTATTGGCCATTTTCGTCCACACATAAAAACATCCTCACAGCATTACCTGTAATCAATCTTCCTATGATTTTCAATGCAGTTTGCAATATCATTTTCAATCTCCCAAATGGAGCATATTATTTATCAAGGTGGAGAGGGGCAGAAATTCCCCTTGAGGCCATACATAACACTAAAAATTCAGTGGGAATCCCCTAATAATGAAGGCAAAATAAATGCTATTCTAGAGAAAGTCTAACGGCTTTACCTTTTAATACAACTGAAGGCAGTAAATGTTATTCTAAGGAAAGTCTGGTGGCTTTACCTTTTAATACATACTGTTGAAGTTAAAAGTAAATAAAACTTGCGCTGGTTCAATTTTTTTTTTTTTTTACGGTTTTACATTACATTCAAACCACGTGTGACCAACAAACATGTCACAACTTCACCCCACATGGAGTCCACACTCTCTCCAACATGGAAAAACTACTCACTTCTTCCTTTTTGGCCACTTAAGGGACCCACTGCTTAGTCACCTCTAACACAATTTAACACAATTGATCACAACCATACAACAATATTTGACATTCTCCCCACCTTGAAATATATTACATATATTTCAATGAATAATACAATAATAATAAATCTTACTTTATTACTAGCAATACAATACAGTTAATAGTGTGCCAATTATCAAGTCCATGTCCAGTCCTTTGTCTCAATTCCAGTTCATGATAATAATATTCACAGTTCATAAGTCCAGTTTCTGTCTCAGTTGTGTTGTTGGGAGAAAGCGCATGATCAATGTCAAATTGTTGCTTTCCTGTAGAAATGTTAACCCCTTCATCATCTAACTCGGGTTCTACTGGCAAAGATTCTAAACCTACCCCACTACTAATTTCAAGGTCATGTAACTTTTGTATTGGTCTGGTAATTAACCCTTTACTAGTTTTGACCTCAACTGACCTGACTAGACCATCTCCATACCTGGAAAACCCTTTGCACTACTCGCAACGGCCATAATAAACGTGGAGAATTTTGGTCTCTCACTGAAACTACTGATCCAATGTTTAACCCTTTCCCACCTGAAACACTACTTTGACAAGATGGAAGGTTACGAATGTATTCTGATGACCATTTTTCCCAAAATTTGTTCAACAATTGTTTTCTATGATCATACATGGCAACCAAGTCTACATTGTTCATATCAGGAATTTCTTCCAAATCATTCAAAGGACCACTGGTTAACAGTCTTCCTACAAGAAAATGTGAAGGGGTTAAAGAAACCCGGTCCTCTACATCGTCTGCAACAAAGGTAAGTGGCCTGGAATTGATACAGGCTTCTATCTCAAACAGGGTGATTTCTAATTCACTTTTAGTCAAAGACCATCTTTTTCAAAGATGATTTCACAGATCCAATCAAACGCTCCCACCATCCTCCCCAGCAAGGGGCCAAAGGAACAATGAATTGCCACTTAGGACTATTTGAACCAAAATACTGCAATACAAGCTTCTTTGCTGCAACAAATCCACGTGCATTATCTGAAATAATGACTGAGGGCATACCACGGCGGGCAACAAAATGCCGAATTGCATTCAAAGTTTCCTCTGCTGAAAGAGAACTTACAAGCTCTAAATGCACAGCCCGTGTAACAGCACAGGTGATCAGCAATATATAAAACTTGTTGCTGCCAGTATCACAACAAAAGAGTGGACCACCATGGTCCAAACCTGAAACAGACAAAGGTAGCGCATTGTTCACTCTCATACTAGGAAGTGGGGGTACCGGCTGACTGCTAGCTGCAGTATCTAGCTTCATTCACATGCAATGTCTATTTTCTAAATTCTATTTTCTATTCGCGGTATCTTATGATCATGGTCTGTACCCTGAATATCCCGCGGCGTAATTACTGGCAGCGCGAGCCAGTTACTTAAAGTAACTTATAGTAACTGGCTCGCGCTGCCAGTAATTACGCCGCGGGATATTCAGGGCACAGACCGTGATCATTAAGACATACCGCGCATAGAAAATAGAATTTAGAAAATAGACATTGCATGTGAACGAAGCCTAACCGTTGACATGTGATGCATTCTCGTTTCACACGTTTACACATGCGCCTTGCACCAATAATCCAATATTCATCTCTCATTCTGACCAATAAAGAGTTCACACCTGCATGCCTCATATGACAGATGAGAAAACTGTAATCTGCCTTTAACCCTCAATAAACCATCACCATCAATGAAAGGTGACAGTTTAAATAAAGGGGATTTCTTTGACACAGACTGTTTTTCAAGAACACAGGCTATTTCTTCACTGAAATTCTCTCTCTGCACAACAGATATCAGGCGCACTTTAGCTTCCTGAAGCTCCCTAAGGGTCAAATCACCAGTACAACAAGCTTCATTAATGGCTTTCAAGTTGCCTATAAATCTCAAAACCCATCCCACAATCCGGAGGGTCTTTGTAAATGTATTCCATCTTTCAAACTGAAAACCAGCATTAGAAAGGGTTTCAAACTTTAGTAAAACTGGATTTGATTTCATTTCAGAAATACCCCCCCCCCCCCCCTTCTTCTACATTTGTGTCAGACACTGTTCCCTGGCTAGTAATCATCAGTGTATTTTCACGGAGGAAAACTGGTCCATGTAACCAGGTTTCAGATACACAAAGTTCTGGGCCTGAGACACCTCTGCTAACCAAATCTGCTGGATTTTGGGGACGTTCACATGGAAAGTCTATTTTCTAAAAATCTATTTTCTAGAGAAGGGGGGCAGTGGAAATTAGCTGGGGGCAAGTGAAATTTGTCTGCAGTAAGCCTGACTGGACATTTCACCTGAATAGTGTCAAGCCCTGCAGCAGTGTAATAATCACAAATACTTAATGTCTAAATTCATTAATAGATATGCCAACTAATTTTAGTAATGTTATATAGTTGCTTGCTAGATTTTATGTAAATATAGATATATGTAAGACGGGTTTCTCTCACCTTAGATCACCGCTTAATTATTTTCAGCTTAAAAAAGAATGCAAATATTTCGAAAAATAAAAAATTCTTTTCAGAGCTATGGCTTTTTTTTTCACAATAAAAATGGGAATTGTAAACCTTTTCTATGCAGTGCTATTATTCAGCACAGTACAATTATTAATTTTTAAAGATTTTTTTTTATTCAGTGCAATTTTTCAGACAGAACAATTGATAATTGTGGAAGATTTTTCCACACTAGGCCCTACAATTATTTAGAACTTCAGAGTAATAGCATCCAGCCTTTTTTTAGTAGGGGAGACCGGGGCTAGTTGGACCCCGGGGTAAGTTGGCCCCCCGTCAATTTATGAAAAAGTAACTACGATGTAAAAAAATTGGCCACATACTCTTGTAAAATGACCGTAGCCTATAATGCTAAGGAAGTGTCGGACATTAAAAAGTTTTACTTAAGCGGTGAGTCGAAATAAACTTTTTTTGCACCTAAAAGTAATTTTGTTTAAGAGATTTAAAAATCTATTTTCACATGCTTTTGATCGAATATAAGATATGTATAGGGCATCAAACTGAAGCTCATTGTTTCAAGTTTCACGGAGATGTATCATCGTTGCTCATTCTAGCACCATAAATGGCTAACATCCTTTAAAATAAATCATGTGCACCCGGGGCTAGTTGGCCCCCTTGACTCGGGGCTAGTTGGACCCTCACATTACCCACAATCCTTTGCGCGCAACGCTGTTTGAAATAAACAAGTTGGTGAAATTGACAAAGTTTGCCGGTGTCTATTACCGTCTGATTGATTTTATTTAATTTGCTCTCTGGTGTCTTTTTGAAAATTTATATTAGAAATGTTCTGTTGATTGTATGTATTAAAAAGCAAAACTTTCTTTAGAAAAACATTTATTTTGCCTTAATTCATTGTAAGGGGATTCAATTTGTATTTACAGTGTTATATGTGGCCCCAAGGGGATTTTCCACCCCTCCCTAGCTAGAGACCATTGTTGAAACAAACTCAGTGGTTTAAAACTGAATTTGTTACTTTCTTTTCATACGAAAGTTATTAGTCGTTTTCATTCGTTAAAAACCTGCTTTATACCATTATTAATTTATTCTTAATTAAAACAAAACAAATTTTATTGATAGATATTTTGGTTCTTGCAACACATACCCCCCCCCCCCCCCAACATGACGTACGGAAACCTAAAAAAATTCTGCCTCATTTGAACTATTTATTCATCGAAGACTCTCAAAAATCAATTTAATAAATTAAAAATGTATAAAAATTTATTTCAAGGCGTTTGCATGGGATATATACTTCATTTTCGTATAGGGGGGACCAACTTGGCCAAAAGTGTCAAACGGGGCCAACTAGCCCCGGTCTCTCCTATTTTTAATAATCATATAAAAATATTGAAATATAATGAATTTTCACTTAATAATTCACGGCACACATTTTTTAAAAATGGCCCACTTTTTTTCACCAAGTGGGCCAAATTGTCCCAACCAGATTTTGACCCAGGAAGATCCCTGCACACACCACATTATGTCGAAATGATACAAATAAAATGCTTACAATATATGTTACTAAATATATGTCTGCTACTTTATAAATGACAGCAAGTAGGAACTTAACAGAACTAAACCAAAATAAAATTTAAATGAAGAAAGATATAAACACTCATTTTTGTTCATTTTTTTGTATGGTAAAATTCGGGCAAGTGAGTTTCCAGTTCGGGCAAGTAGATTTTGCCAGTCACTTGCCCAAGTGCCTGAAAAAGTTATTGTAGAGCCCTGCTCCCGATGCAGACTGTCACGAGCCCACTCCAGTCTCATGGACTGTGGTAACCTTGATATCACGAAGGGCGTGAGGATAACTCCATATTGTCGTCCATGAATTCCTAAATTTTCCAAGCTCCTCACATGTGCTGTTAGGTCATTGTAGAATTTCCAGTACTAACCTTTTTCATCTTTTGCGGAAATACGAAGTGCGCATGACAGGAACCGCGCGCCACAGGGGTCATGGTGGTCCTCTGCTGTTTCCAGCATGGCAATGCTAGGTGTAGATGATGTAGGCCTACAAGGTGCGCATATAAAAAGGTCGTTTGAAGCGTGCACTGCTTTCTGTCAAACTAAAAAGGTGGCTGAAGCACAGAAATGCGTAAACTGTAGGCAAGAAAACAGCTATTTGGGCGGAGAATCAAGCAATTAAATGTTTTTTTCTCAGTTAAAATACGATGTCCTGTACAACTAGACTTCACCTAAGCGTCCGAGCCTTGCCTGCACTTTAAATAGAGATGACGAACTAAAGCTTCAGAGTTCTTTTAAATGCTTCCGATAAGAAAGATATGAGAAAGAGACTCGTTATTTTTTTTATATATTAAATCAAAATAGCCAGTAGACTCGTACACAGCTTTCAAGAGTGTGGACAGGTGCGTAGGCCTACGTCTTCACAATATTACATGTATATATGCAAGCTGTAGCGATATCACCTCATTTACCGGCAGTATCAATTCGTCACGATTTTTATGTCTTGTTTGAAGGATGTCTTAAGAGATTTTTGAAATGATAAAATGAAAAGATTCTCTGCATTGTTTGACTCGTACCTACTGTGTATACAAGTAAAACCAGGGCCGTAGCCTCCGGGGGGGCAGGGGGGGCAGCTGCCCCCCCTGGGATTTAGCATTTTCCACACTGGTAGGGGGACACCCCCTCCCCCTTCGGGGGCTTTGCCCCCTTGTGTCCGCTTACTGCCCCCCCTGGCATTTTGCTCAGGCTACGGCCCTGAAAACTGACACGCAGATTGTTCGTCGGTGAACTGATTAAATCGTTTGGTACCTGATAAGGCATCAGGTGTTACTTGTTCAATTGTTCAGTAAGGGTGGCGGCCTCAACTACGACCTTTCCTCTGTAATTAAAACCTTCTAATTAATAAGTGTTAAATAGGTGAGACAGGAATTCTCGACTCTTTCCCAGACGATAATTAAAGTTTACCGTGTTTTACTCTAGTATATGTACAAAATTTACGACAGGTAAAAAATGTCAGACTTTCAGTCTGACAAGTATGAAAATTTTGTCAAACTGAAACAAAACCGTCAGGCAAAAACAAAATTATAGCAATAGGCCAAATTATTTGATTTTTAAATGTTTTAATGCGTATTTTCATCAAAGACAATAAAGTGTTTTCCACACATTTCATACTTTTCAACTATCTAAGACAGTTAAATATAGTAGGCCTACTTTAATACTAAGCATATTTGTATTACTTTACAAATACGTTGTTAGATTATTTTTATTATCCATTTTGTCTTTACCATACATGTATTATGCACGTGTAGCTTACAGAAAGGCTTTTCTACATTTTTTTTGTAATTAACAATATATGCCTATTGAATTTTCCAATTCTCTTGTCATTGAGTTCAGAAATAAATAACTTTTTATTTTGCCGATAACGCGTTCAACTAGAGCCGATGTACTTTCTTCTTCGTATGTCTCTGTTGATCTTGATAATATGAGCCCCATTTGTACAAATCAGTAATACGTATACGGGACTGGATACATAATAATAAAAATATTATGAACGTCTCACGTTAAAAAAAAAATAGAACCCACCCTACTAAGGGTTATGAGAGACTAAAACCTGTGATAGGCCTACTACATTTAAAATGATCACTTATCAATAAAACACACACAAAAAGGATATTACATACAAAACTTTTCAAACCTTCTCTTTGTTGTTACACAAAAAGTCGTGAAAGTTCTTGAATTTTTTGTAAGTAGAATCCCCGTGTAAAACTTCACAGCTTTTACTTTCTTTTTCCATAATCTCATGCTTAAAGTCTTTTCTTTCTTTTTAGGCCCCTATTCGTCAGCTCTTTCTTCAGATCTTTATAATGTTTTTTTTTCTCGCATTGTTTACCCCCGAGTTCTATTTGCCGATAGTTCGTTATATCCGTTGATTAACTAAGCATTTCTGTTTTTTATTAAAGCACCGTTGATCTCCTAATATTATAGTTTTTCTTCCCGCCTTCGAAATGTTCAGCGCAAACGCAGTGCCCTGCTTTTGATCCAAACCTGCTATATTTTCCTTTCTTTCTACCGTATTTTTCATTCTAACGGGTTTATTGGGAACTTATTAAACCTCACGTGTCGCTTACTGTTATTGTAGCAGCGGGACAAAAAGCACGTAAACTCAGCCATGGTTTTTAGCACCGCTGTAAGTGTTTCGACATAGCAGGGCTCCCCTACCCACAATGCAATTGCCATTTCCAGAAAAGACGAAAAAGGTCTATAGGTAAGAATTTGTGTCATTTTAATTCCAGACCCCATTGACCGTTTAATTATTGCCACATCTCAGGCTAGTTTCTCACCAATATGCTAAATCATGGGACTAAGTTCATAACACAAGCATATATACTTCCCAATAAGTAATGGCCTCTCTTTTTCTATGTAAGCCATTGTACCGGGTATATTCAGCAGTGAATTCATAAAACACAATCAACAGTTCAAGTACTGAACAAAATAAATACACACATGCAATTATTACCTTCTGCCAGGGCCACTGATTGACTTTTCACTAGATATTCACAGAAATGTCTCTGGCTAATTCATGCACGTCTTCATTTTTTGTTCACGTAACTGCTAGCTCACAAGCCTCTGCCAAATCCCTCTGACTGCAACCTAAGATCTAATATACCGTTTATTAGATCTCAGCTGCAACCAAGGCAGTTAATTACTCTGATCGTAATAGAGGGTATCGGAGGAGACAGGATTGTGCTGGAAGTGACATGCAGTAGTGTAAGACGTGAAGCTGATAGACTATGAGTGGTCATTTTTAGATGGAGGTGAATGGGAGTAAAGACATGGGCTGAGAAAAAAAAGGAGTTTTTCCAACAACATAGTAATATAACATTTTTTCTTTTGGTATTTTGGGCAGTAAATACTTGTAAAAATAATATGCACATGATATGTAAATGTGTTACAATATTTGAAGGTGCAAAATCGTGCCTAATTTGCAGTCAATTTGTTATGATATATATGCTGCATCGACCGACAGGGCGACAAAGAGTGTCAAGGGAAAAGCATTCCCACGAGGCTATAAATCGTTGTCATGTGGAATTTTTGCAAGTATGTAACCTGATATTCTCATATCTACTTATTTTTGGGTGTCTCATGGTATGTGCTGTAATTATAGCGATGTTTTAGAGTTCTTGAAGGACCTTGTGAAAAAACAGGAAGTAGTTCATAACTGACTACAGAAACGCACCAAACTACGATCGCTGTGCAATGATTTACCTTTTTATAAAGATTGTGACGAGTTTTTAGATGATTTTTATGTCCAGCTGACATGAAATTCCACATATATGATCACACTCATACACCTATTATACCGGGATAGGCACCAATCAGTAGCCAGTGCCATGACAAAGATGGCATTCTGAATAGAGCTGGTCTTCTTATTTGAGCTGTATGGCAATCCTAAGAATCTTTCTTGTAAGCTAAAAAAAAAAAAAAAAAAAAGTAACACAGTTTTCTTTTTATCATAACGTTTGTGGTGACAGTGCACGAAATAGGCTTTTTGTCAATTTTGATGCAATGTAACATAATGATTAAATGTATAATTATCACCAATTTTTAAATGTCTTCTATTAATAACATGGACATTTAGAACAAGAGATAACTGAGATTAAATAAGTTTATTTTCAACACTTTTCTTTACATCAAAAAAAAAAAAAAAAATCAATTTACTGTCATTTTTATATGATTAACAAAGAAAATTGTTGACATAGGAAAAATATCAATAGAACAATTTTAAATGTCCAATTTGCTCCATTTTGAGATTCTCAACATAGAGATTGATTGAATCTGGCAAACTGCAATATGAGTTTATTTCCATTTTTGACACTTTATTAGCCAATCGGTTTTCCTCGAAATGTGTTATCAGTGCTGCATATATGCTGAAAAAAAAAAGTGAAAATCCTTCGGTTTGGGAGATATTTAGCATTTAATTCACAAAAAATTTGATAAGGGTGCATGTGACAAGCTTCACACCTAGGCACCAACAGAGATCAAATTCCCGGGGGATCAAGTTGAGCTATGTGACCCAATTCCAAGAGATGGGGACACATGTCCTTGTAGTCTAGGAGTAGATGTAGTAACAATGACCTATATCCACTGACAGAACACGAAGCCTATGGAACTGGTCGAGACGAGTCGAGACTAAAACCATGAGTACTGCTACCCTCTACCAGGGGCGACAGATTGATTTTTCACAAGATATTCACATTTATATGTCTGTAGACAAATAGACAGTCATTTGGTTCTCTGGCACCCTGTGATGAAATCTCAAGGCTGATTGCATGTCTGGTAATTGTTTGGATAACTGCTCAGGCACTGCCACTTAACATGCCCCAGTCAAGTCCCCTTGACAGCAGTCCCTTATGAATAGCTTGTTACTTAAGATTGAAGTTAACTGAGGAATCTCCTGTAGTAGCTTCCCACAGAGCGGGTACAATACAGGGGCGGATCCAGGGTTATTTTCTGACAGTCTTCCAATTTATCTTTCTTGGTCCATCCTCCATTTTGACCGTCTTCCGACAAAAAGAATTAGATACCCGTCAATGTAAACTTGAAAATCTGACCGTCTTCCGGAAGACCCAGAAGACGCCCTAAATCCGCCCCTGCAATATAACGCCATCTACACGCATGCAGATTTAATTGCTTCCATCTGGCCAAAAGTCACAGGGCTTTTCCAAGATTTTAGTATTTATGGTAGTGAACATTCTACTATCTAGTCCCTTTTTATGCACAGACACAGATGTTGATCTGTTAAGTTTTAATGAAGTTACACCCTTTTGTGTATAAGTGGTTTTTCTTCAGATTTAATTCTTGGGCATTAGCAGTCTCATTTTCAAACTAATTATATACTTGAAAGTGTTCTTTTTACATTTTCCGCATCTTAACAATATTGTTTGTATTGTGTAATAAAGTGTCAAAAATGGAAATAAACTCATAAAGTTTGTTCTAGATTCAATCATTCACTATGTTCATAATCTCAGAATGGAGCAAATTGGACATCAAAAAATTTTCTATTGATATTTTTCCTATGTCAACAATTTTCTTAGTTGATCATATAAAAATGACAGTAAATTGATTTTTTTTGTTTTATGTAAAAATGTGTTGAAAATGGAAATAATCTCATTTCAGTAAAGTTATCTCTTGTTTACATTTTGGCATTTTCAAGGTGTGGCTTTGAACTTCCTTGGGCTTGAAGAGCTTTGCTAGTAACATTTTCTGAACATCCGTGAAACTTTTCTTTTATTATTAAAATTGATGGTAATTATGCTGTTAAACATGTAATATTGCATCAAAATTGAGAAAAGAAAAACAATGTCACTTACTCTTCTCAAACTTTCAGAGAGATAACATAGACTTAAATGCAGCCTGTTGGAAAAGAGTTTTTTGTCTGTTGTTCATTTTTGCAAAATTTTAATCTTTCACATATTGGCATTTTCAATGTGGTCCTTAGAACTCCACGGGCATGAAGCCCAGTGGTAATCAAATTTTCTAAATGTAATATTGCATCAAAGTTGACAAAAAACCCACTTCGTGCACAGCCACCACAAACGTTATGGAAAGAAAACTGTTACTTATTATTTTTTTTAACTTACAAGAATGATTCTTAGGATTGACACACAGCTCAAATTACAAAACCAGCTCTATTGGATTTTTTATTGAATTTTTGCAATTTTTTGTAAAATTTTCACTTTTCTCATTCTGGCAATTTTTGAGTGTGAACTTGAACTCTCATGGGCCTGAGTCCCTATGCTTTTACTTTCATAGATATTACCTGTTGTGCATAATTAAAATTTGATGTTGTCTTTGCAGTTAAGCATAATGTATTATTGACAGGATCCTATTTTGTGCATTAGTATTTTCTGCTTTTTTGTCTGTACATTTGACTGCTTTGCTGCCTAGTTTAGTTTGAGAATTTTGTTTTCTTTCAAATAACCAGACCAGTCCACAACTACATGCCCACTGGTATTATGAGTTTGACTGTTTAATTTTTTGTCTCTTGTCATGTCACTATGTTATAAATGTGACAACATACAAAGTTGTTTATGATTGTTGTTCCAGTACAGGATTAACATGTGAGAAGTCTAGAACTTAGAAGTGATATGAAAATAATTACACCTAGCTGATTAAGCATTCAACAAACTACATGTAAAAGCTGGGGTCTCCATGCGGAATGCATTTCAGATTTGTAAACATTATGTTCACTGACTGATTGAGGTAACAGCTGAACCGACAAATTTACTACACAGGTAAGCAAAGACAGGTTATGCAATAAGCTACCTTATTATTCCAATAGCACATCCTTGCTATGCTGAGCTACTGCAGCATGGACACAATGTCCTTTGCACGTATGCAGAATCAATTGCTTCCAAATGGTCAAAAGAGACAAGGGTATTGAGAAAAGCGCACATTTTAAGTCTGCAGCCCAGGCAGAATGTATGCAAGTATGCTATTTTTAGAAGTCTTCTGCAGCACCACTCTCAGCATAATTAACCAAGCTTCGCATTTCTTAGCAAACTTCACTGCTATCACAAGTTGAATGAGACAGGGGCGGGGTGGAGTCCTGATGCTACCTAATGATTTATATATTGTATTCAGTCCTGTTGAGTCGGACAAAATGTAATCCATCTTCAATGAGAATTCTCTTATGTGAGAGCTCTGTTCCATGGTACCTTTGGTGTACCTCATGTGCTGAAGAAGCCCTCACACCTGCTCTTGGCTGTCCAAGTCTTCACTTATGTAGAAATCACTGAGTATACTGATAAGTACCTCCAGTGCTGAACTGCATTCATCCATGTCCTGTATGATCAAAGTCTCAAAGTCTGGATTCTCTTGGTCCATACGGGAGGCAGCCAAGTGCTTGAGGAATTCCTCTCTGTAAGGAGCCGCTTTGGCCGCAAGCTGAAATGAAATGTACAAAATACAGTATAAAATCCTAAATTTAATGGTTGTTTGGTAAGTTCAACATTTGAATACAATCCCTCTTATTTGATGGCTGTTCTGTTAGTTCAACATTTGAATACAATCCCTCTTATTTGATGGCTGTTCTGTTAGTTCAACATTTGAATACAATCCCTCTTAAGTCTTTGTACAATCATCATGCTGAAATAACAGTAAATGAAAGTATGTGATTATTGAGTCAAAATTTGATACTTAATTAAAAGCTGAAATTCTAGATGTTCACATTTATATGTATAACACAAAAACCACATGCTCCCTTCTCAATTATATTTTGATTTTCACAAAAAAAAAAAAAAAAAAAAAAAAACTTGCTTAAAATGTCAGAATTGGAGAAGACGTTAGCCGGTAAAATGAATATATATATATATATAGTTCACAAAAGAGTTGATGTCAACTTTGATAAAGGAATATTAAAAGGCATTACTAGTGCGTTTTTGTGTGCCACAAATGCGTGTGGTGCCATACTGCAATGAGAGCCGATACTGAGAGTAAAAAATTTAAATTATCATCCCAAAAATCTTGCATATTTTAGCAAGTAGCAGGAATCTATGCATAAAGTATATAGCAATGTTGATGTCATCTTTATTTAAAGGGTGCATAAAAAAAAACAGCCTAAAAGAAATGTCAGCGAGCCTAAGAAATCAGAGAGAAATTGCATCATTTTAATTCAAGACACGATTGAAGGTTTCATTATTGCCGCATCTCAGGCTAATTTCTCACAGAGAGAAAATTTTGACACTATCATATTGACACGGATCATAGCTAAAAACAAGTATACTACACAACAATTGTACAATTCTGAATGCTCATTTTACAGCAACAAACAAGATTGCCTTTACCTTTAGGGCATTTTGAATTCCTCCATGAACAAACATATCAAATTCTCACATAGCTTCCAAATTGATAGAACAAATTGTACTCATACTTAATCTCTATTAGTCTACTGTCTCATCCACCTGAAGGATTGACTCTCGTTATCGCAAACTATCTGCCCAAATGACATACAAAGTCAGCGACAACTGCGATATGCTCGCTACCTGTACGGGAGGTCACGTGATCCGAACGCTCATGGTTTAGCGAAGAGCTCACGTTAAGCCGATTATCCTTTGATCTAGCCCCGCGTTTCATGTCCTTCTCTTATTATGTCCAAGCATAAACATAGCTCACAAGATCATTTTTAAGTTTTTTTTATCATCCACATACCAAAATTGAGGTTTGCCCTGCATCTAATTATTCAATAATGACTATCTAATTATTCATTAATGACTATCTTTGTGCTGATTTAAAACAATAAAAATCCCCTTGAAAATAAAAAACCTCGGTGTTTATATATTTTTTGATATAATGTATAAGCATAGGCCACTCAAAGCTGGTATTGTCAATTTAACTCCTTTCTATTTGGAGATGAGAAACCAATGGGTATGGGGCATAACTTCATCCCTGAACAATATTTTATCACGAAAATTGCCATTGTTGACCACAAGTCAATGGGCTACAATCGCAAGCTGTCATTTTGATTTAAGTATTTTTGTTATGGAGTTATGAGCCCTTAACTACAGATTTTCATTAAACAAACTTAAAGGCATTATTATTTTCAGCAATAAAATCTGAACTAAGGCTTTAAAGAAAAATCGCTGGCAGGTTTTGGAGTACTAAATGGCACAATTAAATTGGTGTTAAATGGTGCTCATGGGTGCTCAGGTAAAGGAGACGTGAGAAACCAATTTTTCAATTTTTACCTCAAAATTGCAATTATTACATCACCCGTAAGATTACATGTTTGTAAACGTTAATTAATTAATTCACAGAACAATGAAGATTTATCTGTTAACAAAAGGAATGTACATGTATGTAAGGCAGCGAATAAGGAGTTTTTGGCAAAGGCTAACAGTATCCTTAATAACACAATGAAATTAAAAGAAAAAGTGTTCTCACTGATGGTTGCAAAACTTAATTTTGTATTAAAGTAATTTGTTTCTAGAACTGTCAGTGGCAGTATCTTTAACCGGTACATGTTTATAATGATTGTTTATTGTGGGAGATAAATCAACAAAGCCACATTTCTCAAGAGAGAGGAATGTTTAGGTGCTGTTGAGGATGCAACAGAAATCAAAGAAGACAAAAACACAAATAAATGAAATAAGTAAAAAATTTAATCAAACATTAAATAAAATATAAAAATCAATAAAGACCAATGACTGAAGGCCTAGTACAGCTGCCAGGAGGGTTGTTGACTGAAGACTGCTGCTACAACTGCCAGAGTGTCTAGTTAGACTTAAATATTGTCTGCTTAAAATACTTGCTAAGACAAACTTAAGGAAAACTAAAATCACTCCGCATTGGAAAACATATTTGTAGAAAGGGGGAACTTTCACTGGAATACCTCAATGAGACAACTTGGCTTCTGGCCAAATTAGTTTCCCATGGATTGTTTGCACTTTACACGGAAAATGCCAGCACTATTAGATATTATTTTCACAGAAAATTCAAAATATATCCCGTTTGATCTTCCAATATTGGTCACAGGTTAAATCCAAGATCATATGTGAAATATCCATGTTTTTTTCTTTTTCTGTATGGACACATCATAACCATACATAAAGCCATCACCTGCATCTGTGGTCTTCATCCCCCATGCACTTTCAGTGATTATACAATAACTGGAAAAACGTTTGGCCTATTTTCTTCAAACCTCCAATATTGACGGATATTCAGAAAACACAGGTAGAGATTGAAAATCGGCTTAATCAAGCCAATTTTCCAAAAGTTATATCATTTATTTTCTTTTTCTAGCACATATGCAATACAATATTTCGAGGAAAATAGATAAGCCAAAAGGAGTAATCAATATTTAAGTGACTTCAAAAATCAGCCTGATTGGTCCATATTCCCAAATGTGATACCTTTTTTCTTTCTGTCTCTTTCAGCATATTTTGAAAATTAAATGCTAAATATCTCCAAAATAGAAGGAATTATGGGAAAAATTACCAAATCTGACAAAAGGTGATAAGTGGAGATTTTGAGTATGACATTTGATTTTACCTACAGCTTTTATTTCGAGGTCAAATGGGCCAAAATTTTGTAAAAAATTTAATTTTCTGTGGAAAAATATTTGTTTATGCTGATTTGCTTTGATATTATCAGGAGAAATTACACTGGAGTCTTCTTTCATCATCCTGAGTTTGAGGTCAATCGCTGGATTTTCAAAGGAGAAGCAGCCATTAGATGCCGAAACTGAAAAGACTCTGTAATTCAGGAACCCTAAAAGCTAGAGACAGCTTGTTTGTTGCAATCTGTAGAGCTTGATAAGTGCAACACTGAACATGGTGTCATTTTTTTTTGCTGTTTGTTTAACATATGGTTTATTAATTGCATAACTTTAATGTAATGCTGAATGATGAAATTTTTTCCACATGTGAAATATTCCAAAACCATACCCATAGTTGTAATTGAACTTGCATAGCAGTTATATACTGGCAATCTTAATGTGACCTTGAACTCGACCTTTGACCTGTTTTAGACCATGAACTGTACTTTGCAAATTTTATGGCCCTAGTATCTCCAAAACAAGAAGAGATACGCCCGTTCTTATTAATGAACTTGAATAGGAACTCATATATTGGCAATCTTAATATGACCTTGGATTTGACCTTTAACCTACTTTTCACCACGCGTATATCTCCGATACTGGCAGAGATACACGTACACCCATAGTTACTATTGAACTTGAAAAGGAAAAATATAATGGACATCTAAATATGACCCTGAATATGATATTGGACCTACTGTATTTTTCTACATAAAATGCACTTTGCATATTTATTAACCTATTTTTCAATACAACTAAAATAGATTCAGATTCGGAAGTTCAGAGCCATACCTTGAAAATGTAAATTTAGACAAGATAAATGGTTCAATAAAGCTGATTTTTAACTCTACCTGTATATCATGAATATTTATCAGTTTTGCAAGTTTGAAGACAATAGGTAAAATGGTTTTCCATTTTTCATGTTATCTCTGAAAGTGCGCGGGAACAGCTATGACAGTGACAGTGATGACAAATGCAGATAACAGCTATATGTACAGACAATTCTGTGTATGTACATACATAAAGCCATGTTAACCTGGGTTTTTTCTTCAACAGTAAAATTGCAAGCTTAACAGCTCCTCTATATTGTGCACAGAATTGGTTATTCATTAACACTAATGCCTTCACTTTCATAAAACTCATTAATTCTACTTATGATGAAATATATATCATTCGATTTCTCTTCAAAGTCCTTGAGCAACTGAGACTTGTAACCAGGATTATGGAAGTCCTCCTCACTTAGGGCAAAACTCTGGGTGAAGGACAAGGTATCTGAGGCTACAACTGATAAAGCAACCTGGAAAATGAAATGGAGGGTGAAAAGAGATGAAAGAAAAAAAATGCACAGGTTGCCACCAATGTCACATCTGTGTTTTTTTTTCTGTAAAACAAAGCAGCAAAGCTGTGAAATGCATCAATAAAAGGCAGTAAATAAAAAAGGCTACCTATTATTTATCAATTCTGATGCAATATTACATAATGTTTATCGATGAAATCACACCAATTTTTTAGTATGTAGAGCAGGTTACATGTGCAATAAGAGTACATATTTAGCATATAGCAAAGGTTTTTATTGCTGTATTTTAATCAATTTGACCAAAATGACGTTTCTTCAGAATGAATTAATTAATCTTGGTCAAACTGTTTGGCACATTACCATATCTCTGAAAGTGCATGGCGACAGAGGCAGATGCAGGTGATGACTCTATGTACAGACATGATGAGTCTTTACATAAAAACAGCATAACTTTGAGAAAATTAATCCAGTCTGGGATTAATCATTCTAAAGAATCACTAATTTTGACCACAAGCAAACGCAGCCATGGATTACTAGTTGAATGGCTAAAACATCCCCCTGCTAACATGAAGCCTTTGCAATTGCAACACAATATTTGCATAGATGGAAATACAATTATAGCTTCAAACTCTTCTAACATGGGATTGCTGCATAAAGTGAAGACGACATTATAAACTACACATAATGTATTTTATTCATCATATATCTAATCAAGAGATTATTTTAATTAATAGAAATATCAAACTTACAAATACTGATTTTTTTAATGGTTTGACACCAAAAAAATATCAAAAGAATATTATTTGTTATCTATTCATTTGTTAGATATTTTATCATTACAACATCACACCATTCAATATGCAAAGCATGTTATTATGGACTGATACTATTACTGATACATTGGTGAGCAGACACTGATGAGGAAGGTCACGGTGTGACCAAATGATATGTGAGGTTTAGCTTCCATTTTAATTTTGTGCAGAAAGTGATAAGTTTAAACTTATGATTATTATCAATAGACTACAAAGAAGAATTTTCATCAGAAAATATCAATTAATATATGTAATATTAACCCCTTAAGGACCATTACTTCACTGGTGTGGTAGATTTTCCAAATACTGCAAAGGCCCAATACCGCACTGGTGCATATCTTAGAAAGATTGGCTTCTTTTGTATTGTGAGTCACGAAATGATATATAGTTTAACATCCGGGTGTGTTTCTTGTCTCTCATTGTTGCCATTTTTAAAGGACGATAGAAATATATATGAATGAGAAAAGGCGATTTTCTAGATATAGTTGGAGAAAGTAAAAGCAAGATGGCAGTGCCTTGCTATGGTAGGGGCCTGCAAATGGATTTAATGTTATTGAAATGATTGAAAACTCAGACTTTGGTAAGTAGTTATCGAGTGAAAGTGACATAGACAGTGACGATGATATTCCTTTAACAACTTTATGCAATATTCTGAAACAAATGGCGTTGAAATTTGATTTTATAAGTCAGTAATGTGCTCTGGCCAACAATGTTCAGGTGAGCTGAAAAGCTGGCTCAAGTATACCTGATAGCAAAATGAGCAAAACTTGAAAACTAATGGAGGTAACTTGCTGAAATTTCCTGGATTGAAAGTTAACATAATTGGTATCATCCCTGTGAATTTTCAGGCAAATGTATGGAGTATTAAAAAATGTGAATAAGATAAATCAACTTTTTTTTTTGCCCCTTACCAAATAAGAATCTAGTTTTAACCGGCCATAACTCTTGATACTGCATGTAAAATTTTAAATGTAATTCCATTTTCATTTAGCTTGAAGTCTTGGCTTTTTAAAAATGTATACTTTGTATGGGTAATAAAGACACACAAATAAATTATGGCCAATTTACTGAGGTGACTCCACTTTTCAAAGCTAGCTCACAGAATTAATTTGGCCCAGCATAAGTTTATGGTTCAGTATTAACAGGTACCTATGGGGTAAAATTTTGAAGTTTTTATGAATTTTTTTTTTTTTTTTTTTTTTTTTTTTTTTTTTTTTTTTTTTTATTGAAAAATTTCAGTACAAGAATGTACATATACCTAAGTATGGTAAATGCAGACTCACTCTCTCTCTTACACACACACTCTCTCTCTCTCTCTCTCCCTCTCTCTCACACACACACAAATATAAGTTTATAATCTCATGAACAATAGGTGTAAAAAAAAAATAAATAAAAATAATAATAATAATAATAATAATAATACTAAAGATCGATACCACAATGTATTCAACCAAAACTACAATAGATTATTAAACAAGAAAAAAGTGCAATATATTATTTTGCTGAAGCTAATTAAATTCAAACATGTCTGACCAATTTTCCCATTTTTTTCAAAGTTTGTTAAATTTAGCTTTTTTTAATGCATTGAATCTTTATATTATAAATTGATCCTTTATGTAATTTATGAGTGAAGAAAGACGCATACATTCTTTCCTTTTGAAACTTTTGTAAATATAAAATTTCGTACAAAGAATAACAAAACTAGAGGATCAGAGAGGCGATACCGCCTCCGAATATTGTACCACCAGCTGGAGCAAGCGCATTCATATAGACCCCCACATATACAAAATAAGGAACACAGCCACCAGTCTTGTGCTTGACAAGCTGTAAAAATGCAATCAACAAGAATTTTCAAAATATGCAAAAAATATATATATTACTAAAAATGGTACAATCAAAGTTAAGTTCATCGCAAGGTAGGTCAAAGGTCAATTCCAAGGTCACAGTAAATTGCCAGTATATGACTTCCTATTCAACTTCAATAGTAACTATGGGCCTATCTCTGCCAGGTTTGGAGTTAAAAGAGAAAGAAATTAGCAGAGTTCAGTTCATGATAATAAGTAGGTCAAAGGTCAATTTCAAGGTCACACTTAGATTGCCAGTATATGACTTCCTATTCACGTTCAATAGTAACTATGGACCTATCTCTGCCAGTTTTGGAGATAAAGGGGAAGCAAACTATGCAAAGTTCAGTTCATGGTGAAAAGTAGGTCAAAGGTCAATTTTAAGGTCACATTTAGATTGCCAGTATATGACTTCCTATTCAACTTCAATAGTAACTATGGACCTATCTCTGCCAGTTTTGGAGATAAAAGGGAAGCAAAATTTGCAAAGTTCAGTTCATGGTGAAAAGTAGGTCAAAGGTAAATTTTAAGGTCACATTTAGATTGCCAGTATATGACTTCCTATTCAAGTTCAATAGAAACTATGGACCTTTCTCTGCCAGTTTTGGAGATAAAAGGAAGCAAAATTTGCAAAGTTCAGTTCATGGTGAAAAGTAGGTCAAAGGTCAATTTTAAGGTCACATTTAGATTGCCAGTATATGACTTCCTATTCAAGTTCAATAGTAACTATGGACCTATCTCTGCCAGTTTTGGAGATAAAAGGGAAGCAAAATTTGCAAAGTTCAGTTCATGGTGAAAAGTAGGTCAAAGGTCAATTTTAAGGTCACATTTAGATTGCCAGTATATGACTTCCTATTCAACTTCAATAGTAACTATGGGCCTATCTCTGCCAGTTTTGGAGATAAAAGGGAAGCAAAATTTGCAAAGTTCAGTTCATGGTGAAAAGTAGGTCAAAGGTCAATTTTAAGGTCACATTTAGATTGCCAGTATATGACTTCCTATTCAAGTTCAATAGAAACTTTGGACCTATCTCTGCCAGTTTTGGAGATAAAAAGGAAGCAAAATTTGCAAAGTTCAGTTCATGGTGAAAAGTAGGTCAAAGGTCAATTTTAAGGTCACATTTAGATTGCCAGTGTATGACTTCCTATTCAAGTTCAATAGTAACTATGGACCTATCTCTGCCAGTTTTGGAGATATAAGGGACTAAATGTTATAATTTTGGAGTTACCATAATGTGCCATAAATTTCCTACAAAAAAAATTAATTAAAATAAAGAAAATGTCATTTTGGTCAAAATTCTTGAAATGGGAGGTGTTCTGAAGTTCCAGATGTTCAAATTTGATGAAATAATGTCATTTTTGACCACAAGTTGTCTGCTTTGCCAAGCCTTATGTTTTATTTTTCCGGAGTTCAAAATTTATTATCCATTACCGTACTGCACATTTTGCTTTCACCACCAATTTGTACTTTTTGATACAGCGTAACTCGAAAACCGTATGGAATACAAAAAAATGGAGACCACCTCCAGTGTTTGGCTTTACATGCTCTACAAAATGCAAAAAAGAATGGGTGTCTAGCATTAACGGTTCCCGAATTAGAGACAGTTTTCAGTTTCGATATCTTATGGCCGCTACTCCCGTGAAAATGCACCGATTGACCCCAAATTCACGGAGATGAAAGATGACCTGAAGGGTAACACTTTCCATTAATATTATTAGTTAAGTCTGTGTGGTGTCTGAATAAGACCGCAAATAATTTTTTTTTCGGCAAAAATTTTGTTTTTTTGAAAATTTTGGCCCGTTTGACCTTAAAATAAAGGTCAAAGGTCAAATCCAAGGGCATATTTGAAATCTACACATATGACTTTTGGAAAGCTGTCTGTAGAAATTTTTCCCATAATTCCTTCTGTAGGGGAGATAATTAGCATTTAATTTTGCCATTTTTGGACAAGGGTGCATTGCAATGAGTGCCACACCTAGACCCCAATACCGACAAAGCCCAAATTTTACGTGGAACGAGTTGAGATTATAGGTGACCTAAATCCAAGAGATGGGTATGGGGGCCCTTACCGTCTAGGAGGAGAAGCGGTAACGGTGACTTGGCGGCGGAGCCGCAGGAGCCGCAGGAGCCGGCGGAGCCGGCGGAGCCGCAGGAGCCGGCGGAACATACGGGTCGGGACTAAAACCATGTGTACCGCCAGCGCCTACGCTGGTGGTACAATTAATTGGGCTGTTTGGGTTTGCTGGATAGCCGAAAAGGATGCATTTTTCATTAAAGGTAATGTTTTTATTCGTTCTGTTAAAGATGTAAGCTTTCAGTTCTTCCCAAATTTTCTTACTATACGCGCATTGGAAGAAATGTCTTCTCTGGCAATGCCACAAAGAGAACAGACGTCATCGTTCTCAATCCCTATAGTTTTTAAATATGACTTAACAGGCAGGAGCCTATGTATTATGCCACTGCAGTTTGGTGTTCTTTGTTGTTTCGAAACAGTTCTTATAGACATCTTTCCAGTGTACATCAAAATTTGACTTTGCGTTCCATTTTTTTTCATTTGTCATTCGTGTAGCTGGCTTGTAGAGAGTTTGATAAAAGTCTCTACAGCCTTTACTATGTTTGATAAGAAGCTCTATTGCTTGAGGCAAAAATGGGTGAGAGGTGATCTCAAGAACATCCTTTTGTGTTTTATTCATAAGCCTGTGCTTAATAGAATTTCGTACACTGTAAAACGTAAGCGCACCACAGTTTTGTAAGCTAAATTTTTGTTCAAATTCTTCCTTTGTTAAAATTCTGTTATTTTCAAGAAAATTGCCAACAATTTTGATGCCTTTGTTAAACCATTTTCTTATAAACACAGGCTTGCCTCCAATCTTAAAATTATCATTATACCAAATCGGCTCCACAGATATTATACTTTTTCTTTCTAGTAAGCGTGTTATCACTTCTTTCCAGGAAACCAGAACATCTTTCCAAAAACAGTTACTACAGTCCTTAATAAGCTTGTCTAAATACGCATTCCCAAAAGCAAATATATAACTTATTACATCTCGATCAAAAATAGCTTGGAGAAGTGGAGCATATATGTTGTCTGTCTGATAAATTCTTCTAATCCAAGTACATTTAAGCAGGCCCGTAGCCAGGGGGGTTCGGGGGGTTAGAAAGAACCGCCCCTTTTGCTGGGAAAAGGTCCACTCTGGGTAAAATTTGATCTAGGTACATGATATTTTTTTGGAAAAAGGTCCACTTTTTCAGAAAACGAACCCCCCTTTTGAAATTGCTGGCTACGGGCCTGTTTAAGAGAAGCAATTAAGTCAAATAAATAACATCTTAAGACTACCTTGTTCACAATTACCAGTTATTACACTCCTTTTCACTTTTTCCTTCTTTTTGCCCCATATAAATTGAAAGAACATTGTGTTTAATGTTTTCATGTATGTTTCATCTGGATTGGGAAGGGAAATGAATAGGTGGTTTAACATGGGTACAACAAGGGTTTTCAGTACAGTGATTTTGCCAATGGGTGTCAAAGGTCTCCTTTCCCATTGTTGCAACATTCTTTTAATTTTACGATGTACTGTTCAAAATTAATTTTTATCATATCCTGCAAATTCAATGTAAAATTTTTATGAATAATCAAACATGACTTGATTAAGTTGTTCATCAGTGTAATTTTACCTCAGTTTGCTACAGGTGACACCTTTTGGAACCAGCATGCATAATTGGGGGTGTTTGGTAAAATTGCTTTGTCATTCAACATTATTCTAAGAGATCAGGACACAGATCCCTGCAGTCAAGGAGAAGCAGTAATGGTGACTTGTATCAGATGCCATAACGCATGGATGGATCTGGCCTTAAAATATGGATAATGATACTAATAACCCTTAGCAAAGTGAAACATTTGCAGCAATATTGCAGTGCTACTCAACTAGTTAGCAGGAGTTTGCAAGAAAATTTTGTATTGGTGCTAATTTGCAGCAAATTTGCAAGAACATCTCAAATTAGCAGTAGGTTTGTAATGAAGTCTATGTTCTAGCAAATTTGCAAGGAAGTATTCATACTTCTGCATATTGGCAGCAAATTTGCTGCCAATTTGTGGCAAATAAGCAGCAAATTTGTGGGAAATTTGCAAGATTCTGAACTTCTTGCAAATTAGCAGCAAATTTAAAGTGAATTTGAAAGAGTTTGCAGCAGGTCTGATTTTTTGCTAAGGGGATATATTGGATTTACAAGGCAGCAAATCTATCAAGTGTACAAACAAAAAAAGAAATAAATAATAGTACACAAAATAGGTTATTTTGTTAATTTTGATGCAATAATATATTATACTGAACAGCAAAATCTGTTAGTTATGCACAATAGACAACATTTATATATTGGGAATATAACTAGGATGAGGCTTTAGGCTCATGGGAGTTCACATTCACACATTGGAAATGCCAGAAAGAGAAAAATAAAAATTTCATGAAAAATTGCATAAATTCTGCATGACAATCCTATGAATCATGGCTGAAACTTAATAAAAAAAAAAACAAAAAAACAAAAAAACAAACAATGAGTAACACAGTTATCTTTTTAAGGCAATTGTGGTGGCATTGCACCACCAATTTCAAATTATGTACTAAATGTAATAAGGATTTTCAAAAAACGTAACTACCATGTGGCTCTTCACATTGAAAGTGAAAGTGAAAAATGAAAATTTCGCAAAAAGACTTCCAGTGATCAATATTTCCTAATATTGATCACTCCTGTGATTCTCTAGACAATAGGCCTATTGGTTTTCCTTGAAATGTGTTGTCAGTGTTGCATATATGCTGACAAAAGACAAAACCTAGGAGAAACACTGGGCATATCTCTGCTAGTTTTGAAGATATAAGGGGCAAAAAATAAACAAAGCTTAGTTCATGGTGAAAAAGTAGGTCAAAGGTCAATTTCAATGTCACAGTATATGACTTCCAATTCAAGTTCAATAGTAACCATGGGCATTTTTTTTGCCAATTTTGTAGATTTAAAGGCCAGAAAACATGCAAAAAGCATTTCATCATAAAAAGTAGGTTAAAGATCAATTTCAAGGTCACAGTTAGATAGCCAGTGTATGACTTCCTATTCAAGTTCAACAGCAACTTTGGGTGTATCTCTGCTGGTTTTTGAGATATAAAAAATAGAAAATTTGCAAAGATCAGTTCATGGTGAAAATTAGGTCAAAGGTTAATTTCAGGGTCACAGTTAGATTGCCAATATATGGGCGCATTCCCATAGATTTTATATCTATCCCCGTGGAGAGTCTCACTAGATTACTGTCAGATAATCCAGCTTAAGTGTCTGTCCTGACTACTACAAGCTATAAGGGGGTAATTAACTTTTGTGCCTGCTCGGCTGACAGCTATTTAATGTGAACCCACAGGGTGTTAGGTCGATCTAGTTGGATCAATCTAATCTCTGGGAATGGGGTCTATGACTTTGTATTCATGTTCAATAGTAACTATGGGTGTATCTTTGCCAGTTTTTGAGATATAAAGATCAGAAAATTTGTAAAGTGCAGTTTATCATGAAAAAAGGTCAAAGGTCAAGTTCAAGGTCACAGTAAGATTACCAGCATATGACTTCCTATTCAACTTCAATAGTAATCATGGACCTATCTCTGCCAGTTTTGGAGATAAAAAGGGAAGGAAAATTTGTAAAGTTCAGTTCATGGTGAAAAAGTAGGTCAAAGGTCAATTTCAGTGTCACAGTATATGACTTCAAGTTCAATAGCAGCCATGGGCATTTCTTTGCCAATTTTGGAGAGTTAAATGCCAGGAAACATACAAAAGGCAGTTCATCATTAAAAGTAGGTTAAAGGTCAATTTCAAAGTCACAGTTAGTTAGCCAGTGTATGACTTACTATTCAAGTTCAACAGCAACTTTGGGTGTATCTCTGCCGGTTTTTCAGATATAAGGGATAGAAAATTTGCAAAGATCAGTTCATGGTGAAAATAAGGCCAAAGGTCAACTTAAGGGTCACAGATTGCCAGTATATGACTTTGTATTCATGTTCAATAGTAACTATGGGTGTATCTTTGCCAGTTTTTGAGATATAAAGATCAGAAAATTTGCAAAGTGCAATTTATCATGAAAAAAAGGTCAAAGGTCAAGTTCAAAGTCACAGTAAGATTACTAGTATATGACTTCCTATTCAACTTCAATAGTAACTATGGGCCTATCTCTGCAAGTTTTGAAGATAAAAAGGATGGATTTGCAAAGTTCAGTTCATGATAAAAAGTAGGTCAAAGGTTAATTTTAAGGTCACGCTTAGATAGCCAGCATATGACTTCCTATTCAAGTTAAATAGTAACTATGGGCATATCTCTGCCAGTTTTGGAGATAAAATGGAACAAAAATTTGCAAAATTCAATTCATGATAAAAAGTAGATCAAAGGTCAATTTAAAGGTCACGAAAAATAAAAGGGAACAAAAATTTGCAAAGTTCAGTTTATGGTGAAAAGTAGGTCAAAGGATGGATTTAAGGTCACAGTTAGATTACCAGTATATAACTTCCTATTCAAGTTAAATAGTAACTATGGGCGTTTCTTTGCCAGTTTTGGATATAAGGGACTTAAATGTTGCAAAGTTCAGTTCATGGTGAAAAGTAGGTCAAAGGTCAATTTCAAGGTCACATTTAAATTGCTAGTATATGACTTCCTATTCAACTTCAATAGTAACTATGGACTTATCTCTGCCAGTTTTGGAGATATAAGGGACTAAATGTTACAATTTTGGAGTTACAATACTGTGCCATAAGTATCCTACAAAAGAAACTATAGGATCAGAGAGGCGATACCGCCTCCGAATATTGTACCACCAGCTGGGGTAAGTGCGATCGTATAGACCCCCACACACACAAAAAAGGGACACCACCACCAGTCTTGTGCTTGACAAGCTGTGAAAAATGCAATCAACAAGAATTCCCAAAATATGCAAAAAAAATATATAACTAAAAATGGTACAATCAAAGTTCAGTTCATAGTAAGGTAGGTCAAAGGTCAATTTCAAGGTCACAGTAAATTTCCAGTATATGACTTCCTATTCAAGTTCAATAGCAACTATGGACCTATCTCTGCCAGTTTTGGAGATAAAAGGGAACCAAAATTTGTAAACTTCAATTCATGATGAAAAGTATGCCACAGGTCAATTTCAAGGTCACACTTAGATTGCCTCTAATGACTTCGATTCAATTTCAATAGTTAATATAGGCGTATTTTTGCCAGTTTTGGAGATAAAAGGGAACCAAAATTTGCAATGTTAAGTTCATGGTTAAAAGTAGGTCAAAGGTCAATTTTAAGGTCACAGTAAATTGCCTCGTATGACTTTCTATTCAAATTCAATAGTAACTATGGGCCAATCTCCTCCAGTTTTGAAATTAAAAGCATTAAAAAGTTGCAAAGTTCAGTTTATGGTGTAAAGTAGGTCAAAGGTCAATTTCAAGGTCACATTTAGATTGCCAGTATATCACTTCCTATTCAAGTTCAATTGTAACCATAGACCTATCTCTGCCAGTTTTGGAGATATAAGGGACTAAATGTTATAATTTTGGAGTTACAATAATGTGCCATAAATTTCGTGCAGAAAAATTAATTAAAATAAAGAAAAGGTCATTTTGGTCAAAATTCTTGAAATGGGAGGTGCGCTGAAGTTCCAGATGTTCAAATTTGCTGAAATAATGTCAATTTTGACCACAAGTTGTCTGCCTCGCCAAGCCTTATGTTTTATTTTTCCGGAGTTCAAAATTTATTATCCATTACCGTACTGCACATTTTGCTTTCACCACCAATATGTACTTTTTGATACAGCGTAACTCGAAAACCGTATGGAATACAAAAAAACCGAGACCACCCCCAGTGTTGGGCTTTACATGCTCTACAAAATGCAAAAAAGAATGGGTCTCTAGCATTAACGGTTCCCGAATTAGAGACAGTTTTCAGTTTCGGTATCTTATGGCCGCTACTCCCATGAAAATGCACCGATTGACCCCAAATTCACGGAGATGAAAGATGACCCGAAGGGTAACACTTTCCAATAATATTATTGGTTAAGTCTGTGTGATGTCTGAATAACAGGGCAAATAATTTTTTTTCATAAAAAAATGTTTTTTTGAAAACTTTGGCCCGTTTGACCTTGAAATAAAGGTCAAAGGTCAAATCCAAGGGCATATTTGAAATCTACACATATGACTTTTGGAAAGCCATCTGTAGAAATTTTTCCCATAATTCCTTCCATAGGGTAGATAATTAGCATTTAATTTTGCCATTTTTAGACAAGGGTGCACTGCAATGAGTGCCACACCTAGACCCCAATACCGACAAAGCCCAAATTTTACGTAGAACGAGTTAAGATTATAGGTGACCTAAATCCAAGAGATGGGTACAGAGGCCCTTACCGTCTAGGAGGAGAAGCGGTAACGGTAGCCGTCGGGTGGAGCCGCAGGAGCTAACGCTGGTGGTACAATTAATTGAAATAAGCTAATACTGATGATAAGAAAATGAAACTAGTATAAGGCTTCAGGCACATGAGAGTTCAAGTGCACACTTTGACAATGCCAGAATGAGAAAAAATGAAAAAATTCACAAAAAGATTGGTTTTCCAACTCAAGCTGTATTTCAGTCCTATGTTTCTATTCTGTAAGTTTGAAAATAGTAAGTGACATGGTTTTCCTTTTCCTCATTATGACGGCAGTACAGACATTTTTCAGACCATTGAAAATACTTGTAATATGTGCCCTATATCCTTTTTTTTTTTTTTTTCAGAAGAACACAGCAAGGACTAAAGCTGCCAAATAAAAAAGGATATTTAGCAAACAGATAACATTAAGCAGTATGACTAAAAGCAAACACCTGACTTCAGTATTTTATCTTACTTGGTCATGCATCAATTTGATACAAATATTCTCATTATTTAGAAATAATAGGTACATGATATGAAAACATTGCAGTCAATTTGTTTTGAAATATATGCTGATATAAAATATAACAAGGCAGCAAAGCTGTCAAATGTATAGCCAAAAAGCAGAAAATAAAGATGCATAAAATAGGTCATTTTGTCAATTTTCATGCAATAATAAATAATGCTTATATCTGCACAGTCAATCAACACTGAATTTTAATCATGCATAACAGGAAACATGGCCAATAAGATTACAGTTTCAGAACCATGAGAGTTCAAATTCACATGAAGAAAATCCCTATGTGTGAAAAATGATGACAGTGCATAAAATACCTTTACATAATGTTTTAAGACATAAACACCAATAGTATTGCTTATTTGGAAATACAGAAAATGTATATCAGGTAGATGGGAGTAAAAAATCATCTTGAAAATGCCAGTGTTTGAAAAAAAAAAAAAAACATAACAAAAAATATTCTGATAAAGCTGTCATTCAAACTTTTAATCTAGCTGTATTAAGACGATATGAATAACCCCATTGAGTTTGAGGATAATGAGGCATTGTTATTCATCTATAGCATTAATGTTAACATTGCACAAAATAATTTTTTTTTTGTAAACTTATTTGCAATATTAAACAACATTCACCTGGATTAAAGGTCAATTTCAAGGTCACATTTAGATTGCCAGTATATCACTTCCTATTCAAGTTCAATAGTAACCATAGACCTATCTCTGCCAGTTTTGGAGATATAAGGGACTAAATGTTATAATTTTGGAGTTACAATAATCTGCCATAAATTTCGTGCAAAAAAATTATTTAAAATAAAGAAAAGGTCATTTTGGTCAAAATTCTTGAAATGGGAGGTGCTCAGAAGTTCCAGATGTTCAAATTTCATGAAATAATGTCATTTTTGACCAGAAATTGTCTGTCTCACCAAGCCTTATGTTTTATTTTCCAGAGGTTCAAAATTTATTACATATTACCGTATTGCACATTTTGCTTTCACCACCATCATGTACTTTTTGATACAGCATAACTCGTAAACCGTATAGAAATAAAAAAACGGAGACCACTTCCAGTATTGGGCTTGCCATGGTCTACATAATGCAAAAATAGCATTAACGGTTTCTGAATTAGAGACAGTTTTCAGTTGCGGTATCTAATGGCCAATGCTCCCGTGAAAATGCACTGATTGACCCCAAACTCACGGAGATGAAAGATGACCCGAAGGGTAACACCTGCCAATAATATTATAGGTTAGGTCTGTGTAGTTGTTGAATATCAGCATTTTAAAAAAAATTTTGGGCCGTTTCTCCTTGAAATAAAGGTCAAAGGTCAAATCCAAGGTTATATTTGAAATCTCCACATATGACTTTCAGTCAGCCGTCTGTAGAACTTTTTCCCATAATTCCTTCAGTATGGTAGCTATATAGCATTTAATTTTGCCAATTTTAGACAAGGGTGCATTGCTACCAGCGCCACACCTAGAACCCAGCACTGACGAAGCCCAAATTTTACGTGGAACGAGTTGAGATTATACGTGACCTAAATCCAAGAGATGGGTATGCAGTGCCTACGCTGGTGGTACAACAAGGCAGAGCAAATCTGTCAACTGTACAGACCAAAAGCCGAAAATAATAATGCACACAAGAGGCTACTGTTAATTCTGAAATACATTATGCTTAACTGCAAAGTCAACATCAGAGAGGG
Source organism: Lingula anatina (assembly GCF_051362555.1). NCBI lineage: Eukaryota > Metazoa > Brachiopoda > Lingulata > Lingulida > Lingulidae > Lingula > Lingula anatina. The sequence continues at coordinate 31,709,270 of NC_141768.1, forward strand.
CCCATGAGAGCTCAAGATGGCACCTTGAAAATGCCAGAATGAGAAGATGTAAATTTCACAAACAACTGCATAAATTCAATATAAAAAAAAAAAAAAAAATCCAATAGAGCTGGTTTTCTAATGTGAGTTGTGTGTCAATCCTAAGAATCATTCTGGTAAGGTAAAAAAAAAGTAACAGTTTTCTTTTCACATTTGTTGTGGCAGTGCACAAAGTAGGTTTTTGTGTCAATTTTGATACATTATTACGCCTCTGGTCGAATGAAGCCAAGATTTAATTACTGTGCCCCTGCAGAGATGACACTTTGGGAGGCATTTGAGAGGCGGAGAGACTATTACAGCATTAAGCGGTCTTCCTTTCATGTAGGATCCACCATTTTTGATCCTTGGACCAGTTGATACTCGGATATTCTATTCTGAATGGCTTAAAATATGACAGACCCTACATGGAAGGAAAGCCAACTAATCCGCTGATGGTCTCCCCGCCTCTACACATGCCGTCCTTGCAACAGTCTAGCAATTAAACCTCATAGATGTGATTTAATCTGTTTAATGGTGCGTGTGGAGGTGCTGAGACCATCAGCAGATACTCTTTTTTCAAGTAGGGTCAGCCATATTTGATCCATGGATCAGAAGATCCTTAGATCTATTCTGAATGGGCTCAAAACTGAATTTTGAGCCAATTTGTTAATTTTTATGTGCTAGATTATCCTAAAAGGAATTACTTACAGAGAAAACACCTCTCACCACCCAGCCATGATAGGGTTTGAGGCTACGTTCATATGCTTTGGTTGCTGCCTTGGTAAGGTCTTGTTCTCCAGAGACAAGTTCTCCGAGAAACTCCTTGATAAAATGAAGAGCCCTGAAACAGAAGAAAAAGGAAAGGGCTTAACATAATGCCACACATTGCTACATTGTGCTATATATTACAATCTGAGACCTAGCATTAAAGCTGACAAACATGAAAACACAAAATAATAATAATAAAATTTAAAATATAATAGAATAAATAAAAACACAGACATAAAGCTGAAAATAATGATGCACAAAATAGGTTTTGTCAATTTTGAAGCAATATTACAGTATAACATTACAGTAGCAATGTTTAACAGTATAATCACCACTGACATAAATTATGTAGTAATACAGATGTACACAAGGCAACAAAGCTGTCAAATGTACAGATAAGAAGAAAATAATGATGCACAAAATAGGCTACTGTCAATCCTAATGCAATATTACATTATGCTTAAAAGCAAAGTCAACAACAAATTTTAATTATGCACAACAGCTAATACTGATGATAAGAAAATGAAACTAGTATAAGGCTTCAGGCACATGAGAGTTCAAGTGCACACTTTGACAATGCCAGAATGAGAAAAAATGAAAAAATTCACAAAAAGATTGGTTTTCCAACTCAAGCTGTATTTCAGTCCTATGTTTCTATTCTGTAAGTTTGAAAATAGTAAGTGACATGGTTTTCCTTTTCCTCATTATGACGGCAGTACAGACATTTTTCAGACCATTGAAAATACTTGTAATATGTGCCCTATATCCTTTTTTTTTTTTTTTTTTCAGAAGAACACAGCAAGGACTCAAGCTGCCAAATAAAAAAAGGATATTTAGCAAACAGATAACATTAAGCAGTATGACTAAAAGCAAACACCTGACTTCAGTATTTTATCTTACTTGGTCATGCATCAATTTGATACAAATATTCTCATTATTTAGAAATAATAGGTACATGATATGAAAACATTGCAGTCAATTTGTTTTGAAATATATGCTGATATAAAATATAATAAGGCAGCAAAGCTGTCAAATGTACAGCCAAAAAGCAGAAAATAAAGATGCATAAAATAGGTCATTTTGTCAATTTTCATGCAATAATAAATAATGCTTATATCTGCACAGTCAATCAACACTGAATTTTAATCATGCATAACAGGAAACATGGCCAATAAGATTACAGTTTCAGAACCATGAGAGTTCAAATTCACATGAAAAAAATCCCTATGTGTGAAAAATGATGACAGTGCATAAAATACTTTTACATAATGTTTTAAGACATAAACACCAATAGTACTGCTTATGTGGAAATACAGAAAATGTATATCAGGTAGATGGGAGTAAAAAATCATCTTGAAAATGCCAGTGTTTGAAAAAAAAAAACATAACAAACTAGAGGATCAGAGAGGCGATACCGCCTCTGGATATTGTACCACCAGCTGGAGTAAGCGCATTCGTATGCCCCCCCCCCCACCAAAAAAAAATTGGACACCACCACCAGTCTTGTGCTTGACAAGCTCTATAAAATGCAATAAACAAGAGTTCTCAAAATATGCAAAAAAAAAAAAAAAAAAAAAAAAAAAAAATCAAAAAAACATAACATAATGGTCCAATCAAGGAGATGTTCAAATTGACCTGTATTTTCCTAACACTGATCACTCCTGTGATTTTCTAGACAATAGGCCTATTGGTTTTCCTTGAAATGCATTATCAGTATTGCATATACCGGTATGCTGACAAAAGAGAAAACCTAGGGACAACACTGGGCAGATCTCTGCTAGTTTTGAAGATATGAAGGGCAAGAAAATATGAAGAGTTCAGTTTGTGGTAAAAAGTAGGTCAAAGGTCAATTTCAAGGTCACAGTATATGACTTCCTATATAAGTTCAATAGTAGCTATGGGCATTTCTTTGCCAATGTTGGAGATATGAAGGCCAGGAAACAAGCAAAGTGCAGTTCATCATAAATAGTAGGTCAAAGGTCAATTTCAAGGTCACAGTAAGATTGCCAGTATATGACTTCCTATTCAAGTTCAATAGTAACTTTGGATCTAACTCTGCCAGTTTTCGAGATATAAGGGATAAAAAAATTTGCAAAGTTCAGCTTATGTTGAAAAGTAGGTCAAAGGTCAATTTCAAGGTCACAATAAGAATGCCAGTATATGACTTCCTATTCAAGTTTAACAGTAACTATGGGTGTATCTCTGCCAGTTTTGGAGATATAAGGGATGGAAAATTTGCAAAGTTCAGTTCATGGTGAAAAGTAGGTCAAAGGTCAATTTAAAGGTCACAGTTAGATTACCAGTATATAACTTCCTATTCAAGTTCAATAGTAACTATGGGCGTATCTTTGCCAGTTTTGGAGATATAAAGATCAGAAAACTTCAAAGTGCAGTTCATCATGAAAAGTAGGTCAAAGGTCAATTTCAAGGTCACAGTTAGATTACCAGTATATGACTTCCTATTCAAGTTCAATAGTAACTATGGGCATATCTCTGGTAATTTTGGAATATTTAACATTTTCCCCACTAAATATTGCGATGTTGTAATTTTTGATATAGCGCAATGCCTAAACCATATCTAAAACAAAAAAATGGACACCACCTCCAGTATTGCACTTGACAAGTTTTACAAAATGCAATGAACAAAAGGTCTCTGGCATTTACCATTCCAGAATAAAAGCAAGTTTTCAGTTTCGGTATCTAATGGCTGCTTCTCCCGTGAAAATGCACCGATTGACCCCAAACTCCCAAAGATGAAAGGAGTCCCCAATTGTAACCCCTCACTATAACAGGAGAGCTTAGATCTGTGTAGTTTCCAAAAAATAGCACAAACAAATATTTTTTTGCAGAAAATTCCCATTTTTAGAAAATTTTGGCTTGTTTGACCTTGAAAAAAAGGTCAAAAGTCAAATCCAAGGGCATATTTGGAATCTCCACATATGACTTTCGGTCAGGCTTCTGTGGTAATTTTTCCCATAATTCCTTTGGTTTGGGAGATATTTTGACAAGGGTGCGTTTCAACAAGTGTCATGCCCAGGCCAATGCACCGACAGAGACAAAAAAACCAGGGTGTTCAAGTTGAGATCATATGTGACCTAAATCCAAGAGATGGGGACACAGGTCCTGGCGGTATAGGAGGAGAAGCGGTAACGGTGACTTGTTTCCGGCGCCCGACTGCGGAGCCGCAGGAGCCGGCGGAGCTGTACGAGACGGGTCGGGACTAAAACCATGAGTACCGCCAGCGTATACGCTGGTGGTACTAAAAATATTCTGATCTAGCTGTATTAACAAGATATGAATAACCCCATTGAGTTTGAGGATAATGAAGCATTGTTATTCATCTATAGCATTAATGTTAACATTACACAAAATAATTTTTTTTTGTAAACTTATTTGCAATATTAAACAACATTCACCTGGATTATGATCACTGATTCCTTATTATGTGACACTGTTTATTTAGACTTTTATAAAATGTATCTGGTAAAAAGCTTAAGATATGGGAGTTTACAGGGAAATCTCAACATGTGTGTTTTATGTAATCTCATTTAATGGCCACTTGAAACTTAATTAGGCAAGTGACTTAATAGCTCTGAACTTAGCTAGTGATTACCCAAGGGACAATTACAAGGGACTGACCACATGATTGAATCTGACGAAGTGATACAGTGATATGACATACAGTGATATGAGTTTATTTCCATTTTTGACACTTTATTACACAATACAAGATAACAGGTTTACCATCATTTTTATATAATCAACAAACAATATTGTAATGACGCAGAAAAATGCCAAAAGAACACTTTCACATATCTAATTAGTTCAATAATGAGACTGTTAACATGCCTAAGAATCAAATCTGATGCAAAACCAGTTATATATATATATATATATAAAGCCTAACTTATATATATATATATATATATAAAGCCTAACATGCCTAAGAATCAAATCTGATGCAAAACCACTTATATATATATATATATATAAAGCCTAACTTCATCAAAACTGGACTGATCAAGCTGACTTTCAAACTCAATCTGTATTTTAGTAAGATTGATCACTCCAGAGGTTTTCAAGACAAAAGCCCAATTTGTTAATTTAGAAACTTGTTATCAGTTTTTAATATATGGTGAAAAAAGCAAAAGAACAGCATAACTTTTGTACAAGTGGTCTGATCAAGCTGATTTTCAAACTCGGCCTGTATTTTAGTGAGATTGATCACTCCTGTGAATTCCAAGACAATACCCAGCAGGCATAGTTGCGTTGGATCAACGTTGAAAACAGGTTGATATGTTGAATTGCCAACAACATAATTTGCCCGCTGGGTAGGTCAATCGTTTTTCCTTCAAATGTGTTATCAGTGTTGCATATATGCTGAAAAAAGAGAAAACACAGCATAACTTTGAAAAAATGGCCCGACTGTGCTGATTTTTTAACTTGACCTATGTTTTATGCATATTTATTAGTTATGTAAATTTCAAGCCAAAAGGTAAAATGGTTTTCCACTTATCATGTTATCGGTGCTGCATATATGCTGAAAAAAGTGAAAAAACAGCATAACTTCCATAAAATTGGTCGTGTTATCGGTGAAAGTGCACGGTGACGGCAACAATGACAAAGGCAGTGATGGCTATATGTACAGACACATCTGTGTCTGTGCATATATATAATAAGATATGTGCATATCAGATAACATACATGTAAAAATTGCACATGACAATTCACAGCCTTGCAGGAATTCTTTTCCCTTGACCCTCTTTGCTAAATTGATGCAGCATACATTTCAAAACAAGAGTTCCACTTCCGGTAGACTGTTTCGAGACTACAGTGAGTAACGAGAGAACTAACGACCGAAATTTACGACTAAACTTAGCGATGAGTTAACGGCTGCTTCATGAAACACCTCTCGAAAATTGCTAAATTTGCTCGTTAGTGAGGTAGTTCAGTTGTTCTAACTAACTACTGCTTTGTGAAACCGGCCCCTGCTTTGCCAGCAGTTTGTTCTTTTCATTGCAAAGTTTCATTTAGAAGGATATCAATGTGACTTGCCACTTTTTTGTCCTACTATCTTCTATTTACTATCTACTGTTTCAATTCCATTGCAATGACCATGGAACTATCTCATGGGTTATAGTCACATATTTTTGCTTGGCTAATACTTGCCTCTGTTCAATAATGGGGCCTTAACACACACTTAAGGTTCTTTTGTTATCAGCTCTCTTTTGTTATGAGCTCTCTATAGACCTTTTATATCTTTTCTGGAAATGGAAATTGCATTGTGGGTAGGGGAGTCCTGCTATGTCGAAACACTTACAGCGGTGTAAATGCATAACCTGCATGCAACCAGATAAATAAACTAACATGCCTCCTCCTGGTGTTGAGTACAATACAGTGAAAATGTTGATTATACTAGTGTGTTGGAAACAAAAGGGTGCATATTAATCTGCTGGCATTCAGCAAGAATCCCCATGGAGTTACTACACACAAAACAGGGGCAGATTTAGGCTGTTTTCTGGGTCTTCCGGAAGATGGTCAGATTTTCAAGTTTACATTGACGGGTATCTAATTTTTTCTGTTGGAAGACGGTCAAAAAATTGGAGGGTGGATAAAAAATTTTAATATGGAAGACTGTCAGAAAATATTTCTGGATCCGCCCCTGCAAAAGCTAGGCACCCTAACTAATTCTGAATGTCCCTTTATATTGTCTTGATTACACTTACTTACCTTTTTAGCCACAGAAGTGCTTGTGTAGCAGAATTTGAAAGCTGGCTTTGTCCCACACTTTTCTCATATAGAACTATAGCTTGGAGAGTGCTGAATGCTGTAGGGTTTGTTTTATATTTCTCATTTATTTTCTGAAAACATAACAAAAAAGTTGTCTCTACTTAATATAATTTTTGTTGCCCTTACTACTTATCATACAGTTGACAGATTTAATTTGAAGACAACGCACTGCTAACACGTTAAGTGATCAGAAAAATCATCTAATACCTAACTACGCCCCCTTTTAATGAATGATCGCCGTGGGAAGAAGACAATGCAACCATAAGTAACTAGAGGATCAGAGAGGCGATACCGCCTCCGAATATTGTACCACCAACTGGAGTAAGCGCATTCGTATAGACCCCCCCACAAAAAAAAGGACACCACCACCAGTCTTGTGCTTGACAAGCTGTAAAAAATGCAATCAACAAGAATTCTCAAAATATGCAAAAATATATATAACTAAAAATGGTACAATCAAAGTTCAGTTCATCGTAAGGTAGGTCAAAGGTCAATTTCAAAGTCACACTTAGATTGCCAGTATATGACTTCCTATTCAAATTCAAAAGTAACTATGGGCGTATCTTTGCCAGTTTTGGAGATAAAAGGGAACCAAAATTTGCAAAGTTAAGTTCATGGTGAAAAGTAGATCAAAGGTCAATTTTAAGGTCACATTAAGATTGCCAGTATATGACTTCCTATTCAAGTTAAATAGTAACTATGGACCTAAATTTGCAAAGTTAAGTTCATGGTGAAAAGTAGATCAAAGGTCAATTTTAAGGTCACATTAAGATTGCCAGTATATGACTTCCTATTCAAGTTAAATAGTAACTATGAAACTCTTCCAGTTTTGGAGATAAAAGGGAATGAAAATTTGCAAAGTTCAATTCATAATGAAAAGTAGGTCAAAGGTCAATTTCAAGGTCACATTAAGATTGCCAGTATATGACTTCCTATTCAACTTCAATAGTAACTATGGACCTATCTCTGCCAGTTTTGGAGATAAAAGGGAACCAAAATTTGCAAAGTTCAATTCATGATAAAAAGTAGGTCAAAGGTCAATTTCAAGGTCACATTTAGATTGTATATGACTTCCTATTCAACTTCAATAGTAACTATGGACTTATCTCTGCCAGTTTTGGAGATATAAGGGACTAAATGTTATAATTTTGGAGTTACAATAATGTGCTATAAATTCCCTACAGAAAAAATTAATTAAAATAAAGAAAAGGTCATTTTGGTTGAAATTCTTGAAATGAGAGGTGCTCAGAAGTTCCAGATGTTCAAATTTCATGAAATAATGTCATTTTTGACCAGAAGTTGTCTGCCTCTCCAAGCCTTATGTTTTATTTTCCCGGGGTTCAAAATTTTATCCATTATCCATTACCGTACTGCACATTTTGCTTTCACCACCAATATGTATGTGAAAACCCTATGGAATACAAAAAAATGGAGACCACCTGCAGTGTTGGGCTGTATATGCTCTACAAAATGCAAAAAAGAATGGGTCTCTAGCATTAAGGGTTCCCAAATTAGAGACAGTTTTCAGTTTCGGTATCTTATGGCTGCTACTCCCGTGAAAATGCACCGATTGACCCCAAATTCACAGAGATGAAAGATGACCCGAAGGGTAACACTTTCCAATAATATTATTGGTTAAGTCTGTGTAGTGTCTGAATAACAGCGCAAATAATTTTTTTTCGTAAAAAATTTCATTTTTTTTGAAAATTTTGGCCCATCTGACCTTGAAATAAAGGTCAAAGGTCAAATCCAAGGGCATATTTGAAATCTACACATATGGCTTTTGGAAAGCCATCTGTAGAAATTTTTCCCATAATTCCTTCCGTAGGGTAGATAATTAGCATTAAATTTTGCCATTTTTGGACAAGGGTGCATTGCAATGAGTGCCACACCTAGACCCCAATACCGACAAAGCCCAAATTTTACGTGGAACGAGTTGAGATTATAGGTGACCTAAATCCAAGAGATGGGTACGGAGGCCCTTACCATCTAGGAGGAGAAGCGGTAACAGTAACATGGTGGCGGAGCTGACAGAGCCGGCGGAACGATCCGGACGGGACTAAAACTATGTGTACCCCCAGCGCCAACGATGGTGGTACAATTAATGCATTGGCATCAAGGTGAAACAATGATGTTTTTTCTCAAGCCAGCACGTAGCACGAGCCTTGTCAAAATAAGCTGTTGAAGCCGTAGCAGGATGCCAACACCACTTTATCTTTGGCTGTTATGTAATCCGGTAAAGGGCGCATGGCTCATTGAATCAGCTAATAAGATCGCTTCAGTTAATTATAAATAAGCTTGTGGATCTTGAACATCGTTTCAGGCCACCATTCACAGTAAATTTATTTCCAAAACAACAAGCATTTAACTCAAGACATACGCAATGCGATCCTCAGGCCACTATTGTTCTAACTCACAAAGGCCGGTATTTTCACCCCGTTTATCAGGTTCATCATCCTGTTTATTTAAATGAATGTACGGGAGTACTTTTCTATTGATGATGATGTCCTGCTCACAGTTTGTGGCTAAAAGTGAGCTGAATTAGGCTGAGTAAGAGTAGTATTTATCTCTACTGGGTCCCAACGGCTTAAGTTTTAATCCCCTATAATTAACGCACCGATAATAGCCATAAGAATAATAATAACTAGAGGATCAGAGAGGCGATACCGCCTCCGAATATTGTACCACCAGCTGGAGCAAGCGCATTGGTATAGACCCCCACATACACAAAATAAGGGACACAGCCACCAGTCTTATGCTTGACAAGCTATAAAAATGCAATCAACAAGAATTTTCAAAATACGCAAAAAATATATATAACTTAAAATGGTACAATCAAAGTTAAGTTCATCGTAAGGTAGGTCAAAGGTCAATTTCAAGGTCACAGTAAATTGCCAGTATATGACTTCCTGTTCAACTTCAATAGTAACTATGGACCTATCTCTGCCAGGTTTGGAGTTAAAAGAGAAAGAAATTAGCAGAGTTCAGTTCATGATTATAAGTAGGTCAAAGGTCAATTTCAAGATCACACTTAGATTGCCAGTATATGACTTCCTATTCAACTTCAATAGTAACTATGGACCTATCTCGCTAGTTTTGGAAATAAAAGGGAACCAAAATTTGCAAAGTTCAATTCATGATAAAAAGTAGGTCAAAGGTCAATTTCAAGGTCACATTTAGATTGCCAGTATATGACTTCCTATTCAACTTCAAAAGTAACTATGGACCTATCTCTGCCAGTTTTGGAGATAAAAGGGAACCAAAATTTGCAAAGTTCAATTTATGGTGAAAAGTAGGTCAAAGGTCAATTTCAAGGTCACAGTAAGGTTGCCAGTATATGACGTCCTATTCAACTTCAATAGTAACTATGGACCTATCTCTGCCAGTTTTGGAGATATAAGGGACTAAGGCTTCGTTCACATGGAATGTCTATTTTCTAAAAATCTATTTTCTATTCGCGCTATCTTATGATCACAGTCTATGCCCTGAATATCCCGCAGCGTAATTACTGGCAGCGCGAGCCAGTTACTTAAAGTAACACATGCCGCGAATAGAAAATAGAATTTAGAAAATAGACATTGCATGTGAACGAAGCCTAAATGTTATAATTTTGGAGTTACCATAATGTGCCATAAATTTCCTACAGAAAAAATTAATTAAAATAAAGAAAAGGTCATTTTGGTCAAAATTCTTGAAATGGGAGGTGCTCTGAAGTTCCAGATGTTCAAATTTGATGAAATAATGTCATTTTTGACCACAAGTTGCCTGCTTTGCCAAGCCTTATGTTTTATTTTTCCGGAGCTCAAAATTTATTATCCATTACCGTACTGCACATTTTGCTTTAACCACCAAAATGTACTTTTTGATACAGCATAACTTTGGAGATAAAAGGGAAGCAAAATTTGCAAAGTTCAGTTCATGATGAAAAGTAGGTCAAAGGTCAATTTCAAGGTCACAGTAAGATTGCCAGTATATGACTTCCTATTCAAGTTCAATAGTAACTATGGACCTATCTCTGCCAGTTTTGGAGATAAAAGGGAACCAAAATTTGCAAAGTTCAATTCATGATAAAAAGTAGGTCAAAGGTCAATTTCAAGGTTACATTTAGATTGCCAGTATATGACTTCCTATTCAACTTCAATAGTAACTATGGACCTATCTCTGCCAGGTTTGGAGTTAAAAGAGAAAGAAATTAGCAGAGTTCAGTTCATGGTGAAAAGTAAGTCAAAGGTCAATTTTAAGGTCACATTTAGATTGCCAGTATATGACTTCCTATTCAACTTCAATAGTAACTATGGACCTATCTCTGCTAGTTTTGGAGAAAAAAGGGAAGCAAAATTTCCAAAGTTCAGTTCATGGTGAAAAGTAGGTCAAAGGTCAATTTTAGAGTCACATTTAGATTGCCAGTATATGACTTCATATTCAAGTTCAATAGAAACTATGGACCTATCTCTGCCAGTTTGGGAGATAAAAGGGAGGCAAAATTTGCAAAGTTCAGTTCATGGTGAAAAGTAGGTCAAAGGTCAATTTTAAGGTCACATTTAGATTGCCAGTATATGACTTCCTATTCAACTTCAATAGTAACTATGGACCTATCTCTGCCAGTTTTGGAGATAAAAGGGAAGCAAAATTTGCAAAGTTCAATTTATGGTGAAAAGTAGGTCAAAGGTCAATTTCAAGGTCACAGTAAGATTGCCAGTATATGACTTCCTATTCAACTTCAATAGTAACTATGGACCTATCTCTGCCAGTTTTGGAGATATATGGGACTAAATGTTATAATTTCGGAGTTACCTTAATGTGCCATAAATTTCCTACAGAAAAAATTAATTTAAATAAAGAAAAGGTCATTTTGGTCAAAATTCTTGAAATGGGAGGTGCTCTGAAGTTTCAGAAGTTCAAATTTGATGAAATAATGTCATTTTTGACCACAAGTTGTCTGCTTTGCCAAGCCTTATGTTTTATTTTTCCAGAGTTCAAAATTTATTATCCATTACCGTACTGCACATTTTGCTTTCACCACCAATATGTACTTTTTGATACAGCGTAACTCGAAAACCGTATGGAATACAAAAAAACGAAGACCACCTCCAGTGTTGGGCTTTACATGCTCTACAAAATGCAAAAAAGAATGGGTCTCTAGCATTAACGGTTCCCGAATTAGAGACAGTTTTCAGTTTCGGTATCTTATGGCCGCTACACCCGTGAAAATGCACCGATTGACCCCAAATTCACACAGATGAAAGATGACCTGAAGGGTAACATTTTCCAATAATATTATTGGTTAAGTCTGTGTGGTGTCTGAATAACAGCACAAATAAATTTTTTTTCGTAAAAAAATTCATTTTTTTGAAAATTTTGGCCCGTTTGACCTTGAAATAAAGGTCAAAGGTCAAATCCAAGGGCATATTTGAAATCTACACATATGACTTTTGGAAAGCCGTCTGTAGAAATTTTTCCCATAATTCCTTCCGTAGGGTAGATAATTAGCATTTAATTTTGCCATTTTTGGACAAGGGTGCATTGCAATGAGTGCCACACCTAGACCCCAATACCGACAAAGCCCAAATTTTACGTGGAACGAGTTGAGATTATAGGTGACCTAAATCCAAGAGATGGGTATGGGGGCCCTTACCGTCTAGGAGGAGAAGCGGTAACGGTAACATGGCGGCGGAGCCGGCGGAGCCGGCGGAGCCGGCGGAGCCGCAGGAGCCGGCGGAACGGACCGGACGGGACTAAAACCATGTGTACCGCCAGCGCTAACGCTGGTGGTACAATAATATGTATTTATTTGCAACTTCAAAGTTGGATTTTACAAATAATGAGTCTAAACTCCATATTAATATGTTCGTTACGACTCCACAAATATGTACACACAAACAACAAGTAGACACAGTGTACCCGATCTCGCCTCCCTGGGGAGGATACAGCCCCGCTGCCGTCTGAGGCGCTGAGTGCTATCAAACTGACAATATCGTTCTCTGCCTGACCAGGACCCTGCTTCAACCCCTTAGTGCTGAGTGCCAAGCAGGGAGACAGCAGGTACCGTTTATAAAGGACTGGTATGTCCCCGGACGGGTTTTGAACCCACGTCCTCCCACTCCGGAGGCGGACACTCTAACCACAGGGCCATCCGGTCGGTTATAAGACAAGCATAAGCATTATAAACCAAGGCTATTAAAGTGTCTTTGGATTTAATCCTGTAACTGTAAGCCATGTTTCTACAATGCAACCTAAAAAGGATTTGTTCTTCCTAATGCCATTTTTGAGTTCCATTCAATATATTCCACAAAAGCACCCTTGATAATTATTCTGAAGCAAGGTATTAAAGGAAACATAACTCATCATTTTGGAGGGTAAACAATGGCTTTCTCATACTTTCCAATATCAATGGTTCATGCATATGTTCCAAAATTCAAAGTCAGTTGATTGTTGCATTGCCTGTAACTTAAACTGCTTACAATTCACAAAACTTAGGATATGCATGGCCGACTGCAAATGTATATATTTTTATTGAGGGGTTTTATTTCCTCCTCAATCAGGAAAATAGTAAATAGTTTAAAGTATTTTGCAAGGTATTTTGGGGATAATTAACCCTGCCTTTATCTTTAAATTACTTAATGAACAATTTCTAAATTACAGGAAAGTACAGCACCTGTAAAAAAGGTGAATACTCACACGTATATTACCACTTATGTCCATCTTTACTGGTGCAAATGCTGTGGAACTAAGTTTATCTGAAAATAATTATAAAAACAAAAATTATTTAAACCATGCTTCAACTACATTTCAAAGCTGTGTACAATAACTAGAGGATCTAAGAGGCAATACTGCTTCATGGGTGTGTAGCACCATCTGCACAGTTATAAACTAATAATTTACAAACAAACCAAAATCATAGCCTCCTTTATGGAGGTGATGATAATAAGAAAATTAATAATAATAATAATGTCTTTTGCTGTTGTGAATGTTATTTATTTTGACACCAATATTTTCTTTCATCTTGTATTATTTCTTTTTTCAGACAATCTCAAATGACCTGTAACATTATCTGTCAAATTCCTCAACTAAAACAATCCATTTTGCCCAGCCCTTTGCCAAAAATTAAATATATGGCAGACATCAGTAAGGATTCAAGGTTATTAACCATATATACAAACCATGGAAAGATCTATCGGAGTCCAGAAAGACCTGTACCTCTGCTTCATTGATTACTCAAAAGCGTTCGACAAAGTATGACACTCTGACTTGTTTAATATTCTGGCAGGGCTATACATCGATGGGAAAGATCTTCGATCCCTCAGAAACACAGGAAGCAGCCATTAGAGTCAACAATGACATCAAGCAATATAGACCAATCTGCAGGGGTGTGAGGCAGGGCTGCGTGTTCTTACCCGATTTACTTAACGTATATAGTGACATAATTCTACGAAATATTGAGAACCATGAGGGAATTAGTGTAGGTGGCCACAACATCAACAACCTGAGATATGCAGATGCCACAGTCCTTATCGCCGACTCTGAAGAAAAACTGCAAAAGATTCTAACAACAGTAACAGACGAAAGCGAAAAGAAAGGATTACAGCTCAATGCAAAGAAGACAGAATGCATAGTGATCTCAAAAAAAGCTGTTATACCACAATGCAACATAGCCTGTAAAGGAGACAGAATCAGACAATAAAACACCTTTAAATACATTGCTTGTACTATCACCCCAGATGGCAAGTGTGACACAGAAATCAAGAAGAGAATCGGACAATCTAAGGCAACTTTTAAAAACATGAAATGCATTTTTACCAACAATAAGATAAGTCTCAAGACAAAGATCCATGTTATGAGAGCCTACGTGTGGTCCATTCTTCTATACGGATGTGAATGCTGGACCCTAACTAAGGACACAGAACAGCAATTAGAAGCAGTGGAGATATGGTTCATCTGGAGAATCATGAAAGTCTCATGGACAGAAAGAAAAACAAATGCAGAAGTAATGGACATGGCTAGATACAAGAGATCCTTTCTTAACAACATCAGAGAAAGACAGCTCAAAATTTTCAGCCATATAATCAGGGCTGGCGGACTACAGAAACTGATATGGAGTGGCAAAATATGTGGAAAAAAGAGCAGAGGAACACGACGCACAAAATTCACAGACAGCTTAAACAAATTTGCAACGAATAAAGAGGGCACCAACAATGAGCTCATGAGGAAGACCAAGAATGGGGAAGAATGGAGAGCCATGATCGTCGATGTCTGCAAGACCAGACTGGACACTTGAAGAGAGAGAGAGATACAAACCAATGGCAACAATTGTCCATTTTTTTTTATTCTGTTGTGCGCATGAAAGTTGCTATAATATGACAGTGACATTTCACAAGTTGGAGACATCACAAAAGACTTAAGGCTCATTCCTAATAGAATTATTATTCTACCTAAATCAATCTAACTCCATTGATGCTAGTGATCGGTCCTTCATATCTGTGAACCAAACTGTACCTTAGGCAAAACTCCAACTGTAGTATAGTAAGCAACTTCTAAAACTAGAGAATCAGAGAGGCGATACCGCCTCTGGGTATTGTACCACCACATTCAGTCACTATGCTGTTTTGCTGACCTCAGCCAAATTAAGTCAATTATCGATAATACTGTTTTTAAAGCAGCAGCAAATAGCAAGCAAAATTAAACAAGGCAGCAAAGCTGTCAAATGAACAGACAAAAACAGAAAATAAAAATGCAGAAAATGGTTCATTTTGTCAATTTTGATGCAATAATAAATCATGCCTACAATAGCACTGTCAATCAACACTGAATTTTAATCATGCACAACAGGTGACATCGTCAATAACAGGAGCGGATCCAGAGATATTTTCTGACAGTATTCCAAATTATCTTTGTTGATCCATCCTACATTTTTGATGGTCTTCCAACAGAAAAAACAGATACCCATCAATGTGAACTTTAAAATCTGAAAGATCCAGAAGACGGCCTCAATCCGCCCCTGCAATAAGATTATAGTTTCAGGACCAAATTCACATAATGAAAATCCCAATATTTGAATAATGATGACAGTGCATAAAATAATATTACATAATGTTTAAAGACATAAAAACCAATGCAACTGCTTATGTGGAAATACAGAAAATGTGAAGAGCTTCAGGTGGATGGGAGCTGAAAATGCCAGTGTTTGAAAAATAAATTAAAAAGAAAGCACAACAAAAATATCCCATTAAAGCTGCTATTCAAATTTTAATCTTGCTGTAATAACATGATATGAATAACCCCAATGTGTTTGAGGATAATAAGGCACTGTTATTCAAATATTTTTTTTCTTTTGTTAACTTATTTGCAATATTAAACAACATTTACCTGCATAATTATCACAGATTCCTAATTATGTAACACATTTCAGAGAGATTAACCTATGGGACTTTACTGGGAAATCTCAACGTGTGTTTTATGTAATCTTATTTAATGGGCACTTGGAAATTAATAAGGCAAATGATTTTATAGCTCTGAATTTAGCTTGTGACTACCCCAAGGGACAATTACCACCATCCATAAACAGTAGCCCCATACAGCACTCTATAGAGCTGCATTGCTTCCAAAACAGAAAACAATCACACTGATTTTCCAACACAAACTGCACGTCAGTCTTACGAAACTTTTCAGTAAGTTTTAGTATCATAAGGAACATGGTTTTTCCTTAATGGTCATTCTGGCAGCCATTTCCAAAATAGGGTTTTCTTCAACTTTTATGCAATATAACATAATGACCATCAATTTTTAATAATAAAATAAAAGTATCATGGATATACAGAAAAAGTTCAGAGTCACACTTTCAAAATGCCAAAATGTATACAAGAGATAACTGTATTGAATTGATTTTCTTTCCATTTTCAACACCTTTTTTTTCATATAAGGCCACACTTTTTTATTTTTATGGATGACATCCTCTGGGGACCCCAAAATCGGTGCGAGCGGGCGAAAAAAAAAAACAGTCCAAAAAAAAAATGCTTAAGAAAAGTTATGTTTTCAGTACACAGTTTTCAGAAACACTAATTTACCACAGAAACACGTATCAAACTAACAACATGTCTTTATCCATGCTCTCAAAATATTAAAGCATTGTGAATAGGGCCTACTTCGTAGAAAGGTAAAAAGTCATGAATATATATATGCTGCATTTTACCAAATCTATTTAAGGTTATTTCATGCATTCTGTTGGTATAGCAATCAATAAAACAAATATCAAATAAACAGAGTGTCTTTATTTGCACTCTCAGAAAATTTAAGCATTGTGAACACTTCACAGAATTGTTAAAAAATGAAGCAAAGATAGGCCTATGCTTCCTACTACCAAATCTAAAAAAGGTAATTTCGGTCGATGCCATTTTGTCTACTTCGACTCACACGTAGCAGCCAACTATTGGGTGGCCTGTCCGACCTTCAGTCCACCAAATACCACGACGCTCTTGTCGACCCTTTTTTCGCTACAAAAAAAACCTTGGTAAGCCTATGTGCTGCTTTGGACAGAATGTCACTGAAATTTTCCGGGCGATGATCGCTGGCCGCGGCCAGCCTTTCGTATAATTGTAAAAAGGTGATATCTCCATGTCCAATATCAATGGCAAACCAATCCAAAACGACGGCCCCCGTTCTCTTTATGACTTTAATTGTCGTGTATTTTGAAATTAATGCTAGAGATGAATTTGATGGCCAAGCGGCCATATTTCCACGTGGTGATAATACACATGCGCAGAAAGCTCATTTTCCGCACTCGAAACTACTCGGATGTCTCCGCAGTCGACAATGACAGCATGGAGCTTGCGGAATTAGCCGAGGATTGCCGATTGCATTTTCCGGCAAATTCAATAACGACGTTTGCGACAACCGACTTCCTTGGAGGGGGGGGGGAGTAGGGGGAATTTTTTTTTTTTTTTTTTGAGAACGGACGAAAATCGGTGCGCGCGCAGGATGTCATCCATAAAATTTAAAAAGTGTGGCCTAACAAAATAATCAATTTACTGTCATTTTTAAATGAACAACTAAGAAAATTGTTGACATAAGAAAAATATCAATAGAATAATTTTAAAAGTCCAGTTTGCTCCATTCTGAGATTCTGAACATGGTGAATGATTGAATCTGACAAACTGTGAAGATATAAGTTTTTTTTTTCTATTTTTTGACACTTTATTACACAATAACAGGTTTAGAATCTTTTTATATAATCAACTAACAATATTGTTAAGATGCAGAAAATGTCAAAAGAACACCTTTACACATTTAATTAGTTCACAGATGAGATTGTTAACATGCCTAAGAATTAAATCAAAGGAAAAAAACACTTATATACAAAAAAGGCATAACTTCACCAAAACTGAACCAATTGAGCTTATTTTCTAACTTCATCTGTATTTCAGTAAGACTGATCACCCCTGTAAATTTCAAGACAATTGGCCTCTTGATTTTCCTTGAAATGCGTTATCGGTATTGAATACATGCTGAAAAAAGTGAAAAAACAGCATAACTTCCACAAAATTGGTCCAATCACGCTGATTTTCAAACTTGACCTGTGTATTATGAATATTCATCAGTTCTGTAAGTTTCAAGCCAAAAGGTAAAACAGTTTTTCACTTATCCCGTTATCAGTGTTGCATATATGCTTTAAAAAAATTTAAAAATAGCATAACTTCCATGAAAATGGCCCGATCATGCTGATTTTCGAACTTGACCTGTGTATTATGAATATTCATTAGTTCCATAAGTTTCAAGCCAAAAGGTAAAACAGTTTTTCACTTATCGTGTTATCGGTGTTGCATACATGCTGAAAAAAAGTGAAAAAACAGCATAACTTCCATATAGATGGCCTGATCATGCTGATATTCGAACTTGACCTGGGTATTATGAAAGTTCATCAGTTCTGTAAGTTTCAAGCCAAAAGGTAAAACGGTTTTTCACTTATCGTG
Organism: Lingula anatina; assembly: GCF_051362555.1. Lineage (NCBI taxonomy): Eukaryota > Metazoa > Brachiopoda > Lingulata > Lingulida > Lingulidae > Lingula > Lingula anatina. The sequence continues at coordinate 31,727,809 of NC_141768.1, forward strand.
TTATCGGTGGTCAAAGTGCACGACGGGGACAACAGACGCAGGTGATGGCTATATGTACAGACACATCTGTGTCTGTACATAAAAAGAACAAAAATTTCCATTACTTAAAGTTAGGCAGCCAATATTACTATTTCAACAATATGTCATGCATGAATGCACACACCTACCGAATATGGAAACCACGGCTTTGCAAGACTGTAGGAATGTTTGCACTGGTATACCACCATTTGCTGCTAGTTTGATGTCCTGAAAGCTGGAATATTAGGGTGATAATCAGGTTCCATGGATATACTTAACTGACAACTCAGCAAAGCTATCAAATGTACAGACCAAAAGCAGAAAAAAACATGAAAGAAAAACCGCCTAATCTTTTAATAGTCTCTCCGCCTCTCACACGCCTACCCACACGTCGTCCCTACTGGGTACAGTCATAAAATCTTGGCTCCGTTCGCCATCTGGAAGCTACCTGTGAAAAAGAAATGAATTGGCCCGTAGAGCAGCTATGAATCGGGATCAAAATCGTGAAAACACCCCCCTCCCCCTTTCAGTTTGATCAGGCGTAGGGAACAAGGCAAACATCAGCATCAGAATGAACTGCACCCTCTGACGAGACTGCATACGCAAAAATTCTGCCCTCCTCCTCCTCCGTCTACTGGGGCTGGGTATCTCCGTGAATATCTCAGTGAATATCTCTGGTTACATTTTCTCCGTAGATAGCCGATTCATTGCTGCTCTATGGGCCAATTCATTTCTTTTTCGTCTCTGTTTTGAAAGATAATAGAACAGAAGAGCTTTTTTCCTTCGATCGCCTCCAGCCGCCATGCTTTCTTCACCTCGAGTTTAATTGATGAGCATGCGCACTTAATATTTCTCAGGTAGCTTCTGCATGGCGAATGGAGCCGAGATTTAATGACTGTACCCCGCAGGGATGAGGTGTGAGAGGCAGAGAGACTATTAAAAAGATTAGGCGGTTTTTCTTTTATGTACATCCGCCATATTTAGTTCCAGGATTTGTAAAGCCTGGCTCAACTCGTTGTGAATGCGATCTTATATTGCCCGTATATGACTTCCTATTCAAGTTCAATAGTAACTATGGGTGTATCTCTGCTACTTATGGAGTATTTCACATTTTATTTTCATCACTGAATATTGCTTAGTTGTGCTTTTTGACATAGCATCCCAGCAGGCACAGTGACACTCAACAACAATGAAAACAGGTTGGGACAGGTTGAATCGTCGTTGATCTACCTAAATTCAATGTCAAATCAATGTTGATCCAGCCATGTCAAAACACCGTCATAATGTGACGTTGACTCAACGTTGTATTTTGGTCGTTGACTCAACGTTCTTGTTAGGTCGTCATGATGCAAGACGTGGATCGTAATTTAAAATATTAATTATTGCAAATGTGATACTATGTTTATCAATACTGTAAAGAACTTTCTCAAAATATTAAAAACGGTGCTTTAAAGTAAAAGTAACAGTCGTTTTGTGTTGTTAGTGAACTAGTGAATTTTCTTAACTTGTTATTTAGAAATACATTCCAATAAACTCCCTCGCAAGATCAGCTAACACAAAGATGAATAACTCGCTGTAAATGTAACAAAGTGATGTTAATGATGTTGACAGTTCACTGTACCCTGTTAGGCCACACTTTTTTATTTTTATGGATGACATCCTCCTGAGACCCCAAAATCAGGGAAAAAAAAAAAAAAAAAAAAAAAAAAAAAAAACAGTCCAGAAAAAAAAAAATACTTTAGTAAGGGAAAGCTGTCAGTACACAGCTGGAAACACAAATTTACCACAGAAACACGTATCAAACTAACAATATCTCTTTATCCATGCTCTCAAATAATTAAAGCATTGTGAAAGGTAACAAGGCAGCAAAGCTGTCAAATGTACAGACAAAAAGCAGGAAATAACTATGCACAAAATAGGCTACTGTCAATTCTGATGCAAAAGTACATTATGTTAAACTGCAAATTCAACATCAAATTTTAATTATGCTCAACAGTTAATACCAATGTAAGTAAAATGTGAAACAAGCATAAGGCTTCAGGCCCATGGGAGTTCAAGTTCACACTTCGAAAATGTATAACTTCCAGAAAATGAAGCCAATTAGACTGCTTTTCCGACTCAGGCTGCATTTTAGTCCTGTTTTTCTTTTTTGAAAGTTTGGCAATCATAAGTAACATGGTTTTCCCATAATGGTCATCATGGCAGCAGCACCCAAAATTGTGTTTTCTTCTATTCCTATGCAAAATAACATAATGGTTAACAGCATAATGACCGCCAATTTTTAATAATAAAATATACGTATCATGGATTTTCAGAAAATATGACTAGCATGGGTCTTCAAGCCAGTGGAACTTCAAAGTCACACCTTGAAAATGCCAATATGTGAAAAATTAAATTTTCAGCGACAGCGACAGTGATGACAGCGACGACAGATGCAGGTGATGGCAATATGTACAGACACATCTATATATATTTACTGTACTGTTTGAGAACAGTAAGTGACATGGTTTTTCTTAAATGGTCATCATGGGAGCAGTGCCCAAAATAGGTTTTTTTTCAAATTTTGATGTAATATTACATAATGTTTAACAGCATAATGACCATCAATCTTTAATAATAAAATATTAGTATCATGGACATTCAGAAAATGTGACTAGCAAAGGTCTTCAGGCCCATGGAACTTCAAAGTCACACCTTGAAAATGCCAAAATGTAAACAAGACAGCACTGTTCTGAAATGGTTTTTTTTCCATTTTTAACAATTTTTTTGAACATAAAACAAAATTAAAAGTTTACTGCCATTTTTATATAATCAACCAATAAAATTGATGAGATGGGAAAAATATCACTACAACAGTGTTAAATGTCCAATTTCCATTCTGAGATTCTGAACATAGTGAATGATTGAATATAACAAACTGCAATGATATTTAGAAATGTATTTCTAGAAATGCTAAGACAGTGTTTAACAGCTTTTAAAGGTGCTCTTAAATTATTGAGATAATCTGGTAACATAAAGTGATCTTTGTCATTAAAAAAATTTGCAATAATGTTGCGAATAACTTCCTTATTTTGCGATGTAGCAACAAAACTGATGTTGACAGTTGTGTGTAAGACTCAAGTGCAAGATATCAAACGGCCCCAGTGACTTCAAGTAGCCCCAGTGCAGGCTGGTGCAGATTTTCTCTAGTCAATAGAATCATAAAAAAACCCTTTTTTACACTACATATACCTGTATACCTGAGAAAGTGAGGATTCTTAGCATTAGTCCAGTAAATGAATGACATGGGTTGGAAAAAAATGTTAACAAAGGTGTTTCAACTGAATCCATTCCAGTTCTGGGCCAAATTAACCCAGATAATTCTTTACAGGAAACCACCCATGGCAAAGTGCCAAAATTCCAAAATGGCTGCCAATGCATAGGGGAGGGTGTCTTATGTGGGCATATCACAGAAACTGTGTCACATAGAAACTTGTGAGAGGTATCATTTCAATTGTTCAAAGGCATGACCATTCATTTGAAAAAAGTTTAAAAGTTTATACAGTGTAGTAAATTCTTCAGAAACAATAGCCCGACCACAGGGCAGGCACATCTAAGAAGTTACCCAGCGGGCAAATCATTGAAACAACGTTGAACCATAACATTGATAAGACGTTGGATAAACGTTGGACTGAAAAGTTGCATCAACGTCAGATAACAATGTTGTATCAATGTTAGACAACAACATTCCCAGCGGGCAAATTATGTTGTTTTAACATTAATTTTTATTATTGAAACAACGTTGAACCATAACGTTGATAATACGTTGGATTAACATTGGATTTGAAAGTTGACTCAATGTCAGATAACAACTTTGTTTCAACATTCTTGTTAGACAACATTCTTGCATGAAAAGACATTAAAATGACCTGAAATGTTTTTTTGTTTTTGGTACAAAACACAGGTACACAATTATAACTTACACTGTAAAAAAAATCCAAGTGCCTGCTTTGTCTGATTTTTTCAACGCATTTAACTCCTAAGCATGTTTTGCACCTAAGCATGGTACACCTTTTTAGCCTGGATGTTTTAAGCAGTAGGACATTTTTGATGGCTAAATATATGTAGGGTATATATGTATGGCCTTTAAGTTAAAATTTCCAAGGTTTTCAATTAATATATATATTTATTTTCTTATATATATAACAAAGTCACAGTCACCTCAACCTATCTATAACAGGGTACCGAGAACTGTCAACTTTATTAACTTCACTCTATCACATTTACAGCAACTTATTCATCCTAGTGTTAGCTGACCTTGCAAGGAAGTTTATTGGAATATATTTCTGAATAACAAGTTAAGAAAATTCGCAAGTTCACTAAAGACACAAAACAACTGTCCATTTTACTTTAAAACACTGTTTTTAATATTTTGATATAGTTACAGTATTGATAAACAAAGTATCATGTTTTCAATAATTAATATTTTAAATTACGATCCATGTCTTGCATCACGACGACCAAACAACAACGTTGAGTCAATGACCAAAATACAACGTTGAGTCAACGTCACATTATGACGGCGTTTTGACGTGGCTGGATCAACATTGATTTGACATTGAATTCAGGTAGATCAACAGCGATTCAACATCTCAACCTGTTTTCAACGTTGATCCAATGTCACTATGTCTGCTGGGTACTAGCCCTCCCCGAAATCAGCCTGCCCTACTTTATTCTGCCTAATTTAATATATGAATCAAACATTAATTCTAATTTAAAATTATTTTTAGAAGAATGTGTGAATACTATGAAGTTCCAAATAATTGTACCATCCAAATAATTGTACTGTGTGGAAAAATCTTAGGAAATTAGTAATTATACTACCCAAATAATTGTACTGTGTGGAAAATGTTTGAAAATTAATAATTGTTCCTTGCAGAATAATTGTACTGCATGGAAAAAGGTTAGTAATTCCCATGTCTATTGTGAAAAAAGCCATTGCTTTGAAAAGAAATTTATTTTTCAAAAACTTTGCATTCAGTTTGAACCTGAAAATAATTGAGCAGTGATCTAAGCTGTGAGAAGCGCATCTTACATACATCTAATTAGCATAAGATTTAGCAATCAACTACGGTAATGTGCTTAACAGTTCGACTGGTGCAATCAATCCGACCAAAGAAATTATTTTTTAAAATTATATTTTCTGGGCTCAAACATTTAGACCAATCATCAAAATCATGCGGCAGAATTTTTTTTCTTGTTCCGACTGTTCAACCATATTGTTGGCAAGACTTGGTAAACTTTCAAACCAGTGAAATATTGTCAATTGTTGTGCTTTCAATAGCTCTCGACAATAAGGAAGAAACAATTAACTGAAAATCTTATCTGGAAGCGTGATGTGCCTGTCATTTCTTTTGTGCCGGATGACAATAATAATGCTTATCGACATAAAGTTTTTGCTAATTTAGCAGACTTGCCTCCGCTGACTGATTCGTCGGGCATGTAACTGGTGAGAAGGGGGGGCATTTTGAAGAATAAAAAAATTTGCTCAAGATTAAACCAAATATCGACAGTGGGTTAGATATGTCGTAGAACACCTTCACATAGACCCTATAGCGTTTGCTAGCAATAAAAAGTTCGAGAAGAATAAGTAATTTATTTTCAAGTTGGACTGAAATATATATGCAGATGGGGATACGTGCTTGAAGTCAAATACCGCAAGATCCTACATTTACTACAGTCAACCGAAAGATCAGCAGGATTGACCGCCCAGACTTCTTGGTGCCAAATACCATGCACTGTCAAATTCTGACAAATACATGTGAGCTTTTCACCGACATGGAAAATAGATTTGTGAACAATAAAAATGACATCTACCCCTTCTACTTTTAAGAAAATACAGTTACTTATATGGCAGTAAAAGGGGCATTAAACGTTGATATTATTGAGAGTAATCCATGAAGAACACCATTCCTATGACCCCTCCACCAAAATAGAACCGTCTTCATTAACATGTGGTCTGTGCTAGATATGCTGGAGCAGACCAGATCAGACCAGTCTCTCATTTTTGCACTTGATTGATTTTAACTTTAAATTATAAATGCACCTGTTTTGTGAAAATTATGGCCAATAAATGATTATTTTATGTTCGGATTGTATCAGTGGGGTTTTAAATATGCACCGGGACTTATGCACAGCTAGTGTATAAAAATAAGAAAATCAGAAGTCCTAACAACATATGTCTATCAGCTCAGGTAGGCCCCCGTAGATTGCCTTTTCTCAATGTTTAATATGACATGATTTTTAAATCATGTAAATGGTTTGAATCCACTAAAGCTACTGGTTTCAAATATAAGAGAACGGGCATTGTTTACAACACCCGTCTCGGGGGAAAAAAAGAGTCCCTTTTGTGTAATGAATAGTGAAGAGTGTCATGAAATAAATAGATGGAAATTACAAACTTTTGTCTATTTTAATCTCACGTAATGTTAGCAAATATTGTACACAGCAAAAATGAGATTTAAATAGGAGGTTAAAATGTGCCTGAAACACATGATAAGCGAAAATTTAAAAAATTAAACGAGACTTACCTTGGTTAAGTCGAAGTTTGATTTCAATTCTTTGAGTAAAGAATTGAGGGAGGGCTTAACTGAGATCCGGTTGCGCGCGCAGGGCACTTTTCAAAGTGTTTGTCACATTAACCACATGGAATTAATTACATTAATTCCCCACAGCTCTCTTCCTCTATAATACAAGCAATGAGCTGTAACCCAAAGTTGGGTGGGAGGGTGGCAGTTAAGCCCTCCCTCAATTCTTTACTCAAAGAATTGAAATCAAACTTCGACTTAACCAAGGTAAGTCTCGTTTAATTTTTTAAATTCTTTTTCGTAAGAAGAATTTCGTTGGTCTTAACTGAGACTTTAAAGCTTGATGTGACAAACATTTCATTCATTTCAAAAGATTCTTTATTTACCCAGAACTCCATCCTGGAATCTGTCTTGATTACTTACAATGCGCTTGTCATAGAACTTCGCAAAAGTACTTTTCTTAGACCAACCAGCTTTGTCAATAATGACTGATATAGGTACTGCAGAGGCTTTTGCCTTAGAGGTAGCTGCAGCTCTAACACTGTGAGAGCTAAATGTATAAGTGTCTATACCAGCTCTACTCATAACAGTTTTTATCCATCTTGCTACTGTGTCTCTTGCGACATTATGATGTGGTTTCATGTAACTTATTTACAAACGTGCACAGTTCTTGTCATTTCTCATGACTTTCGTGCGAAACAAATATTCCTTCAATACAGTATACACACAAAGCCTCCTGTCTGGAGGGTAGGCCTTAAAAGATACTGAAACAACATTATAACCTGGCCTATTTTGTTTTAAAGAACCATCTAACTTGAACAAAAACTCAGTTCTCAATTTTTTATAACCTTGAAAACTTAACAACTGCAAGTTTGTGTACGTGCAGCTTGAGTCAGAGCCATGAGCATCACTAGCTTTAATGTCAAATCTTTGAGAGTTATATGCTTAACAGGAGAAAGTTTCCTCAAATATGTCAATACTCTTTCCATATCCCACACCTCTGTGTATCTGGGTTGTGATGGTCTGGCTGCAAACACACCCTTCATGTATCTGATAATTAATGGGTGATTTCCAATTCTGAATCCATCAAAGTTTATTCCTAAAGCTGAGAGAGCTCCACGTGCAGTGTTCAAACTCTCATAACCCAAACCTTTATTAAATTGTTCAGTTAAAAACTCGATTACTGCTTCCAAAGTTGGCGAAAGTGGAGTAATCGTCCTTTTACTACAGTACTGAAACCACCTGTTAATGTGTGTGTTATATTGTTTTTGTGTCCCTGTTTTCCAAGACAACATAAGTATTTTGGTAGAGTCCTCTGAAAATCCTCGTTCTCTGAAACTATTCCTGACACTTTGCAAGCAATCAGTCTTAATTTCCCTTCCAAAGGGTGTTTCAACTGCAGGTGAGGAAGTCTTAAAAGATTCTTCTTTTTCTGTATTATGACTGGTTTCTCCACCAACAATTCCATCAGTATCGGAAACCATGCTTGTGTGGGCCACATTGGTGCTACAATGATACCTTTGGCTCTGTCCTGTCTGACTTTCTGCACACAGTTTCCCAGTAAGCTAAAAGGTGGAAACAAATAAACTGAGTTAAAAGTTTCCCAGTCAATGGTAAAAGCATCAACAAAAGAGCAGTTTGGATCAGGCTTCCATGAACAATATGTTTCTACTTGAGCATTTATTCTAGATGCAAAGCAGTCTATATCTGGGATTCCCCCAAAATTACATATCTTATGAAAAATCTTGCTGTCTAATTTCCATTCAAGATCATCCTTGAATTCTCTGGAAGCCTTATCTGCTGCCTCATTATTTTTGCCAGCTATACGTGTACATGTTAACCAGACATCATGTGATATACACCAAATCCATATGTCACATGCTACTTTATTACAGTTTTCAGAAACTGTGCCTCCCATGTTGTTAATGTATGACACTGCCGTAGTGTTATCTGACATCACCTTAATATGCTTTGACTTAAGATCACGTTTGAGGGACTTGAGTGCATTCAAAATGGCCATTAATTCTAATACATTAATAGGCAATTTACCCTCTACATCCGTCCATCTACCTCCAATATTATTGTTTTTATAACTTGCACCCCAACCTAGAGTGGATGCGTCTGTATGTAAAGTCTCTGAGGGGTTTGGTCTAGCAATAACCCTATGCTGGGATTTCAAGTTGACAATCCACCAAATTAAATCTGACCTCATACTGTTTGATATTATCATGGGTGCATCATAGTTACCCTTCGATTCTTGTAAAGCCTTAATCTTTGCTCTTTCTAACTTCCTATAGTACAGTTTGCCATAATCCACAGCTGAAAAACTTGCTACTAACAACCCAATGACTCTCGCCACTTGTCTAATAGGTGCCTTTGAAACATTATACAACTCTTCGCATGCAGAAATTATTTTCTCCTGCCTGTCAAGTGGCAGTGTTACTATCATTTTGTCAGAATCAATAACATTTCCCAAAAATTTTAACTTGCTGGTTGGTCTCAAAACTGATTTGTCTTCATTTATGATGAAACCCAATTTGGACAGAAGTGTAACTGTTGCATTTAAGTTCTCCGTACATTCTAAATCATCACTGCCAATTATTAAACTGTCATCAATGTACCCTGAACTAACATAACCTAAACTTCTCAGTTTCCCAAAAACTGGTTTAAGAAGTTTTGTAAACAATCGCGGGCCTTCACTGACCCCATTGGGTAAGCAGGTATATTGGTAGATTTTATCCCTCCACTAGAATCTAAAAAATTTTTGCTGTTCATCTGCAAGTTTAATTGAATAATAAGCATGACGGATATCGACAGACCCCATTTTTACATTTTTGGTTATCAATGGTAGGGTTTTCTCAAAGGTTTCCATCTTAAAATGCTGATATGGAATGAACCGATTTAATTTCTTTAGATTCAGAATTAATCTGTATTCACCATTTTCTTTTTGTCTCAAAAAAAATCGGTGATAAAATTTGGCCTGCTTCACTATTCACAGGAATAATCACTTTCATGTCCAATAGTTTTTAAATTTCTATGTCAATAATGGACATTTCTAACCTATTAAACTTGCAATTTGATTTCACAATGGCGGGAATCCCACCGTTGAAATCTAGATTAATATGACAATGCTTTACAATGTCAAGAATAAATAGGTCACTTGTAATCAGTTTCCATTGATCAATAAAGTCAGCCAATCTACCTGCTTCAAAATAATTATTTACCTCATTTATTGCTTGGGCAGATTCCTCTGTCCCCTGCGTACATAGTTTTTTGCAAAAGAAGGCCCTGCTCCAGGATCATCCTGCCACACTCTGGGTCTTCCCCCTCCAGTAGGTCGATTAACACCTCTGTACACAGATCCACGGCCTCTGGCACCACGTCCTCTACGTCCTCTGAGAGATCTGTCAAACAATTTATGTTCGATTTTTGAGCAATCCTCTATATCCCTTGCCATTTTGGGAAGATCGTCTCCAAATAAAAATTTCTGGCTGTAAGTCAGCTCATGACTGCAGAGGTGAGCATATTCTCCGCTCAATTGCGGTTTCAAAAAATCTTTCCTTGTCATATTTATCTGCCTGTTCATATGTCCCATGAGTGCTAGGACATCGTTGCAGTTTTCGATCATGCTGCCAAAATGATCACTCGTGTCCTTTTCTGGATTCCTTTCGTATAAGGCCACCTGGTTTACAGTTTTAACTAAAATGTTTGCACCTTTAACCAAAGTATGTGCTATGTTTTGCATTTTCCTATCGTTTGCTTTGGTCCAACCTGGGACCTGGTCCCATATCAACTGGTTGGTTTTCATGACTTGCAGGTAATCACAGTTACCTGGCCTGTGGTTCTGTTTTATCAACTCGTTTAAATGTTGTTCGTCCAGGCCATTCATAAAAAGATCGTTCACAGTTTTGGCCAGCACATCATCCACGTTGTCGGCCATTTCCTCCGACATGTTAAACTTCTTGGCCATGTGCTTAAAAAGGTTGTCTTCCGTGTCGGGAAGATACGAGTCCAACTTCCTTTTTTCACCCGTTGTGCCTGCCTCCTCCGGCTCAACACATTCATTATCGACGTAAACTTCGTCGTCATACTGAGAATATTGCGCCTCCATATTATCAATACGGCTGACGATGTTCTCTAACCTGCCGTCCTGAGCGTCCACAGAGGCTTTTAAAGATACAAGTAATGACATAATATTATCCTCTGACGAGGATTTCTCCACAGACTTAGGGTTTTTGGAACCCGACTTCCCTTTACCCTTCCTGCCATCACTCACGTGTTCAGGTCCATTTTTAGTAATGGTACTACATGTAGTTTCGTCCGCCATGACACCACGTGTCCAGAAGCAGACGACGAAACCTGACTGAAATTGCGCCAAATACCGTTGCAAACGGCAAGACCACTGTCTATAACGATATAGCATGCACCACGTGCACAATAAAAATCACCCAAAACCACGTTTCGGTGAAAAAAAATCAGCGCCACTAGACAAATTCGCCCTTCAACCAAGGAGTATTGCACCAAGACTCCTTGCTTCAACCTAAAGTGCCCTGCGCGCGCAACCGGATCTCAGTTAAGACCAACGAAATTCTTCTTACGAAAAAGAATTGCACTTCGGGTAAGATGGACGTTTCAACAGATGCCCCAAACAATCTGACATTTTCAAAGGTTTTTATTTTTATATTTTGATCAATTCGACCAAAATGACGTCTCTGTGAAATTAATTAATTAATCTTGGTCGAATTGTTTGGCATATTACTGTACATAACATTACTAAAATGAGTTGGCATATCTATTGATGAATTTATCCATTGATTATTTGAAATTAGTATATAGCTGCAGGACTCAACATTTATTTTAAATTTTTGGTCAGGCTTACTGCTACAAGTTTTATCTTTCCCCAGCTAATTTCCACTCCCCCCCCTCCCCACATCTAACTATAAATTTCACAGAAATAAAATCACTTATCAAGCAATTTGGTAAAAAGGCTATCATTCCACTTTCATGAAATAAATGTTAAGAAAATAAGTGTTAATGTCAAATTGGCATCAGGGTCTTCAGGGTTTATTTGGTTATGGATGTGATTATGACCCCATTCCCATAGACATTTAGATCGATCTATCCCCCTGGGGAGTCACACTAGCTGTAAGGGGATAATTAACTATGGTGCGCCCTCGGCTAACAGCAATTTAGTGTGAACCCCCAGGGAGTTAGGTTGATCCAGATGGATTGATCTAAATCTCTGGGCATGCAGTCTATGACATCATCAATGATGCAAATACCCTGGATGTATCTATTCTACTTATGGAGTTACAAGGTTAGAAATGTCAAAGAAAACTCAAATTTTTGTCACACATTGTACCATCATTTGTGAAAGAGGTAGCAATAATTGTATTCTATAATCAAACTCATTCACAATCACAATATCTTTAATAATAGAAAACCACCTTTGAATTACCTAGGTTTCATGTTAGAGAAGAAGGTATGCACCATCCTACTTTGGACAGCCTCATCCCCCTCGCCTTCTGGCATTCTGCCATTGGTCTCCTCTTTAGCCTGCTTGTAGAGTGGATTCCATTCATGTGTTTTGATGGCAGAGGTATTTGGATGGTCTGTGGGAGAGTTTGAGCTGGTCCCAGAGGAAGATATGCTTTGCTGCTTTGTATAGGTTGTCATGCTGGCCAGGCTATCAAGGTTATGACGATGCTGGTGACTTTTCTGACCCCTGGGGGAGTGTCTAGATAATAGAAGCAAATATTTTAAAAACATAATTAGAATTTATAAAAGTTGATACATAATTATAGGATATTGAAGCATTATAAAGCTAAAACTGTCACCTGTAGACCCTCTCCTGTCTGACACGTTAAACATTTGATCTCATCAGTCACTTAACTAAACATGACCATGTGCTAAGTATGGAACTGTGATTTCCAGAGCTTCGTTAACTCTTATCAAAATATGGAACTGTGATTTCCAGAGCTTCGTTAACTCTTATCAAAATGAAGGCCCTGCACTTAATTTTTCTAGCAATCTTTTATTTTATTTTTTTTTTTGATGTGAGGGATCTTATTCCAACCTTATACTGTAATGTTCATCTTTTTTGTTTAGTAGAAAAGACCTACACCATGCTGAACTACCTTTTGATGCTTCAGAACTCTCTTATCTTTTCCATCCAGGCAGACAACCAATCAGAATATTTAAACAAGGCAGCAAAGCTGTCAAATGTACAGACAAAAATCAGAAAATAACAATTCACAAAATAGGCTACTGTCAATTCTGGTGCAAAAGTACATTATACTTAGCTGCAAATTCAACGTCAAATTTTAATTATGCTCAACAGGTAATACTGACGTAAGTAAAATGTGTTACAAGCATAAGGCTTCAGGCCCATGGGAGTTCAAGTTCACACTTTCAAAATGGCAGAATGAGAAAAATGAAAATTTCATACAAAATTGCATAAATTCAATAATAAATGATAACCCAATAGAGCTGGCTTTCTAATTTGAACTGCATGCCATTCCTAAAAATCATACTTGTAAGTTAAAAATAATAATAAGTAACACAGTTTTTCTTTTCATAATGTTTGTAGTAGCAGTGCAAAAATATTTTTGTTAATTTTAATGTAACACTACATAATAAATAACAGAATAATTATCACCAATTTTTGATTATTGACTATAAATAGACGGACATGTAGAAAATTTAATTACCATTCGGCTTCATGTCCATGGGAGCTCCAAATCCCACAATGAATATCCCAAAACGATAAAAATGAATATTTCACTAAAATGTATAACTTCCAGAAAAAGAAGCCAATTAGACTGCTTTTCCAACTCGGGATACATTTTAGTCCTGTGCTTCTCTTTTGAAAGTTTGACAGTAATAAGTAACAGGGTTTTCTCATAATGGTCATCATGGCAGCAGCACCAAAAATTGTGTTTTCTTCTATTTTGATGCAACATTACATAATGCTTAACAGCATAATGACCATCAATTTTTAATAATAAAATAAATGTATCATGGATTTTCAGAAAATGTGACTAGCTTGGGTCTTCAAGCCCGTGGAGGTTCTAAGTGAAAATGCCAAAATGTGAAAAATTAAATTTTCACAAAAAAACTGTTTAATTGCCAGAAAAATTTACCAAACAGACTGCATTGCCTACTGAAGCTGTGTTTTAGTCCCATGTTTCTTTCCTGAAAGTTTGAGAACGGTAAGTGACATGGTTTTCCATAAATGGTCATCATGGGAGCGATGCCCAAATAGGGGTTTCTTCAAATTTTGGTGCAACATTACATGTTTAACAGCATAATGACCATCAATTTTTAATAATAAAATATTAGTAACATGGACATTCAGAAAACGTGACTAGCAAGGTCTTCAGGCCCATGGAACTTCAAAGTCACACCTTGAAAATGCCAATATGTGAAAAATTAAATTTTCACAAAAAACTGTAAGATTGCAAGAAAAAAAATTAGCAAACAGACTGCATTGCCTACTGAAGCTGTATTTTAGTCCCATGTTTCTTTCCTGTAAGTTTGAGAACAGTAAGTGACATGATTTTCCTTAAATGGTCATCATGGGAGCAGTGCCCAAAATAGGGGTTTCTTCAAATTTTGATGCAACATTACATAATGTTTTACAGCATAATGACCATCAATTGTTAATTATAAAATATTAGTATCATGGTTATTCAGAAAATGTAACTAGCAAAAGTCTTCAGGCCCATGGAACTTCAAAGTCACATATTGAAAATGCCAAAATGTAAACAAGACAGCACTGTTCTGAAATGGGTTTATTTCCATTTTTAACACTTTTTTAACATAAAACAAAATAAACAGTTTACTGCCATTTTTATATGACCAATGAAGAAAATTGATGAGATGGGAAAAGTATCAATAGAACAGTGTTAAATGTCCAACTTCCTCCATTCTGAGATTCTGAACATAGTGGATGAATGCATCTGACAAACTGTAATGATATGAGTTTATTTCCATTTTTGATAGTTTATTACACAATACATGATAACAAGTTTACCATCATTTTTACAAAATCAACTAACAATGTTGTAAAGATGCAGGAAATGTCAAACAAACACTTTTACGTATCTTATTAGTTCAATAATGAGACTGTTAACATGCCTAAGAATTGAATGTGAGGAAATGTGAAAAAACAGCATAACTTCTAAAATAATGGACTGATTATGCTGATTTTCAAACTCAACCTGCGTTTTAGTAAGATTGGCCCCTCCTGTGAGTATAATGACAATTGGCCAATCTGTTTTTCTTATATTGTGTTATCAGTGTTGCATATATACTGAAAAAAGTGAAAAAACAGCATAAATTCCCTATAAGTGACCCGATCGTGCTGATTTTCGAACTCGACCTGCGTATTATGAATATTTATCAGTTCTGTAAGTTTCAAGCCAAAAGGTAAAATGGTTTTCCACTTATCGTGTTATCGGTGCTGCATATATGCTGAAAAAAGAGAAAAAATAGCCTAAATTCACTGAAAATGACCCAATCACGCTGATTTTCGAACTTGACCTGCGTATTATGTATATTCATCAGTTCTGTAAGTTTCAAGCCAAAAGGTAAAATGGTTTTCCACTTATCGTGTTATCGGTGCTGCATATATGCTGAAAAAAGTGAAAAAACAGCATAAATTCCCTATAAGTGACCCGATCATGCTGATTTTCGAACTCGACCTGCGTATTATGAATATTCATCAGTTCTGTAAGTTTCAAACAAAAAGAAAAAACAGTTTTCCACTTATTGTGTTATCGGTAAAAGTGCACGGCGACGGCGACGACGGCAACGACGGCGACGACAGACGCAGATGACGGCTATATGTACAGACACATCTGTGTCTGTACATAACAAACAATACATTTTTAGCTTTTATGGGTCCAGAAGATTTTTCAGTTTCTGCATTTTTATGGTCGTTCCTCTGGTGAACATGCACTGATTGACCCCAAACTCAAAGGTGAAAGGAGACTCCAAGTGTAACTCCTCTCGATAATATAAAAGCATAAGTCTCTGTAGTTTCTGAAAATCAGCACAAACAGTTTTTCACAGAAAAAATTAATGTTTATAAAATTTTGTCCCATTTGACCTTGAAATAGAGGTGAATAATCCACAGGCACATTTGAAATCTTCACATATGACTTGCGTTCGAACTTCTATTGTAACTTTCCCCATAATTCCTGTAGTTTGAGAGATATATAGCATTAAATGTCCAAAAATGTGACAAAGGCACATTGCGAGACACATCATACACAGGCAAATGGATTGAAAGAGCTGAAAATCTAGTGGGATCAAGTTGAGATTGTAACAAGGAGCCATTATTCCTTTTTGAATTCATATGCATACAGTTTTTCTTAGACCAAGCTTTAAAACAACACCCTACCTCTGTATACATAAAGAATACTGCAAAGCTCAGGAAAGATTAACAGCCTATTTTCCCAATGATGGACAGGTTTAAACACTTTGGTTAAAATTTGTGATTTTCCTAAATAATTTAAACACCATGTCTGAAACCTTAATTTTAGTTCTGAAACACTATTAATGTTTATCAAAATGTACAATACAACCTATTAAGCATACTTGTAAGTAGGCAGCATAAATTCCTTTGCTTCATCTAGTTCTAGGTTCTTGTTCCTTGCTGGATGTACCAGTACCACAAATAACACGAAAAATACCACTGTGATCACCAGTGGTGCCACCACCATCTTCAGCTTCTTCAACTCCACAGTCATATCACCTTGTCTAGTGCTGCCCTGGCCAATGACGCCACTCTCACCACCACTGTTTTTTTCCACAGAAGGGGAAGCTTCTCCCTCTGTTGTCTCAGCAGCTGACTACTGATAACAGTCTCAGTTATCTTAGTTTGAAAAGGCTGTAAACTGGAAGATTCTACTATTGTCAGTATAGCCTATCAGGCCTATCTAACTGGTCTAACTGCATATGCCAACATATAAAACCAGAAGTGAGGACTGCAGATCTCACATCAAAGCAACAACAAAGAGGTCAGATGTATACATCATTCCCCTTTCTTTGACTAAATAATCAGCACGAAGCACTCCTATTTTGCTTTTTACATTTACTTTAGTATTAATGTAAGCATAAAAAGACATGAATTGGAGTGGCAGCTGAGGGTGGACTCCTCTCACAACTGGCTGTGCTTGGTGTCAGTGCCGCTTCCAGCCACTGAGAAGTAGCAGGTCACATGTTGTGCTAACTGTCAGGCTGCATGTAGCCTCAGTAGACGTGTGTAATGCACTAGTTTGGATTGAGGTCATGAACTGACTGTTTATGTCAAAAACAGCTGCATCAGCTGTGGTGGTGCTGCTTCCCCCCATTCAATTCAATGCTTTCTCAGTGCTGGGCCACTACTTAACCGACTACCACTATTATTATACTAGCACTACATGAACAATACACTCTCATATACAAGAATAGGTGCAACTCATCTGTGAAAAAAGGAGTGTATGGCAGAGTTTTTTCAGTGTTGACAAATATGGTAATGTACCTTGGATTTTGTACAGAAGTAATAGATTAAAATAAGGGAAAAATCGTTTTAGTCGAAATTCATGAAATGGGAAGAGCTTAGAACTTCCAGTGGTTTGAATTTCATGCAAAAGAAGTTGTCTCTTTGTCGCTAGGCTTTCTGTTACTTTTCCGGACGAATTTTGTGCTAGTTACTATATTGCATAAATGGTGAATGTTGGTAATTGTGAACCAAGAAAAAAAGGATTTTTACTCAAGCACTATATTTGGGCCCAATGTGCGAGATTATGATCAGTAAAGTGGCCCTGGTACCCTCTACCAGGGCTGCAGTTTTTATTATGTGGACATCTTCATAATAATGGTAATAATAATTGGATTGCACAAGTGCAGAGAAATTAATGTGGAGATCAGTCAGATTGTAGTTGATTTCTAGAAACGTAACATGGCCTTATAATTTTAGAATCATTAAAAAAATTTTGTATAGTATTAGTGGTTCTTTTACCATATAGAATTGATATAAAACATAGCCTGCTTCTCAGTTTGTTGCCAACACTCAATAAGAATGTTCAAATTTCAAGAATTTAAGATTAAAAAAATACAGTATCTATAAAATTCACAATTTTCCTCCATTGAAAAGATTGAGTTATTACTGTAAGCACATCCCTATTATGAACCCATTTATAGCCATCTACCTGAGCAACTGCTCATGCAGAAAAATTATTCTTCTCCCTCATGATTTCACTGAACCTTAGAATTTGAACTACATCAGACTTCTCTACCTGTGGACTTTGGACTTAGGTAACTGAAGGAGTTTACAACTGTTGTGACTGGAAACGAAAGCTGTAACTCCTTGGTTAACTTTTACCTAGGATACTGCACACTATCCAAACAAGTATTGGGGGGGGGGGGGGGGGGGGGGGGGGGGGCATGTGACCTGATGATTAAGTTCTAGAACAGTTCCTTATTTGTCCCAGAACTAACTGTTTGTCCCAGAGCTACGAAAGTTGGGTGCGGAGCTCTATTCCAGCACGACAATATGCGACCCCATGTTGCCCGTGTGTGCACCAACTTCCTGGAAGAGAAGGACGTCCATATCCTGCCTTGGCCAGCCATCAGTCCGGACTTAAATCCCATTGAAAATGTCTGGGATCTGCTCAGTTTGCATGTCCGCCGACGTGAACATCCTCCCGAAACTCAGCAGCAGCTGAGGGTGGCACTGGTGGAAGAATCGTCTACGTTTCCACAGGATTAACTCCGATCCATGAGGGGATGAATAACCGCTGTCCAGGATACCATCAGGGGTCACGTGAACTATTGACAGTAAGATGCAATTCCTGTCACTTTTGGTTTGGGGGGTGCTCTATTGTTTGGTTGTGTTATTGGACTCAAAAATGTGTAAATGCCAAAAAAAATTGGTCTGAGGATTAGAAATGGATGTAGGTTTCATATAAAACTGGCAAAATTTAATTCTTTATAAAGTCTACAGGTGGCAAGCTTCAAAAGTTTTTTTGTTTATTCCTTAAATCTACAACTGTTTCACACCCAAAGTCAGCAATAAGGTCCAAATGTCAACAAAGAAAAAATTATTTTTGGACTTCTTTGTATAGTGTTTATGTGATAACAAATTGAATTCTCAGATTCTCATTGTTTTGTAAACAAATTATTATCTATTAGTAAACTATTCTCTGCATTTTTAAATTATAAAGAATTTTAAAATGTTGCCAATTAGTGTTCGTTATTTTGATTAATACATACATGGTTTGAAAAGTCTGTCTCAAGGACAAATCATTTCTATTTGAAACAATGGCAGCCAGTAAATACGTTGCACTACATAGAGCTAACAATTAAAGAGTAATTTCATTAGTTTTGCGCCTATTTCCCGCTAGTTGGTACCAAATGTATCGATCACGTACATGTAGGCATCTTCTGGTATCTTAATGATCAAGAAAATCTACAGGATTGCAGATTAAATAATATATAACCTTGAAAACAGAGGACCTTGTATCATTGCTTGTGGGCGCTGATATTTCTTTAATGCGTCTAACACCCCATTTCCATAGATTAGATCGATCTACTTTAGATCGACCTAACTCCCTGGGGGTTCACGCTAAATAGCTGTCAGCCGGGCGGACACGAAAGTTAATTACCCCGTTACAGCTTGTAGTAGGCGGGACAGACGTTTAAGTCGGATTATCTGAAAGTAATCCAGTGATACTCCCCGCGGGGATAGATAGATCTAAAATCTATGGGAATAGAGCCTAATAATCCAAAAACAAAATGACTGAAAAAGATGATGCCCAGCTGATTTCCGATTTAAGAACATAACCGGTGTTAAAATTTTTGTCAGTACATTATGCCACTGCTGCACTGGCTTAAAAGTAACACTGAGCACAGTTTGTAATGTGATTTCATGCATATTTTCAACAGATTTCTGATACATAACTTTTGTGATTTTTTTTCAATTATTTTTGTATATAGTGACAGATACATACTTAGCTCATGATAATGGATAAAAAAAGTAGCAAGTAAGTTGAGGGAAATTGGGCAAAAACAACACACTTATGAGGCACACCTAAAATGTGACCTACTTTTTCTAAGAAATCAAGTAGCATTAAGGTCATTTTCCTGATAAATTAATGTGGTTTTACATGTTTATCTTCAAGGCACTTTTTCAGAGAATAAATAATATGTTTAATGAAAGATCAAGCGACAACAGGAAATATTTGAGAAAAAAGGCTCAGAGTCTATATGTCAAGGCACATTTTGGCAAAGGGTCATATCCTTAATTTTCTTCACTAAATCCTGAGGTGTTATTTTTTCCCTGTGAGCACTCGGAACTACTCGGATGTCTCCGCACTCGACAATGACCTCGGATGTGATACGGAGGCATCCATATTGATTGTTGATTGTTGGGAAGGAAGTACTTTCAACCTTTTACCATAGCCCGTCGGTAAAAAAGCCAAAGTATCATGTCCATAGTACAAATATTTTAACGTCTGTATCTGTTTATCCTTTAAATCAAAGTCAATCTAATTACATTGTTTGGCAAACTGTAAAGCATCATAAAAATCAGAGGTATTGACAGCCCTCTTTATGAGCGGAATAATCGATTGAGTGAGAAGGCATTTCCGGCAAACAAAATGCATGGATTTGGTGCATATTTCTCCGCCTATCACATCTGAGGTTAGTATGGAGCTTGCGGAATCGGCCTAGGATTGCCAATTGCCCTGTGAGGGGGCCAAGATATGAGCAAACCAATCTGAGTACTCTTGACTAGTGACACAAAGCCATCTGTATCACTCAGACTGATGAAGATGCCCAATGGCACAGCAAAATATTTCACAAGTGATGCAAGTTTTTTACTAAGGCCGCATTCACATCGAGAAGAGCCGAGGCTCAACAAAGCCAAGACCTAAATATGGTGGACGTACATGAAAGGAAAACCGCCTAATATTTTAATAGTCTCTCCGCCTCTCACACACCTCCCCACGCGTCGTCCTTGTGGGGGTACATTCATCAAATCTCGGCTCCATTCGCCAGGAAGCTACCTGAGAAAAATTAAGTGCGAATGCTCTTTGGTCAGCTGACATTATCTCTGTAGATAGCCGATTCATTGCTGGTCTACATGCCAATTCATTCCTTTTTCGTCTCTGTTTTGAAAGATAATAGAACAGAAGAGCTTTTTCCTTCGATCGCCTCCAGTCGCCATGCTTTCTTCACCTCGAGTTTAATTGATGAGCATGCGCACTTAATATTTCTCAGTTAGCTTCCAGGCGAATGGAGCCAAGATTTAAAGACTGTACCCCAGCAGGGACGATGCGTGGGGAGGCGTGTGAGAGGCAGAGAGACTATTAAAAGATTAGGCGATTTTCCTTTCATGTACGTCCGCCATATTTAGGTCTTGGCTCTTCTCGATGTGAATGCGGCCTAAGTTTGTGACAAAAGAGCTTTTGATCTCTGCTATCTACTAAACTGATGAAACTCTTAAAAAATATCACTGATTACAGGGAGGGAAATGGGCGGTCGCCAGTTGCCAAATGCGACCGCTTAAATGAATTGGCAAGTGCCAATCTCAGTAACTGGTCCAAACGCGCGACTGCTCTATAAGCAGCGGCAACATGAGAAGTATACGGGGTTTTTACTTGTCCTTAGATATTTTTCCTTTTTTTTAAAAATCCGCTCCCAATTTTGTCTGCATTGAAGACTACGCGAGTTTCAGATGTGTTGACCTACTTTAATGATGCTTCCACGTCAGACGTTATTTGCATGCCACCTGACCTCTTGCATCAGACTGTCAATTTTGACCAATCAGATTTTACCACAGCATTCGCGCCGTATGAAGTAGCAGAGCCTCGAGGATTGAAAAGCTACGTACGCAACAAACCTTTTTCGGTAAAAATACTAATTTACTTGAGTGCTGTTTTGTAGTTTTGAAGGGTAAATATAATTCTTTAAATGGTTTCTGGTCTTTTTGGATGTCAATAGCTTATAGTTACATTCAAGATTTTACAAGAAACGTTACTTTTCCTGTTGGGACCATTAGCATGCTGCCGAAATATTTTATTGGAAATTAAATCAAAACTACATTTAGTGTGTGAATTGAATTAGTTCAACTTATCTTACAGTTTTATAGCGATGTGGAGGTTTTTGCCTGGTGTGGCAAAGCCGCCAGAGCCTCTAAAAAGAAAAACACCGACAAATGACGAAAGCGAACAACCTAGCAATAAATGTAAAAAAAAAAAAGAGAGCGCGGGTACCTTCCTTTATAACAGCTACGGATTTTTGAGGAAAATAAAAAGGCGAGGATTTTTTGTTCCGTTTTATGGTTATATTTCAACTTTTGGGACTTTGAAGTCACTTCCTATTTTGTGTTAATACAATGGGTGTTAACCCATTGTTCTAATTCCAAACCTTGTTTGGGTAAACACAGTTTACCAGAGATTAATAACTCCTTTATATTTTTTAACCTAATAGTTAAAATACTTGATTCCTAATGTGGCGTCATTTCCTTAAACCATAAAAGGTGGGGAGAAAAAGCTGTTTAGTTTTTAAAATGTGAATAAATGTTGATGGGAGTTATTTGGTTGATTTCATTTCTTTTAAATAAGTTCAAAATAAAAACATGAAAATTAAACTTCATTTGCTTTATTTTATTGGCACATCTTAATAATAATTAAAAAAAAAAAAAAACGAAGTTGCACAGTATGTTTAAACCATCCACCCCTTTTCGATTCTGTCATAATTGGACCAGTGCCCCAAGGCCTGGGACCACTACCTCCAGAGTCAACTGGTCCAAGTGGACCAGTGCTGAAAAATTCCCATTTCCCTCCCTGACTGAAATCTCTTGAGGATTAGAAAATATAAGAACCATTTATTTTGCAGTGTGCATTTCAGGCTGGGAGAGAGGTCAAAGGTTAAATTTAGTGTCATGTTTAGAGTCCCAATGTATGGTTTACTATTAAAAGGTCAAATTTAAGGTTGACTCCTATCCTATCCTACTTTTAAAGTAACTATGGGTGTGTCTTTGCTAGTTTTGTGAATATTTTACAGTTGAATTTTTAAAACTTTGACCCTTGTGCATTGCAACACTGTACTATTGGAAATGATGCAACTCCTTATTAATTATGATACCATCCCTGGCGCATATGATCTGTTTCAGCCAAATTATGCCCTAGACATTAGTCTATACAAATCCTTTTTAAGTTCAGTATCATATTGAGATCATCAGACTGTTTGTGGCCCTCATGGACTCATTAAATTCTATCGAAAATCATGTATATATTCCAATGGACACTTTGGTTTTTCATTTTTCGCATGCAGGGATTCATTTAGTATATTGATTAGGAAATGTGAAGAAAATGCATGATGGAAATATAATTTTGCAATTTTGTCAAGGTGAAACTATATATTGCCTGGACTGATGTGCTGCACACTTTTTGTTTTGCCATGGTATTATATAACAGACATGCTGAAACTGTCGGACCGATCGGTCATGACTGGGAAAATTTGTCTGGACCGGTAGAAAATTGGACTTGGTCAGTTCAAAGGACCGACAAGAGTTTTAAGAACCCCAATTTTTAATTTACAGTCATCTTTCGACATACTTCACTAATAAAATTATATAAAACCCAAAGCATTTTTTCCCTTCCATTTCAAAACTGTCACATTCACAAAGTAAGCTACCTAATCGTACTGGTAGTCTCAAACGAATAGAGTGATTTTCGGTCCGACAAAAATTCATTCGGTCTGGCAAATTTTTCATTACTGCCGGTCCAAATGTCCGGCTATTCTGAAAAGTTTTCAGCATATCTGATATAATTATGTTTGCTAACATAAAAATGAAGTAAAACTTACTTGTCTATTGACCCAGACCGATGTGTTCTTGGCTATAAAGTAAAACAAAATATATGAGTAAACAGACTGAAAATAATAAATGAGGCACACACTGATTGTCTGATATAAATATCACACCATTCAGCAAAATTAAAAATATTACTGACATAAAGAGAGACTACAAGGAAACAAATTTACCAACCATACTGATATTTTTCAAACCAGTTAAAAGTTATGACAAATTCATTATCTGAAATTCTGGTATAAAATTTAAATGCCAGCAACAAGAGCAACCAGAAATGTTAATGTTGAAATAAAAAACAGTAAACAAGGCAGCAAAGCTGTAAAATATACAGACAAAAAGCAGAAAATAAAGATGCTAAAAAAAGGTCATTTGTCAATTTTGATGCAATAATAAATAATGCTTATAACAGCACAGTCAACGCCAAATTTTAATCACCTGGCAAAAGAGGTAACATGGACAATAAGAAATTAGCTTCAGGACCATGAGAGTTCAAATTCACATACTTAAAACCCAAATATGTGAACCAGGAAGCAAAATGATTCACAAAATAGGCCACTGTCGCTTCTGATGCAATAATACATTGTGCTTAACAGCAAAGTCAACATCAAATTTTAATAATGCACAACAGGCAATGCACATATAAGTAAAATATTTAACTAGCAATATGCTTCAGAGAGTTCAAGTTCACACTTTGAAAATGCCAGAATGAGAAAAATGAAAATTTCACAAAAAACTGCATAAATTCCAGAAAACATGATAATTCAATCAAGCTGGTTTTCCAATTTTAAGCTTCATTTCAATCCTAAGAATCATCAAGTTAAAAAATAATAAGTAACAGTTTCCTTTTCATAACGTTTGTGGTGGCAATGCACAAAGTAGTTTTTTTTATCAATATTGATGCAATATTCCATAATGATTAATGGCATAATAACCACCAATTTTTCATTGTTTACAATACATAACTAAAATGAACATTTAGAAAATTTGATTACCATTTGGCATCAAGCCTGTAGGAGTTCTTAGTCCTACATTGAAAATGCCAATATGTAAAAAAATGAAAATTTTATAGAGAATTGTACTTCTTTAAGAAGAGAATGCAATCAGACTGGTTTTCCAACTGCACACCTATGAATCTTTCTGTAAGCTTAAGAACCACAAGTAACATGGATTTCAGTATGGTCATTATGACAGCAGTGCCCAAAATAGGGTTTTATTCAATTTTGATACAATATTACATAATTTTTAACACCATGGTGACCATCAATTTTTAATAAAAAAATAAAAGTATCATGGATATTCAGAAAATATGACACTTGTAGGGTCAAAGTCACACCTTGAAAATGAGAAATACAAGAAAAATTAAATTATCAAAAAAAAAAAAAAAAAAAAAAAAAAAAAAAAAAAAAACTGTATAACTTCCACAAAAATTAACCTATCAGACTGGTTGTCCAACTGAAGCTTTATTTATTCCTTTGTTTCTTTTCTTTTGAAAAAATGCTCCTATCATGCTGATTTTCAAACTTAACTTGTTTTTTGTGAATATTCATCAGTTCTGTAAGTTTGAAGACAAAAGGTAAAACGTTTTTCCACTTTTTGTGTTATCACTGAAAGTGCACAGCGAGGCCACGACAGGTGCAGATGACGGGTTTATGTACAGACACATCTTCATCAAAACTAAAGCGATCAAGTTAATTTTCCAACTTAATCTGTATATTAGACCTATGAACCAGTCCTGCAAAATTTAAAGACAAAATATGATGAAAAAAAAAGGCCCATGTAAACCACTTCAGCTTAGAATGCCAGCAGAAAAATCCATTCAAACATCATTTTCCGGTAAAATTAAACAATGCCTTTTGGTAATTCTCTTAGTTATACTACTTGAAACTATATGCTGGCATTTGGTTGGTTTTTGTGACAAAAAAACTTTGTATGCATCTTTAAATAATTGAATAGACAGGCACCTGGCTTCACAAGGATATAAACCCCTCCAGTAAGAGAGGTGAACGGGTATGAATTGTTATCAGTAGTTTGAAAAGTCATCTTACAGGTAGATAATGGTAGCTCAGTTTGACAGCTTAATGAACTGGCTCTCACCTCCGGTGGCACGTATGTCGTCACCGGACCATGTGATCACGTAGCTCATTAACTTCCAGACCTAGCTAAAAGGGAGGTTTTTTGAAGCTCAAAATTTACCTCCTATTTGTATATTTTGATTAAGATATCATTAGTTGGGCATGTTTTCTAAAGAATAGTCTCTGTTAAGGCCATTCTGATGGTCTGACGATGAACCTTTAAAGTTGGTAATGTTGCCCTAGCATACCTTTACCTGAGTACTACGTGTGCGGCCCAAGGTGAAAGATAACGATCGGTACAGTTAGCTTAGAACGCAAAACAACATTGTTATTACCATTCATAAAAATAACAGATGAATCAATTTTTTAGAGCTGCACTGTTGCGCTATGGTTTCTTTCCTGGAGTACTCGCATAAAATAGCAATCAGTAGTTTTGCTGATGCACACAATACAGTTTTCCAATTATCGTGTTACCACTGAAAGGGCACAGTGATGACAACAGCAATGATGCCAACAAGAGATGCAGGTAATGGCTATATGTACAAACACGCTGTCTGTACATAAAAAACATTTCAAACTTCTTTTAGACAGACGAAACCTATAGCTGAGATGAAACTTTCTGACAATTTTTCAAGTAAAATTTTTTCTATAGTTCATCTTGTGTAGATGTTGTTGAATGTTACTTTAAATTCATTATTTTCAAAAATACATTTTTTTGTTGCTGTTAATATTCTTGAAATAATATTTTTTACTTGTTTAGCGTCTGCATATTTGCCAGCTTTGCTGTCTAGTTGATAAGTATGGTCAGGTAAAGAAAAACTAATGAATATTTATATATATGGTCAATTCAATTAAAATATGCCCAATCTGCTTTGATTAAGTGAAGATTAAGATTTTACATAAACAAAATATTATTAAAGATCCTTTACCTTCTTGAGATGCCCATGTACAGTAAAAGGCATTCCAGTGGGAGTACTAGTAGGAGAGGGAGAGGACAATGAGCCATCTACAACTAGTTGAGTGGGCACCTCCATGGTGATGTACTCCTCAGCCATGCTCATACACGCCTCCAGGGTTTTTATAAATATATCACAGGTGGCACTGAGGAGCGGTGTGGCCTCCTCTAGTTGCTGAAAAAAAAACACCATTTATATCAGTCTTTATTTTAAAAAATCCTGCAACTTGAGATGAATTCATTACTTGCTTTTTTGCAGCCAGTCTTAAAACTCACATTTTGGACACCACCTGCACGTTGGAAGAGAGGATAACAGAGGCTGACCAAATGTAACTTACTTTGGCACCATCTTGTTTGATAATGGTTTGTGTAATAATGAGAGAGAAACAACTCTGGTCTAAACATGTTGCTTCTGCTGCTCCCATCTGCCCATTGGCAAAGGATAAATGATGATAATGATTATTACTATCTTAGAACATTATTTTGTTTGACTTAATATCAAATAAACATATACCTCGTTTATCAAAATATATCTACATGGATTCAAAAAAGGAATGTCATACCCATATTGTTTGCCATGTGGAAACAAGGCAGCAAAGCTGTCAAATGTACAGACAAAAAAGAGAAAATAAAGATGCAAAATGAGTCATATTGTCAATTTTGACGCAATAATAAATAATGCTTATAATAGCACTGTCAGTCAACACTGAATTTTAATCATGCACAACAGGTAAAATGGTCAATAACATGAGCGGACCCAGATATTTTCTGACAGTATTCCAAAGTATCTATTTTGATCCATCCTCCATTTTGATGGTCTTCCAACAGAAGAAAAAATAGATACCAGGCAATATAAACTTAATAACCTGACTGTCTTCCGGAAGACCCAGAAGATGGTCTCGATCTACCCTTTCAATAAGATTACAGTTTCAGGACCATGAGTTTAAATTCACATGATGAAAGTCTCAATATTTGAAAAATGATGACAGTGCATAAAATAATATTACATAAGTAACATACTGTTTAAAGACATAAAAAACAATACAACTGCTTATGTGGAAATACAGAAATGTCAGAGCCTCAGGCGGATGAGAGTTAAAAGTCACAAATGCAAGTGTTTGAGAAAAAATTATAAAGGAAAACATAACTAAACTAGAAAAGCGCTCCGAGAGTGCAGACCTCTGCCAAGGTAGCAATTGTTGATTATTATTGATTATTGTCCTCTTTGACCCACTTCTGACACTTCCTGAAAATTTCAGCAAAATCGGTCCATAACTTTTTGAGTTATGTTGATGACAAACAGGGGTGAAAATATAACCTCCTTGGCAGAGGTAAATATAATTCCAATGAAGCTGCTATTCAAACTTTTAATCTTTGAGTTTGAGATATATATATATATATATATATATATATATATATATATATATATATATATATATATATATATATATATATATATATATATATATATATATTGTCAATTTTGATGTAACATTACATAATAAATTATAGAATAATTATCACCAATTTTTGATTATTGACTATAAATAGCATGAACATGTAGAAAATTTGATTACCATCCGGCTTCATGTCCACGGGAGCTCCGAGTCCCACAATGAATATGCCAAAAAGATAATGAATATTTCACTAAAATGTATAACTTCCAGAAAAAGAAGCCAATTAGACTGCTTTTCCAACTCGTGCTGCATTTTAGTCCTGTGTTTCTTTTTTGAAAGTTTGACAATCATAAGTAACATGGTTTTCCCATAATGGTCATTATGGTATTGTAACAACAATTTATATAAAAGATTAAAATATTTATTACAGAATTAAAAGTCCATGTCTCACAGGCCACGTCGCATCCCGACTTCCCGCTTCACACTCATGACCTCTGACCTCCATCACGTGGCTTATTACATCATTACATCACAGTCATCATGGCAGAAGCACCAAAAATTGTGTTTTCTTTTATTTTGATGCAACATTACATAATGCTTAACAGCATAATACATCAATTTTTAATAATAAAATATATGTGTCATGGATTTTCAGAAAATGTGACTAGCATGGGTCTTCAAGCCCGTGGAGGTTCTAAGTCGCACCTTGAAAATGCCAAGAAGTGAAAAATTAAATTTTTACAAAAAACTGTTAAATTGCCAGAAAAATTTACCAAACAGACTGCATTGCCTACTGAAGCTGTATGTTAGACCCATGTTTCTTTCCTGTAAGTTTGAGAAAAGTAAGTGACATGATTTCCCTTAAATGGTCATCATACATGTAGGAGCAGTGCCCAAAATAGGTTTTTTTTTCAAATTTTGATGCAACATTACATAATGTTTAACAGCATAATGACCATCAAATGTTATTAATAAAATATTAGTAACATGGACATTCAGAAAACATGACAAGCAAAGGTCTTCACGATCATGGAACTTCAAAGTCACACCTTAAAAATGCCAACATGTGATAAATTAAATTTTCACAAAAAACTGTTTAACTGCCAGAAAAAGTTACCAAACAGACTGCATTGCCTACTGAAGCTGTATTTTAGTCCCATGTTTCTTTCCTGTAAGTTTGAGAACAGTAAGTGACATGATTTTCCTTAAATGGTCATCATGGGAGCAGTGCCCAAAATAGGGGTTTCTTCAAATTTTGATGCAATATTACATAATGTTTAACAGCATAATGACCATTAATTTTTAATTATAAAATATTCGTATCACAGATATTCAGAAAATGTGACTAGCAAAGGTCTTCAGGCCCATGGAACTTCAAAGTCACATCTTGAAAATGCCAAAATGTAAACAAGACAGCACTGTTCTGAAATGGGTTTATTTCCGTTTTTAACTCTTTTTTAACATAAAACAAAATAAACATTTTACTGCCATTTTTTTTATGACCAACTAAGAAAATTGATGAGATGAGAAAAGTATCAATAGAACAGTGTTAAATGTCCAATTTCCTCCATTCTGAGATTCTGAACATAGTGGATGATTGAATCTGACAAACTGCAATGATATGAGTTTATTTCCGTTTTTGACACTTGATTACACAATACATGATAACAAGTTTACCATCATTTTTACATAATCAACTAACAATGTTGTAAAGATGCAGGTAATGTCAAACAAACACTTTTACATATCTTATTACTTAAATAATAAGGCTATTAACATGCCTAAGAATTAAATCTGAGGAAATCTGAGGAAATGTGAAAAAACAGCATAACTTCTAAAATATGCTGACGACATGCTGATTATGCTGATTTTCGAACTCAACCTGCGTTTTAGTAAGACTGACCATTCCTGTGAGTTTAATGACAATTGGGCTTTCTGTTTTTCTTATATTGTGTTTACAGTGTTGCATATATGCTGAACAATGAAAAAACCGCATAACTACTAAAATAGTGGCCCGATCATGCTGATTTTCGAACTTGACCTGCATTTTAGTAAGATTGATTACTCCTGTGAGTTTCATGACAACAGGCCTAACAGTTTTCCTTAAAATGTGTTTACAAGGTTGCATATATGCTGAAAAGAGAAAAAACAGCCTAACTTCTACAATAATGGCCCGATCATGCTGATTTTCGAACTTGACCTGCGTTTTATGAATATTCATCAGCTCTGTAAATATAAAGCCAAAAAGTGAAACTGCCTTCCACTTATCGTGTTTACAAGGAAAGTGCACGGCGCCGGCGACGGCATCGGCATCGGCATCGGCGACGACAGACGCAGGTGATGGCAATATGTACAGACACATCTGTGTCTGTACATAAAAAAGAGATGTATGATTTATCTTGTAGTTTTCAAACGATAATACTGTAATTTGTGAAGATTCCATTCCACTAATGACTATAAACACATTATTTCCCCCCAATGTATTAACTTTACAGTGTACCCGCATCATCATCATCATCATCATCAATAGCATGCATTTCGACACTTTGAGAGAATCAAGAAAGACTAGTGTCCCATTCCCATACCTAGATTGATCTAACAGGATCGATCCATCTCCAGAGGGTTTCTTGCTAAATTGCTTTAGCATTAGCCACTCAGATATCTGGCATGCCTACTGAAACTTTTAAACGATAGTTAATTATCCTTGTAGCACCTTTAGTAGGCGTGACAGACATCTAAGCCACTTAAGTTGATTGCAATTTAGCGAGAATCCTCTCAGAGATAGATCGATCCACAGTTAGTACGATAGGGGAATGGTCCCTAACAAAGATCTGGGAATGGTCCCTAACATACTGCCACATCTCACACACTGCCTCAAACCAACCTGTGCATCTGGACCGTCCTCTTTACTAATGGCCTGTTTAACACTGTGCACTTGCTGCATCATTAAGTCACAGTAGAGACGCAGCTCTGACTTCTTGGCCTTCAAACCATCTATAACAACTGTGGTCTCACCTAAAGAAGAGGCTGACACAGAGTTACAAAGCCATACAAGATATTTTAAATGTAAAAGCATATTAAAGGGATAATAACTATCCGTATGAGATCTATATTTCACAATAAAAACATTGTAAACAACTCATAGAAATATAAAATATATGTTTTACCACACAAATGGCAGTTATAGCTATTATTCTGATATCTGAGCTTGTCGTCAGACTACGTGACCTCCATAGATGGCTATACTCTGTAATAGAAAGATTATAACAAAAAAAACCTTTTTAGAAAAAAACCAGGGACTAACTTTGAATGTAGAAATGGATTCGTTAACCATTGGTAACTGGGGTAGCACCAGGATTTTTTTTGCTTTAGCCAAACTTCTGAAAAATTTAAGCCAAATCAAAATTTTAAAGCTAACTTATAATATTTTTAGCCAAATAGAAAAATGACTATTTAAGGAGTTTAAACCAACATTTATTCCATTTTAAATGCATTTTTTTACAATGTTGATGCACACAAGATTTAAAATCTAATGAATCTTTCCTTCTTTTGTAATTGTTCAGCTTCTTGTAGTATATACATGTAACACATACATCATCCGAAAACTGTAAAAAAATAAATGATGCAAGTGTTCAAAATTGATGTTTCTAAAATGGTTTGGACTCCATCCTCTTCCATTGGTATTAGATGTGTGGGTCCACATTAATGTCATTTCTGTTACTGCTGAACTAATACATTTGAATGGTTCGACACTTTGTTTGCAGGCAGGTCAACTGAAACTGAAAAGCAAAAAAAATGACAGGTCATTGAAAGCCAGTGACAGTGGGACGGTATTAAACATTAACAAATGTGTCAAAAAATAGGGGGCAATATTCATTTTTATGTATTGCAAAGTTCAAAAGAGTTCAGATTTCTAATTTCTAAAGCAAGGCCTCGCTGGTGGATACGTCAACCCCCCCCCCCAACCCCCATTTTTATTTAAGATCTGCATCAATCTCAGGTATGCTATTTTGGTCCCACCCCAAAAAGTCGGAAATCCACAAATAGTCGGAAAAACCTCATCCATGCTTAAGAAAAAAATTCCTACTTCTAAAAAATGACATAATTTTGGGAATAACAACTTTTGATTTAAATGTTTAGCCTAAAATTCAGTTTAGTCTGAGCCCCAAGTCAATACAGCAAATGCAACTTAGATGAGTCTCAGCTGGTACCAGTTTATTGATTTTTCAGTTGTGGGACTGGAATCGCTTGTTGTGATTTGTAACAGTTATGTCAACGAGGGAAAGTTCAAGATAACGATATGCTTTTAAATATATAATACACTGACTGAAACTTTAATTACTTTTCACAAGATTGCACGGTACATACCATCTTTTTCACATGTTGTCTCCGGGAGTTTCTGCTGTGAGAAGGTCTTTGCTGGCTTCATCAAACAAAACTTTGACCTGTCCCACCCCTACACAACAAAGTTACTCATTTCCTTCTGTGCTTTAACGCAAAATAAATTCTTCGGAACAATATCTTCTTCATATTGGAAAGTTTTTCTTTAGATCCTGCACCCGCCATAATTATTCATAGCGCACGCTGAACACGCTTTAAGAAACTAATCGACCACACGCGCCACGCTATGGGGAAAAACCGGCATCGCGTCACTGGTCAATTTCTTTATATGGTAAATTGACCTTGCTATAATTAGATTGTATTCTAAACATAATCTGGTGCATGTTAATGCCGTTTTCACAGTTGTGTTGAACAGTTATGGGAAGTTTGCGTACCCAGCTCGACCAGACATGCTTTTGTCAACTTGGCGAAATTACTATACTCATTTTTCAGATTTTTTCACCAAAGTCAATTAATTTTCGCATTTGGTGAAATTGGCGAGTGCTAGCGCGACCCCAGGGTAAGTATGGGAAAATTGCTGTTTACTCCAGGAAAATTAACTTATTTAGTTATTATCCCTTTAAGGATTACTGAGTTATTTAAAATGTCAGTGTTTCAATCATTTGTAATGATTATTCATTTTTGAATAAGTCTCATTTTGTATCTTCTCTCTTTCTCTTTCTTGGAACATTTACAGTTCAGTGGTTATTAATCACATGAATGTCACACCACTGCAGCACCATGAAAGAGCATTATCCTGGATCACACAATAAACTATAGGATCCGAACGGCGATATCCAACATGCAGCAGAGATGGGTCATGTGTACCCCCAGTGCTCATCCTTATGGTGCAATAACCCTGGCATTATTGAAGTTTGGCTGCTAAATAACCGAAATTAGAATCATTGGCTCTTGTAAGCCCTTGAAATTTCAAAACTTCTGAGGTTTGCTTTGGTTCAAGTAACAAAAACAAGATTTACCATTCAGTAAATAATCAAGAAATTGTATGGCAGGCAAATTTTCTGAGTTTAAAGTATAAAAATGTATGAAGCTGAAAGAGTTAAAGCAAAAATCAACACCTCTCTCAACCCCTGCTTTGTCTTCAAGATTTCAATACCTCTCTGTCCAATGGTTCCTCCCTTGCCATCAGCAAGACAAGCTTTACAGCTGCCCAGAGCCACCAGCCATGTCTGTCTCTCTTGTGGTGTGCAGGCTTTCACATAGTAGTGCTGCTCACCTGGAATGATCAGGTCAATCCTGCTGGCATCTGTGGGATGGACTTTCATATGAAAATCAGAAACCAGAAGTTAGTATTACAAAACACTTGAATCAGATGGCTTGAATGGTGTAAATCCTTCAGAAAATGTTTCAAACTAACAATTTGCTAATAAATTTTCACAAATTTTGAGTTCAATACGTAAAACGTGTCCTTTTTTTCTAGATTTAGAATTTACAGAGCAATGCGGACAGGTGAGATGACAGGGACAGATGCTTTCTCACAGGCTTTTCCCAGTGAACCATCCAGTCATCATTTGGATGGTTGCTGGCATCACCAGATAGTCTATATTTTCAAAGACGGATGGACGACTAACAAAATTATTGAAAAACGACCACTTGGCTTGTCCAGATAGCCGTGGACGTTGTACCAGATTCTCTTGAAGTAATTTGACATACCTAGCTTGTATGATGCTTCCCTGTTGAATAATACTTTATAGTGCACCCTGTACTTCAGTCATGACGAAACAACCGCCTAAAGCTTATAAACCTCAATAAAATGTTTCAACTTACTTTAAAATACATAATCCACACTGAACGCAGCAGTGACAAGAGTGACTTACATTTGGTACAAAACAATTGTAAGCCCTAAACAAAGTCTGGGCAAACTTACTGCCAAATTATGAAAGTGGACACCTTACGAACCTTCATACGTATGGCACATGACAGGGCTGATAGACAAGAAGGCGAATTTCATGTCTCCAGAGGGAGATTGTTTGCAATCTGAGTGAGACGAAAATGTAATTTTCTTATTTGTTCAAGAGACTTCATTGGGGGAAGATTGTCAACTGGAAATTGTTACCATTGTGAGCTAACTAGAAGGCAATTCTCATATTCCTTTGAGCTTCGTTCAAAGAAGATCGCCAGCCAGACATCTTTACTAATCTGAGTTATACGAGAAGGCCATTCTCTATTCAGCAGGAGATTGTTCGCCATCTGAGAGAGATGAGAAAGCAATTTTCATATTCGTTCAAATGACTTTGCTCATGAAATATCATCAATCAGACATGTTAACCAAACAGAGCGACACAAGAAGGCACTTTGCATATCTTTAGGGACAGTTCGCAATATGAGCGCCCTGAAATTTTGAACACCAAAATCAAAACCAAATTTTAACTAGATTAAACTAAATCAGACTAAATCATAGCTATGGATGCATCTATTTTAACTTTGGAGAAATATGGGCTAGTAAATATGTGTATTTTATGAGAAAAAGTCGGAAAAGTAGTCAAATTCAAGACTGCATTAAGATGCTCAATTTTTGATTTCCCAATATTCAAGTTCAACAGTAACTAAAAGTATGTGTGTATCTCTGCCTATTTGCAAAGTACAGTTCATGGTGGAAAGTAAGTCAAAGGTCAAATTCAATGTCACATTAAGATTGCCAATATATGATTTGCTATTCAAATTTAGTTTGAAAAATGTATACCATTGAGCATTACTTTTTGAATAAATTTACAAAACTGACTCCTAAACCTTATGAAAAAATAAATGATACCGCTTTCAGTGTTGCACTTGACAAGCTCTACAAATTGCACAAACAAGAGGGCTGTAGCTTTATGGTTCTGGCTTTCACTTTTGGCATCTAATGGCTGCTTCTCCCATGAAAATGCACCAATTTACCCTAAACACAGGATGATTAAAGAAAACACCAAGATTAACTTCTCAACATAATATCAAACAAATCAGGACTCTCAAAGTTCAGGACTCGCAGCAATACAAGAGTTTACCAGACAAAGGTTTTGAGAAGGCGAATCTTTATTTTAAAAGACAGGCCAGCATCCTTGAAGATTGGGCCCAGACAGGTGAATGCATTTTTCCCATGCCCAACTCTTCTTCAGTTTTCTGTCTTGCAACAGGCTTTGGATGTCACTTGGGCCCCCGAGATAGTGGAATGAAGAGACCTGGTCAATGGGAGTGTCCCTGAGAAGCAATATGCAAGGTGGTGGGACCTGATACAGACGACAGCGGCGGCAATGACAAACACTGGTGATGGCTATATCCTGTATGTACATGAAAACCTCAAAAACATGGATTTACCTCTCTTTTACCTTCTTCCCTTGACCCTTAAACATAAATATTGCCAAGTGGATGTGCAATATAAACTGAGCAGCAACAGCACTAAGTAACAACATCTCGTGACACAGTAGCTGTACTCACCAATAACATCACAAACTGACATGTTAATGGAACCCTTACAGCCATTTTCGACATCATCTTGAGACTTGTAATAGGAAAGGATTCCATTGTCAAGAATAAACCAACGTGACTGCCAGCCTAAAAATTACAATAATGCAATTAGACTTCTGATCTGAACATTAAAACAAACATTCATCTCCAGATACAGTAACATAATTCAGGCAATCATTTTGTCATGTCATAAAGGGGTGGGGGAGAGCCCATACATTCCCAAAAGGTATTTGATGCATTCTGATTATCTGATGCTCTCTTAATTGTGTAAACGTGCATGGAAAACACTGACTGACCTAGAGGGTCAAAGAGGCATTAACCCTTTCTGGTATCTTAATTGCCATAATTTTATATATTACCATAGCTCTTTCTGTCTCTCTCTCTCTCTCTCTCTCTCTCTCTCTCTCTCTCTCTCTCTCTATATATATATATATATATATATATATATATATAACAAGCATGAGTGTGGAACTGACTGCTCAACAGTCCGGAGCATTTGTACACAATTAAAATTAATAAATAAACAAATAAACAAGAGACATGCAATAACCCCAACTCCGAGTTTCATGGGCATACCCAGAAGGTATGCCCGCTCGTCAGGAGATTTATTTGAAAAACCTTCTGGGTATGCCCGTAAAACTCGGTGTCAGGGTTCTTGCATGTCTCTTCTTTATTTATTTATTTATTAATTTTAATTGTGTGTGTGTGTGTGTGTGTGTGTGTGTGTGTGTGTGTGTGTATGTGTGTGTGTGTATATATATATATATATATATATATATATATAATCGTGAGTTTGGTACAGAGTGCTCAACAGTCTGGAGCTCGGAGTTGGGGTTATTACATGTCTCTTGTTTTTTTAAACCGGCGGATGAGACAGGTCAGGACTAAAACCATGGGTGCCACCAGTACTGCACTGGTGGTACCGGTACAACAAGAAAAAGAGGAAACTTGTAAGGAATACATTGAAGGTTTATATGCTAAAACAAAAGTGAAGTGGGCTGAAGAAGGGGAAAAACCAACAAAATACTTTTTGGATTAGAGAAGTGAAATTTTATAAATAAAATGGTAAAAAAAAAAAAATATATATATATATATATATATATATATATATATATATATATATATATATATATATATATATATATATAAAGACACACACACACACACACACACACAGTGATGAAAGAACCACTAATCAAGAACAAATACTAATTGAAATTGATAAACTTTATAGTAGCCTGTTTTCTAACAGCTGTAATAAGAGCCTTGAGGAGTCGTACCTGGACCAATTGCAAATAGTTGATACGGATAGAATCTACATTTTAGACAGCAATATGTCAAAGCAATTAGAGGGTAAGATTAAATACCAGAAGCCCTTTTTGCTTTGAAAAGTATGAAAAACAAGACAGCAAAGCTGTCAAATGTACAGACAAAAGAAGAAAATAAAAATACTTAAAAAAAGGAAAAAAACTGCCTAACTTTTCTTAAAATCATCTAATCAAGCTGATTTTTGAACTTGTATTTTAGTAAGATTGATCACTCCTGTGAGTTTCAAGACAATATGCCTATCAGTTTTCCTTGAAATGTGTTATCAGTGTTGCACATATGCTGAAAAAAAGAGAAAAAAAAGCATAACTTTTGAAAAAATGGCCCGATCATGCTGATTTTTTAACTCGACCTGCATTTTATGAATATTCATCACATCTGTGTCTGTACATAAAAATGAAAATTTCATAAAGAAGTGCATTGCTTCCAAAACAGAAAGCAATTACACTGATTTTCCAACACAAGCTGCACTTCAGTCCTATGAATCTTTTCAGTAAGTTTGAGAACCATAAGAACCATGGTTTTCCCTTAATGGTCATCCTGGCAGCAGTGTCTAAAAGAGGGGTTTCTTCAACTTTATTGCGATATTAATTAATGCTTATCAGCATAATGGCCATCAATTTTTAGTGATAAAATATAAGTATCATGGATATTCAGAAAACCATAATAATGAATATTTCACTAAAATGTATAACTTCCAGAAAAAGAAGACAATTAGACTGCTTGTCCAACTCAGGCTGCATTTTAGTCCTGTGTTTCTTTTTCAAAAATTTGACAGTCATAAGTAACACGATTTTCCCATAATGGTCATCATGGCGGCAGCACCAAAAATTGTGTTTTCTTCTATTTTGATGCAACATTACATAATGCTTAACGGCATAATCACCACCAATTTTGATAATGCACTGCAGGTAGACTCGCCTTTCAAGAAATTGACACCTTCAAGAAATCAACGAAAACCAGAAGAATGTTTTTTTTTTTTTGCACTGTTTTTCCTGTCATGCCCATCATAAACACTGTGTTGTCAAATAAAATGAAGCATCTGATACAAAGTAGTCCTGTGTTTCTTTTTTAAAAGTTTGACAGTCATAAGTAACAGGATTTTCCCATAATGGTCATCATGGCAGCAGCACCAAAAATTGTGTTTTCTTCTATTTTGATGCAACATTACATAATGCTTAACAGCATAATGACCATCAATTTTTAATAATAATAATATATACATATCATGGATTTTCAGAAAATGTGACTAGCATGGGTCTTCAAGCCCGTGGAGGTTCTAAGTCACACCTTGAAAATATGTGAAAAATTAAATTTTCACAAAAATCTGTTTAATTGCCAGAAAAATTTACCAAACAGACTGCTTTGCCTACTAAAGCTGTATTTTAGTCCCATGTTTCTTTCTTGTAAGTTTGAGAACAGTAAGTGATATGGTTTTTCTTAAATGGTCTTCATGGGAGCAGTGCCCAAAATAGGGGTTTCTTTAAATTTTGATGCAATATTACATAATGTTTAACAGCATAATAACCATCAATTTTTAATAATAAAATATTAGTATCATGGATATTCAGAAAATGTGACTAGCAAAGGTCTTCAGGCCCATGGAACTTCAAAGTCACAACTTGAAAATGCCAAAATGTAAACAAGACAACAGTGTTCTGAAATGTTTTTTTTTTTTTTTTTCATTTTTAACAATTTTTAACATAAAACAAAATTTACAGTTTACTGCCATTTTTATATGATCAACTTAAAAAATTGATGAGATGGGGAAAAATATCAATCGAGCAGTGTTAAAAGTCCAATTTCTGAGATTCTGAACATAGTGAATGATTGAATCTGACAAACTGCAATGATATGAGTTTATTTCCATTTTTGAAACTTTATTACACAATACACGATAACAAGTTTACCATCATTTTCACAAAATCAACTAACAATGTTGTAAAGATGTAGGAAATGTCAAACAAACACTTTTACGTATCTTATTAATTAAATAATGAAACTGTTAACATGCCTAAGAATTGAATCTGAGGAAATGTGTAAAAACAGCATAACTTCTAAAATAATGGCCCGATTATGCAAATTTTTGAACTCAACCTGTATTTTAGCAGGATTGACCACTCCTGTGAGTTTAATGACAATTTTCTTTTTCTTATATTGTGTTTAGTGTTGCATATATGCTGAAAAGTGAAAAAAAAAAAAGCATAACTACTACAAGAGTGGTCCAATCATGAGGATTTTCAAACTTGACCTGTGTTTTAGTAAGATCAATTACTCCTGTGAGTTTCATGACAACAGGCCTAACGGGTTTCCTTGAAATGTGTTTACAGTGTTGCATATATGCTGAAAAGTGAAAAAACAGCATAACTTCTACAATAATGGCCCGATCATGCTGATTTTCGAACTTGACCTGCGTTTTATGAATATTCATCAGCTCTGTTAATATAAAGCCAAAAAGTAAAACTGCCTTCCACTTATCTTGTTTCCAAGGAAAGTGCACAGTGCCGGCGACGACGGCGACGACAAACACAAGTGATGGCAATATGTACAGACACATCTGTGTCTTTACATAAAAAACAATATAACTTATTAAATAATGGCCTGATCATGCTGATTTTTGAACTTGACCTGTGTGTTATCAATATTCATCAGTTCTATATAAGTTTCAAGTCAAAAGGTAAAACAGTTTTCCACTTATCGTGTTATTAGTGTTGCATATAGGCTGAAAAAAAAAGAAAAACACTGTAACTTAGATAAAAATGGTTATTATGGTTATTATTCCATTCTAAAACCATGTTATGGCAGCGATCTTACTGAGCTGCTGAAATCTGCAGGACTGATGACGTTTTTTTCACGGCGTATTATTTTTCATAGCCACTCTCACTATGACATTGACACACTATATTCTATAAAAATATATTTGAAAAGGCTGAGTGTTCAACATTTTTAACAAAAATGCAAGATTCCCTGAGAAAAATGCCCTCGGGCAACTTGCTCAGTGCAACGTGACACTCCCAGTTTCAACTGACCTACATACTTCCCACTAAAATAGAGATTTTACAAATATGGAAGGTTGTACAAAAAATTTATTCTTCGTGGCCAAATTTGAGCACATGTAGTTTCATAAATCGTTATTATGTCAAAAAATTAAGTTTGTCCATTTTTTCTGTAATCATTTTATTTTAGGGTACAAAATTCCATGGTCAGCTTGGGGAAAAATGCATGTGCTATTTTTAGACAGCTCATACAAGGCTTTCGTCGAAACTAAAATGTGAAATTTATATTGCACGCATACAGTTCTAAATTTTATTCATTTATGGTAGTATCAAGAGGAATAATGAGTTATTCACAGAGCTTTATGGAAAACAGGGCACGAAACACATGTCGCGGAATATTTTGTGCAAGCGCGTAGGTGTTTTTGTAATAATTGCCGCTTATGCATTGATATGCCAGATCTGCGGACAGACTGCTATGTCCTGGTTGGCCATAAGCTAACGATATAAAAGTTTTCTCGGCTTGTGTTTGATACTTTTTATAATTTTTTTTTTTTTTTTTTTTTTTTTTTCAAAATCCCTGAAGAAGGCCTAGGGGCCGAAAGCTTGGATTACAAATTACATTTTAAAAAGTCAATTTTTTTTTCAAAATCCCTGAAGAAGGCCTAGGGAGCGAAAGCTTGGATTGCATATTATATCTTTATAGTAGATCTTCATAGATGCATCAATATCATAACTTTTTTTTACTTCTAAAAGATCTATACCGTACGGTAATTTGATAAGAATATTCAATCTGTGTTTATGGAACGTGAGTGCAGGAGGATCCATACATTTATGTATAAATGTTATAATTAAAGGGTGATACTAAGATATACGTTATTGGTGATTTACCTGAAAAATAATTTGTCCATTTCCACAACGTTCCTTCCATCCATGAAGTTCCAGACTGGTTCATTTTGTCATTTTCTTTGGAAACAGTATTTGAGCTAGCACCTTGAACCCACATAATATTGCATGTACATTGTTTTGACTATTTTTCTTTTATTGGCAGATAGTCAAGGTATATTACAACGTTAAATGCCAATTGGCTTTTATAGAAATAACTGAATGTTCAAATCAAACAAAGGTAAATTTTACACGAAAAAAATACACTAATAATCTAAAATTAAAATATGTTCCTAAGACTGCTTCAATATGACCTTGAACTAGTTTTTATTTATCCAATGAGAATATGCCCCATGTTGACCTATTTAAAGTGTGCCACGTTCCCAGGTTGTCATCTCTTAAGTCACTGCTGCTGGGTAATGCAAGGGAATTGACGCATTACAAAAGGTAACTTTTAACAGAAACTTTCACAAAATGAATCTTTTCAAGTATTTGCCGACTTTTATGCTCGCTGTTTTAGCTCTTGCATCTGAGGAGAAAGTCGAAGAACAAGAGGAGCTCCAAGTTGAGACAGTTTTTAAACCCGAAGAATGCGAGAGGAAGGCAAAACCCGGTGACATGCTTTCTATGCACTATACTGGCACACTTAAAACAGATGGTTCCAAGTTTGATTCCAGGTAAGAAGTTCTTCTAGTCTTTACTGGCATTATCCATCCTCTCTCTTTCATGTTAGACTATTTTTTAACTTGAGCTTATTTCTTGCTCATGTTTCATTT
Source organism: Lingula anatina (assembly GCF_051362555.1). Classification (NCBI taxonomy): domain Eukaryota; kingdom Metazoa; phylum Brachiopoda; class Lingulata; order Lingulida; family Lingulidae; genus Lingula; species Lingula anatina. The sequence goes on from NC_141768.1 coordinate 31,769,506, forward strand.
ATAACTTACGTCATAGGACCCTAATTTAGACAACAAATGACACTTCTATAGAGCGAATTTAGGCATACATCTAGAAGGAATATCATTGTATATGATCGCACAAAGCAGGCATTTGTTAATTTGATAGTAAAGTCTCATGAGCCATGTAAAGTCGTAACTTTGGGACCATTGAGTCGACACAAGTGACAACTTGTGCAGCTCTGAATTTGGACACTTAGTGTAAAATGTGTTTAAAGTACATACCCAAAAACCATCAGATTTCATTGAGCAACTATATTTGGACGCTTAAAGACAAAAAAAAAAAAAAAATTATCATGGACTGAAATGGACAACACTCTGGAAAACACTACTATTTAAAAGTACCTGTTGGAGAACATTTTATTTATCAGCTGATATTGCATTGAAATTATAAGGTATTTATCAATATGTAATACCTATACAGTTTGCTTTACTGCCTGTATTACCTTGTGTGCATGATATAATGAGAAAGTCATTATACATGGTCTAGGATTTGACATACGTCCCCTTTTACAATATGTGTTATTTCGTAATTTTAAATCTGTACAGTTTATGCCCTTGATGAACCTCTGGGCCGAAACAGTTATCTGGCAATAGTAGATAGAGGACCAAAAGCTCAGCCATCTTGAAAATTAGCTGGCTAGAATGCCTGCCGGGTGGGAAAACTTCTCTGCCCATTCTGAAAGTTGTCTGCCCCAGGCAGACAGTCCAGCCTTAATTTCTAACACTGCTGATAGGATCATATTTATAGCTTGCAAGAAGGAAATTAAGATATATATTTATATATTTTATAATCTGTATTTGTTCACAAGTAAATTATTTGTCAGCTTACCAGGACTTCTGTGTCCTCATATCATGATTACAGTCATACAGTTATCTTACAGAAGTCTTTTGAATAATTGTATAGTTAGTCTCATTAGCATACCTAATTTGCATTTCTTTTAAGATTTGGTACAAATCTTAATATCCTTCTCTAATATTTTGATAACATCTGGCTTCAATGGTATCTTTTCTTCCTCATGTAAATTTAAATTGCGAAAGGAAAATCATAAAGCAAATTGTTCCATCTGTAGATGGTTATAATTGTACCACCACCAAAGGCGCTGGCAGTACCCATGGTTTTAGTCCCAACCCTTCTCGTTCAAGTTACATAATTATGTAGTAAGAATAGATTTCTTGTACAGCATATATAAATCACTACAAATGAATGTATTCAGAATTTTTAAACCCAGAGTCAAAATTCCCTACGTAATCAAAAGCAAATACCATTGACTGCCGTACTGCCAGTACTCACAATTCAAATGAAGTTGACAGGCCAAATGGTAAACCTAATTAATTACTCAGTCAGCCAAAACAAGGCTTTAAAACTGCACCCTCTTCAAATTTCTTGACATACATTGGACCTATGTATCTGTCCCTCCTGTTTGTAAAAGTCTGTTGATTAAATGACATATATACAGTAATGCATGTCACATTACTGTTGCATGAGCAATATAATAGCAACCAGCATGTGCACTGGCAGCACTCATGGTTTTAGTTCAAATAAGGTTTGACATAAGCAATGGAGGGTTGGATAGAGCACAGAAGGAAATCAGAAAATATCTCTTCATAAATCATATTTCAGGAAAATTTGAAAAAATACTCTTTGGTATTGGAGTTTGTCCACAGTAAAGTAGTAAAGTATCAAAAAAGTGTGATGATTGACTTCATTTTATTCTTAATAATTTATTTTAAGTCACTAATACCAAACAATCAACCAGATTAAGAAGACAATTATTTGGGTTAATCTCTATAGGCATATAAAGGAAAACATGCTCAGAAAAAAAGCTTTGTGGTCTTGATTTAAAACCGCTTTCAACAGCCTTTTTTCTGTATTTAGTAACATTCACTAAACTCACGGTAATTTTAATCTTTAAATTAATTTTAAGTACTTGTTCACTTTTTGTTATATTATCTCAGTTAAAAGGATACTAAAATGTTACCAGTTTGTATTTACCCAGCCTTAATTCCTATGTTGCTGGTAACTTTGACATACTTGGGAAATTCAAAATAAGCTTTTTTCATCAGGCTGATATATCAGTGATGAAAAATAGGATTAAATTAACCATTTTTTTTTATTCCTTTCAAAGTGTTTGCTTTTGACAGAAGACTGTTTCTACATCTTTAAGTTAGATGCATTTGTTCAATGGTGACAATTGGTTGAGTTTAGTGGTACCCAGAGATTGGCATATATCAACTCGCTTCATATATATTACCTTTAAAAATTACAGTAAAAATAGTGCAAGTTACTGTAAAAAGTATACACAACGAAAATGTCTGTGAATATTTATCATTGTAATGTGTTCTGTATATAAAGGCTTATGGTCTTGTTTTATTTTAAATGTAAAGGAACCAGTTTTAAATGTGTCTAAGTCAATCCATTTTAACTTTTATGTGAGACATTTTCAGTGCCACATCAGCAATTGCAGCGTTACACAAAGAGAAAAGTGCTCTTGTGGCATTTATCTGCCAAAATAAGTTTTCTTGGATATTTGGGCAATTTTCTTCTACTTACAAATCATTGCTCGACTCAGCCCCAGTCCTATGTTTTATCATGTCTGGTTTTAAAGGGATAATACCTCTTCTTATGAGATCTATATTTCACAATAAAAACATTGTGAACAACTCATAGAAATATAACATATTCTGTTTTACCACAAAAATGGCAGTTATTATGCTATTATTCTGACATCTGAGCTTGTCTTCAGACCAAGTGGCTTCCATTGATGGTTATACTCAGTTAATATCTATTTAGAGATTATAACAAAAAAAAAACTTAGAAAAAAACAGGGACTAACTTTGAGTGTAAAAATGGATTAAATAACCTTTGGTAAGTATCAGAAAATTGTTGTTTTCTCCAGGAAAATTAATTTTTTGGCCAAAAAGAGAGTTATTATCCCTTTAATTAGGCTTAAAAACATGCAAAAATTGGCATAGTTGACCACAAGTCATAAAGCTACCACCCCGTGCCGTCATTTCCTTTAAAATGTTTTTATTTATGGAGAAATGTGTCCCTAATTACAAATTTTCATAAACGAAGGCATTATCTTGCTTTATCAACGATAAAATCTGAACTTGCTGGCAGGGTTTTGGAGTATTAAATGGCATCATTAAATTGGTGTCAAAACAGTGTACATGGGTACTTGGGTAAACGAGAAATTTAAGAAACCAATTTTTATATACAGACACTGTAACTGAATGTATATATTCTGTTCAGTCTGCCTGTCCGTGTTGTCGCTGTCACCGTCACTGTTCGACAGATGACATTTGCCTCATAATTGCATAACCATTTGTTTGTGTGTTTTGCTTTAAATTTACTGACTGGCTTTGTTTGGTAAAGAGGCAGGTTGATTTCAAAAATCAGCATGATCGGTTTGCATTTATTTATTTATTTATTTATTTATTTATTTATTTATTTATTCTGTTTTATTTCAGCCATGACAGAAATGAGCCTTTTAAGTTCCAGTTAGGAGCAGGTCAGGTGATCCAGGGCTGGGATCGTGGTCTCACAGATATCTGCATTGGGGAGAAAAGGAAGCTGGTTGTGCCATCAAGATTGGGCTATGGAGACCAGGGAGCAGGTAACTTAGTCACAATAGGGCCAGAAGATTCTGAGATATAGCTGCATCCTTTTTCGTCCATGCATCATTATTAGTACCAGGCTGGTGGTAGTCATGGTTTTAGTCCCGACCCGTATCGTACAGCTCTGTTGGCTCCACTGGGTGTCGTGGGATACAAGTCACTGTTACCACTTCTCCTCCTAGACCGCAAGGACCTGTGTCCCCACCTCGTGGATTTAGGTCACATGTAATCTCAACTTGAACCCCCTGGTATTTTTGTCTCAGTCCGTGCATTGGCCTAGGCGTGACGCTTGTCAAAATTTTTGAAAATTCATTGCTAAATATCTTCCAAACCAAAGGAATTATGGGGAAAAATTAATTCTGCAACCGTAAATGCTAGAGACCTTTTGTGTTTTGCATTTTGTAGAACTTGTCAAGTGCAATACTGGAGGTGGTGTCCAATTTTTTGTATTCGATACAGTTAAGGCGTTGCGCTATATAAAAAAGTACAACATCGGAATATTTAGTGGGGAAAATAAAATGTGAATTCCGTACTCCAAAATTAGCAGAGATACGCCCATAGTTACTATTGAACTTGAATAGGAAGTCATATACTGGTAATCTAACTGTGACCCTGAAATTGACATTGCCCTAATTTTCACCATGAACTAAATTTTGCAAATTTTTTATCCTTTATATCTCGAAAACTGGCAGAGATATGTCCAAAATGACCTTTGACCTACTTTTCATTATGAACTGCAATTTGTATGTTTTCTGATCTTTATATCTCCAAAACTGGCAAAGATATGCCCATAGTTACTATTGAACTTGAATAGGAAGTCATATATTGGCAATCTAACTGTGACCCTGAAATTGACCTTTGACCTAATTTTCACCATGAACTAAATTTTGCAAATTTTCCATCCCTTACATCTCCAAAACTGGCAGAGATAGGTCTGTAGTTACTACTGAACTCTAATAGGAAGTCATATACTGGCAATCTAACTGTGAACTTGAAATTGACCTTTGACCTTTTTTTCATCATGAACTGAACTTTGCAACTTTTTATCTCTTATATGTCCGAAACTGGCAGAGATACCCCCATTGGGAGCATTTACATCAAGAAGAGCCAGTCAAATAAGGCTGCGACCTAAATATGAGGACCTACATGAAAGGGAAACCGCTTAATCCTGTAATGCTCTCTCCGCCTCTCACACGTCTCCTCACACGTCTCCTCACACGTCATCCCTCGACCAGTTGAATTGAGCCGAGATTTATCTAGTGTGCCCCTGCATGGACGACGTGCAGGGAGGTGTGTAAGAGGTGGAGAGACCATAAATGGATTAAGCAGTCTTTCTTTCATGTAAGTCCGCCATATTTAGGCCTTACTAGACCTCGGGTCTTCTTGATGTGAATGCTCCCATTGTTACTATTGAACTTGAAGAGGAAGTCATATACTGGTGATCTGTGACCTTGAAATTGACCTTTGACTTACTGACTTACTTCGCCATGAACCACACTTCACAAATTTGGATTTAAACTTTAACTTTTCCCCATGATTTTGTTTTAAATGGTAATTTTCAACAAAATATTGAGAACTTTTGTTTACTACATTTTGTATAGCTTGTCAAACACAACACTGGAGGTGGTTCCTTTTTATGTACAGACACAGATGTGTCTGTACATATTGCCATCACCTGCGTCTGGCGATGCCGATGCTGATGCCGTGCACTTTCCTTGTAAACATGATAAGTGGAACACAGTTTTATTTTTTGCTTTTATATTAACAGAGCTGATGAATATTCATAAAACGCAGGTCAAGTTGGAAAATCAGCATGATCGGGCCATTATAGTAGAAGTTATGCTGTTTTTTCACTTTTCAGCATATATGCAACCCTGTAAACACATTTTAAGGAAAACCGTTGGGCCTGTTGTCATGAAACTCACAGGAGTAATCAATCTTACTAAAACGCAGGTTGAGTTCGAAAATCAGCATAATCAGGCCATTATTTTAGAAGTAATGCTGTTTTTTCACATTTCCTCAGATTCATTTCTTAGGCATGTTAATAGCCTTATTATTTAACTAATTAGATATGTAAAAGTGTTTGTTTGACATTTCCTGCATCTTTACAACATTGTCAGTTGATTATGTAAAAATGATGGTAAACTTGTTATCGTGTATTGTGTAATAAAGTGTCAAAATGGAATCAAACTCATATCATTGCATTTTGTCAAATTCAATCATTCAGTATGTTCAGAATCTCAGAATGGAGGAAATTGGACATTTAACACTGTTCTATTGATATTTTTCCCACCTCATCAATTTTCTTAGTTGATCATATAAAAATTGCAGTAAACTGTTAATTTTGTTTTATGTTAAAAAAATTGTTAAAAATGGGGAAAAAAACATTTCAGAACAGTGCTGTCTTGTTTACATTTTGGCATTTTCAAGTTTTGACTTTGAAGTTCCATGGGCCTGAAGACCTTTGCTAGTCACATTTTCTGAATATCCATAATACTAATATTTTATTATTAAAAATTGATGGTCATTATGCAGTTAAACATTATGTAATATTGCATCAAAATTTGAAAAAAACATATTTTGGTCACTGCTCCCATGATGACCATTTCAGAAAAACCATGTCACTTACTGTTCTCAAACTTACAGGAAAGAAACATGGGACTAAAATACAGCCTCAGTAGGCAATGCAGTCTGTTTGGTAATTCTTACTGCCAGTTAAACAGTTTTTTTTTTTAAACTTTAATTTTTCACATATTGGCATTTTCAAGGTGTGACTTTGAAGTTCCACGGGCTTGAAAACCCATGCTAGTCACATTTTCTGAAAATACATGATACGTATATTTTATTATTAAAAATTGATGGTCATTATGCTGTTAACCATTATGTAATATTGCATCAGAAGAGAAGAAAACACAATTTTGGGTGCTGCTGCCATGATGACCATTATGGGAAAACCATGTTACTTATGATTGCCAAACTTTCAAAAAAGAAATACAGGACTAAAAATGCAGCCTGAGTTGGAAAAACAGTCTAATTGGCTTCTTTTTCTGGAAGTTATACATTTTCAAAGTGCAAACTTGAACTCCCATGGGCCTGAAGCCTTATGCTTGTTACACATTTTACTTACATTGGTATTACCTGTTGAGCATAATTAAAATTTGATGTTGAATTTGCAGTTTAACATAATGCACTTTTGCATCAGAATTGACAGTAGCCTATTTTGTGCATAGTTATTTCCTGCTTTTTGTCTGTACATTTGACAGCTTTGCTGCCTTGTTTTTTTTTTTTTGTTTTTTTTTTTTGCTCCATACAAATGCGATAGTCCAGCTGGTGGTACAATACCCGCAGGCAGTATTGCCTCTCTGATTCTCTAGTAATTAAAATAATTTCACATAGTTTCCTTTTTTCTGCCATATGTATGTCATTTGAATGGAAAAAAAACTATTTTATTGTGTGGAGGCCTTGGTATGTAAGCCTACGGTAATATGCCAAACAATTCGACCAAGATTAATTAATTAATTTCATGGAAATGTCAGTTTGGTCGAATTGATTAAAATACAGCAAATGGAAACCTTTGATATCGTCGAATCGTTAGGGGCATCTGCCAAAACATCCATCTTTCCGGAAGTATTGCATTTTACCTTAAGTGTTACGCAAGATAAGCCGCAATTTTCGCCTAACACGTGTTTCAGGCACGTTTAATCCTCCTTTTGAAATCTTATTTTGCTGTGTACAGTATGTGCTAACATTACTTATCATTTAAAAAGACGACAGTTATAATTTTCTAATTATATATTTCCCTCACCTACGATCATTTTCATGATGTGCTTCACAAGTGGGACGAGTATTTCCCCGGAAACAGGTGTTGTAAACAAAGGCCGGTCACTTATATTTGAAACTGGTAGATTTAGTGGACTTAAACTAGTTATATGATCTACGTACGCCCTATTTGAATTTTAATATGAAAACTGAAATCAACCAAGTCTGGGATCAGTTGTTTTCAACCCGCAAGACTTGCTCAGCGTCGAGGCATAGACGTACGTACTTCTGAAGAAAATTCAATCACCGGTATCAAAGAATACCAACTGGTACTCGAACGGAATTCAGTGTAACTTCAAATTACTTTTAAGTATTTTATTTTAAAAGCATGTCATATTAAAACATATTGAGAAAAGGCAAAATACGTAGCCTACCTGTGCCGATAGACATACAGTATCTTGCTGGCACTCTTCTGATTTTTTTACTTTTATACTCTCGCTGTGCACAAACCACAGTGCATATTGAAAACCCCACTGATACAACCCGAACGTAAAAAAAAGCATTTAATTGCCATAATTTTCAAAAAACAGGTGCATTTATAATTTGACGTGAGAATTGAGCACATGCAGAAAAGAGAGACTGGTCTTATCTGGTCTGCTCCAGCATAGCGCAAACCACATGTTAATGAAGACGGTCCCATTTTTGGGGAGGGGGGTCACAGGAATGGAGTTCTTCGTGGATTGCGCTAAATATTATCAACATTTCATGCATCTGGGGAAATGAAAAGTGACTCACAGATAACGTAAATACCCAGTGGAACTCTCTATGAAGCTCCCATGGAACTAAGGAAGACGTCATTTTTATTGTTGACAAATCAGTTATCCATGTAGGTGAACAGTTACATGTGTTCGTCAGATTTTGACAGCGCGTGGTATATGGCGCCAAGAAGTCTGGGCAGTCGATCCCACTGAACTTTCGGTCGATTGTAGTAAATGTAAGATCTTGCGGTGTTGACTTCAAGAACGTTTCCCCATCTGCATATATATTTCAATCGAACTTGAAAATAAATTGCTTATTCTTCCCAAACTTTTTATTGCTAGCAAACGCTATATATGGTCTATATGAAGGTGTTTACGACATATTCTACCAACTGTCTATATTTGGTTTTATCCAGAATAGACCTTTTTTTGCCCCCCCTCCAGTTACGGGCGTGATGAATCAGTCAGCAAGGGCAAGTCTGCTTAATTAGCACAAATTGTATGTCTATAAGCACTATTATTGTCATTGGGGACAAAGGAAATGACAGGTACGCCATGCTTCCAGATTAGATCTTCAATTAATTGTTTCTTCCTCATTGACGAGAGCTATTGAAAGGACAACAATTGACAAAGGGCCGAGGCATGTAGCATCTATTTCACTGGCTTGAAAACTTACCGAGTCTTGCCGACGATGTGGTCGAACAATCGGAACAAGAAAAAAATTCTGTCGCATGATTTTGACATATGGACTAAATGTTTGAGCCCAGAAAAATTAATTTTATAATATAATTTTTTTGGTCGGATTGACTGGGCCCGTCAAAATGCTTGGCACATTACCGTAGTGTGTAACAAGAGTAGCAGCACAAAACTTAGTTATTTTCTAATGATGCCTTATTATTTTCTAAATAATGCCTTGGCTGAGACCTAAACTTTGATAAATCAGATGTATATTTCACTTTTGGAGATATCTATAAGAGGTTCTACAATGACCAATTTTGCACATGTATATAAAACCCTAAAAGCTTCTGGGGGGCTTCCTAGGTGCTCCCTGTCATTCTTTCCGACTTTTTCATTAACAGGCCTACCCAACTACCAGACTCAGCACATAAGGATCCTGAATTAACCCTTATATCGGACCACACTACCCGTTTTCAAGGTGTGTGTCAGATCGCATTTCGGAGTATCATACCCCAGAACAATTTTTGTAGGGTGACCGCCGGCTCATCCTGTAGGTGTTCTGACTGATACTCCGAAATGACACACACCTTGAAAACTGGTAGTGTGGTCCAATATACCGGTTAAGTGCCGAGTCTGGTAGTTGGGTAGGCCTGATTAAATGGCAGTTTGATCACTGAAAAAAAGAGGTCTCTTCTATTGTGATATTCTTGGTTAGATATTCTTAATAACTTATCATTAGTCTGAACATTAATAAAGACCCAAGTCGATTTACCCTCCTGTAGCATGAATAACAATATAGGCCATCAATCAATTTGTTGTCATGGTCTCAGAATGTCGGCAGATAGCCAAGTTAGACCTGTTACCAAAACAACAATCTGTTTATGCTTACTTTTCACTAAGGATGCTTACAGTTTTTTTCTGTATAAAAGAAGAACAGTATAACAAAGTAACTTAAATCACAAGTAAGGTTATTACCTACAAGTGATTTTTTTTTTTTTTTTTTTTGGCACAACCAAACCCAGTATCAAAGAATCGTAATAAATATTTTCAGTTTCATTCTTTTCCCCCAGGTGACAAAATTCCAGGAGGAGCCACTTTAATGTTTGATGTAGAGTGTGTTGGTATTGAGGACGGACCAAAACCACAGAACATCTTCAAGGATATTGATGAAAACAAAGATAACAAGCTTTCCCCTGATGAGGTAAAGTCAGAAATAAATGTATTGAACAAAGATATATTTCATATAAGTATAAAAGAGGTTTAATTTTTATGTACAGACACAGATATGACTGTACATTTAGCCGTTACCTGCGTTTGTCGTCACTGTCGTTGCCTTGCACTTTCACACCGATAACACGATGAGTGGAAAACCATGTCAAAAGTGGAAATAAACTCATATCATTGCATTTTGTCAGATTCAATCATTCACTATGTTCAGAATCTCATCATGGTTCAAATTGGACATTTAGAATTGTTCTGTTAATATTTTTCCCATCTGAATAATTTTTTTACTTGACTATACAAAAATTCAGTAAATTGATCAAATTGTTTTATGTAAAAAAAAAAACATTGAAAATGGAAAGAAATACATTTCAGTACAGTTCTCTCTTGTGTACAAATTGGCATTTTCAAGGCGACTTAGAAATTTCATGAGCCTTAAGACTTTTGCTAGTCACATTTTTAAAAATATCCATGTTACCTGCAGTGCATTATTAAAGATTGGTGGTGATTATGCTGTTAAGCATTATGTAATATTGCATAAAAATTGAAGAAAACCTTATTTTGGGCACTGCCACTATGGTTACCATTAAAGGAAAACCATGTCACTAAGACCCCATTTCCAGAGAATAGATTGATCTACTTTAGATCGACCTAACTCCCTGGGGGTTCACGCTAAATAGCTGTCAGCCGAGTGGATACGAAAGTTAATTACCCTCTTACAGCTTGTAGTAGGCGGGACGGACATTTAAGCCGGATTATCTGACAGTAATCTAGTGAGACTCCCCACGGGCATAGATCGATCTAAAAGCTCTGGGAATGCAGCCTTACTCTTTTCAAACTTACAGGAAAGTAACATAGGAATTAAATACAGCTTTAGCTGGAAAACAAGTCTGATTGGTTGATTTTTCTGGAAGTTATACAGGTTTTTGTGAAATTTTCATTTTTCACATATTGGCATTTTCAAGGTGTGACTTTGAACTTCTGTGGGCTTGAAGACCTTTGATAGTCACATTTTCTGAATACCCATAATACCTTTATTTTATTATCAGTGTTCCCAAAAATCCATCGGGCAGCTGAACATGTCTGCCATAAATTTTAAATGTCTGATGTGTAATGTCAGCATGTTGGTCACAGTGTGTATGCTATCGGATGACAGAGCATATATGTGACAGCTCAAAATTGAATAAAGCATTATTAAGCCAACAACCTATGCAAAAAATCTTGGTGTATTTTTAGATGCATCGCTTTGCATGAACAAACATATTGCCAGTGTATGCAGGTCAGCGGTTTTTAACATAAGGAACATAAGTGCAATTCGCAATCAGTTGTCTGACTCTGCTGCAGCCACAGTCATAAATTGTTTAGTTACATCTCGATTAGATTACTGCAACTCCATTTTATATGGTTGTCCAAAGAAACAAATTGCCAGACTGCAGCATATTCAAAATATTTCGGCCAGATTATTAACTCGGACATCCACAAGCATACACATCTCCCCAGTTTTAAAAAGTTTACACTGGCTACCTCTACAAGCCAGAATTTTATTCAAATTTTTAGTTTTTACTCACGATGCTTTTTATGGATTGGCACCAATCTACATCAATGAATTAGTTAGTCACTATGTTCCAATGCGAAATCTGCGGTCTGTAGACCAATTGCTACTCAACCCAGTAAAAATGCGATTAAAAACCTACGGTGATATATCTTTTAAAGCTGCAGGTCCAAAGGAATGGAATCTATTACCGCTGGAAATCCGAGCAATTCAGTCTACCAAACATTTTAAAAAAGAACTCAAAACATACCTTTTTAGGAAATATTTTGATTAACTCTTAATTGGTTTTATAAATCTTGTATTAATTGCATTTAATTGTATGGAATAATGGCTGTTTTACCTATATTTTATTTATGATATTTTATGTAGTATTATTTATGATATTTTATGTAAAGTCTACTGAACATTTTAAATGGATTTTAGACTTAAAATAAAATATATCTGAAGATGCAACTCTCTTAACAAGCTTGTCAATGTCTGTGTATGAGTGCTTTAAACTTTGGGATATACAGAAGGTATAAATTTTTTTAAAATTTACTGTAACGAATGAGATATATAGTGTACGAGTTTACAGACTTTCTCTGAAATCTTGAAATGCAGGTTTAGGTAATATTGTTAAATTGAAAACAAAATTCCATAAAAAGAAGACTGTTTTACTTGTTATACTTGAAGAGGTAATTTGTAGAACTAAAAGCTTCGAGTTCCAAAAATTGCCTTTAGGGATTAATAACATTTTATTAAGTTATCAATTTTTTTGTGTTCTTTACATCTGACTTTCAAGAACAAAGTTAACTTCCAATACTAACTGATGAGCAAATTCACATTATATCCTATACTAAAACATAGATATCCTTATGTGTCAAAATGATGCATTCTTGACCTCTTAAAACAGTCTGATTTCAGCAAGCATTATGGCCCATACTTTCATTTGAAATTCAATAGAAAGTTGTTTTAAAATTTCAGTTCTGACCAAGTTTCAAGGTATTGCTTGTTACTGCGAAAAATTGCAACTAAGATAAATATAAGCAACCAAAATAAAATTGATATTGTATACAGCCTTAAGCTTGTTGCATGCTTTTTCTTTACTGTTCTAGTGTATACGTTTTTTCATTTACTGACTTGGAATTCTTTGATCAGTTCTGTTGAATGCATATAAATATGATATTGCCCGTTTTTCAATTTTTAGTAGGCATTTTTTTACTGTTTTTTATTGTTTATAATTTAACAAACATACTTGTCAATCTTTAAAATTAATTATGTACTTCAGGTTTCTGATTTCATCAAGAAACAAATGGCAGAGACCGGTAGTGAGATGCCAGGAGAGAAGGAGCATAATGACATGGTGGCAGACATCTTTAAACATGAAGACAAGGACAGGGATGGTGTTATATCATTTGAGGAATTTAGTGGACCAAAACACGATGAACTTTAATGCCTTTAAGCTGTGATAAATCTGAGTAGAAATTATGTTGAATTTTTAGCGGAATTGAAATTGGCATATGTTTTACTGCAGTTATACTTAAATGAACTGTTCTCAAAATTGTGAAATATATCAAGCTGTATTTCTGGTTCATATTCAGTTTTCTTAATAATTTTGCCAATTAAAACATCAAGATCTAGTGGTTTGCAGTAACATTGGTGAATAGAATTCAAAATTAACAAGTGTGCTGCTGATCGAGACATTTGTTTACTGTAATAATAATCTCAATTTTAAAGGTGCTGACTTTTCATGTGAGTAAACTACCACAAGTATGATGTACATAACATTTATGTTCATATTGTCATCATCACTATAATATGCATAGAAGTATGGTTATTCTGGATGTTAAACCTCAGAATTAAATATATGTATTTAGGTGCCTGTTTAGTTTATTTTTACAAAATATTCATGTAGATAATGAATTATGAAATTATGCATTAAATTGAGATTGGTTTTAAGGCATCTTTAAAACTATACCATGCAGGATATATTATTTTTAAGAAGTATTATGCAAAACTATTGTCTGTTACAATATATTCCAATATTGTGCTGTTTTCAAAATTAGAACCCTCATTTCAATTTTGTGGAAAGTATGAGAAGCAAAAGATATGATACTTATGAAAAATGCCATTTAGTAGTCACAGTCAGCATATCTCTGTCTTTTGAGATGTAATAAAATGCACATTTTTAAATATCTCTGAAAGGTTGTAGGAAATGAGCGTTTTTTACATTGCATATTATATCTTGATGCATGGTACAACTGTAGTTGTGTTTTGACAACTTATAGTATAGTATTCACTCTTTGAGCAAGGTTATCAAACAGTATGTCTTCTTACCATTCTACACCTCTCTTTCAGCTGGGCAACTTTGTACATTTTAATGTTCATAAAAAAATTGAAAGATTTCTGCAAAATGTGTAAGGTAACATTGTCTGAAGTTGCATTTACCGGCCCTTATTCTTCCATTTGTGACTATGTATATGAAAAACTACTGGAATTCAAATACACATTTTTATTTGTACATGTGTTCACAAACATGATATTCAAATAAAAAAGTTATGAATTAATTATTTTTTCTTTACAGTATGCCTTGTAATATTGTACTACCAGCATGAGCGCTTGGGATGCTAGCACATATGGTTTTCCCTTGACAAGTCTCGGCCACCAGCTCACACTTGTGTGCCTGATTTGGTCTAAAAGTGTGTGGTGCACTTGAACAACCAAGTCTTTCCTTGCTTTGAAATTAACTGAGATTCTGAACCGCTCCCCGTCAATTAGGACTTACTTGACAGGAAACCACCCTTTACTACTTACACAATGGTCCTCTGCTTGGTTGCCATCCTCGCCTGGCTGAATAAAAAGTCACTCCAAGTTTGACTGAATGTTTGAGGCAAGATGATTCCATTTAAGTGAAAGTCCATCAAAATATTCATATTACCCACTGTAATTTACGTAGATCAGTTTTGAACTTATAATCAGAGTTGGTATAGTTAGTACCACCAGTTTGAACGCTGGCGGTACTCGTGGTTTTAGTCCCGCCTGTCTCATGCGGCTCCATTAGTTCTGCTGGCTATAGTTCTGGCACAGGATACAAGCCACCGTTACCGTTTCTCCTCCTCGACCACAAGGACCTGTGTGCCCATCTGTTGGATTTAGGTCACATATAATCTCAACTTGAACCCCTTTTTTTTTTTTGTTTTGTTTTGTTTGTCTTAGTTGGTGCATTGGCCTGGGTATGACACTCGTTGAAATGCACCCTTGTCAACATTTTTGACAATTCAATGCTAAATGTCTTTCAAACCAAAGGAATTGTGGGAAAATTATTACAAAAGTCTTGACTAAAAGTCGTGTGGAGATTTCAAATATGCCCCTGGATTTGACCTTTAATTCAAGGTCAAATGGGCCAAAATTTTCTAAAAATGGGAATTTTCTGCAAAAAAAAATTTCTTTGTGCCAATTTTCAGAAACTACACAGACCTAAGCTCTCATATTATTTGAGGGGTTACCATTAGGGACTCCTTTCATCTTTGGGAGCTTGGGGTCAATCGGTGTATTTTCACGGGAGAAGCAGCCGTAAGATGCCAAAACTAAAAACTCTGTCTTATTTTGGAATTGAAATGCTAGAGACCATTTATTTCTTGCATTTTGTAGAGCATGTCAATAATTTACATTATAAACGTATCTATACGGGCTGGAATATTCCCAAATACTAGGAAAAATGCTACAGAGTTACACCAATCTACAAAGATGAAGACAAGCTAGACTGTGGAAACTACAGACCAATCTCAATCCTACCTGCACTGTCCAAACTGATTGAACGTCATGTGCATGATGCCTTCTATAAATACCTGACATCTCACTCTGCTCAGTCTGGCTTCCGAAAGTCCTTTTCATGTGAAACGGCCTTAACATATATAACAACCAAACAGGCAACTACTATTGACAAAAATCATATGAATGGTGTCATCCTTTTAGACCTGAGGAAAGCATTTGACTTAGTAGACTATCAAGTCCTACTTAAAAAGCTGCAGGTGCACAAATGTGATGAGCAAGCACTCTCAGGGTTTACATCATATCTCACAAGCAGACAATATTTAAAAATGAAATATCTGAACCTGTACCAATCACTTGTGGAGTCTCCTAAGGCTCCAACTTAGGGCCTTTATTTTTTATCATTTTCATTAATCATTTAATGACCTGCCACTTCGTATTGATAATGGAGAAATTAATATGTATCCTGATGACTCTACAATTACCATCACTGATAAATCTGTACCAGAACTGAATATCAAACTAGAGGATCAGAGAGGCGATACCGCCTCCGAATATTGTACCACCAGCTGGAGCAAGCGCATTCGTATAGACCCCCACATACACAAAATAAGGGACACAGCCACCAGTCTTATGCTTGACAAGCTATAAAAATGCAATCAACAAGAATTTTCAAAATACGCAAAAAATATATATAACTTAAAATGGTACAATCAAAGTTAAGTTCATCGTAAGGTAGGTCAAAGGTCAATTTCAAGGTCACAGTAAATTGCCAGTATATGACTTCCTATTCAACTTCAATAGTAACTATTGACCTATCTCTGCCAGGTTTGGAGTTAAAAGAGAAAGAAATTAGCAGAGTTCAGTTCATGATTATAAGTAGGTCAAAGGTCAATTTCAAGGTCACACTTAGATTGCCAGTATATGACTTCCTATTCAAGTTCAATAGTAACTATGGACCTATCTCGCTAGTTTTGGAAATAAAAGGGAAGCAAAATTTGCAAAGTTCAGTTCATGGTGAAAAGTAGGTCAAAGGTCAATTTTAAGGTCACATTTAGATTGCCAGTATGTGACTTCCTATTCAACTTCAATAGTAACTATGAAACTATCTCTGCCAGTTTTGGAGATAAAAGGGAAGCAAAATTTGCAAAGTTCAGTTCATGGTGAAAAGTAGGTCAAAGGTCAATTTCAAGGTCACATTTAGATTGCCAGTATATGACTTCATATTCAAGTTCAATAGAAAGTATGGACCTATCTCTGCCAGTTTTGGAGATAAAAGGGAGGCAAAATTTGCAAAGTTCAGTTCATGGTGAAAAGTAGGTCAAAGGTCAATTTCAAGGTCACAGTAAGATTGCCAGTACATGACTTCCTATTCAACTTCAATAGTAACTATGGACTTATCTCTGCCAGTTTTGGAGATATAAGGGACTAAATGTTATAAATTTGGAGTTACCATAATGTGCCATAAATTTCCTACGGAAAAAATTAATTAAAATTAAGAAAAGGTCATTTTGGTAAAAATTCTTGAAATGGGAGGTGCTCTGAAGTTCCAGATGTTCAAAATTGATGAAATAATGTCATTTTCGACCACAAGTTGCCTGCTTTGCCAAGCCTTATGTTTTATTTTTCCGGAGTTCAAAATTTATTATCCATTACCGTACTGCACATTTTGCTTTAACCACCAAAATGTACTTTTTGATACAGCGTAACTTTGGAGATAAAAGGGAAGCAAAATTTGCAAAGTTCAGTTCATGATGAAAAGTAGGTCAAAGGTCAATTTCAAGGTCACAGAAAGATTGCCAGTATATGACTTCCTATTCAAGTTCAATAGTAACTATGGACCTATCTCTGCCAGTTTTGGAGATAAAAGGGAACCAAAATTTGCAAAGTTCAATTCATGATAAAAAGTAGGTCAAAGGTCAATTTCAAGGTCACATTTAGATTGCCAGTATATGACTTCCTATTCAACTTTTACAGTAACTATGGACCTATCTCTGCCAGTTTTGGAGATAAAAGGGAAGCAAAATTTGCAAAGTTCAGTTCATGGTGAAAAGTAGGTCAAAGGTCAATTTTAAGGTCACATTTAGATTGCCGATATATGACTTCCTATTCAACTTCAATAGTAACTATGAACCTATCTCTGCTAGTTTTGGAGATAAAAGGGAAGCAAAATTTGCAAAGTTCAGTTCATGGTGAAAAGTAGGTCAAAGGTCAATTTCAAGGTCACATTTAGATTGCCAATATATGACTTCATATTCAAGTTCAATAGAAAGTATGGACCTATCTCTGCCAGTTTTGGAGATAGAAGGGAGGCAAAATTTGCAAAGTTCAGTTCATGGTGAAAAGTAGGTCAAAGGTCAATTTCAAGGTCACAGTAAGATTGCCAGTACATGACTTCCTATTCAACTTCAATAGTAATTATGGACTTATCTCTGCCAGTTTTGGAGATATAAGGGACTAAATGTGATAATTTTGGAGTTACCATAATGTGCCATAAATTTCCTACGGAAAAAATTAATTAAAATAAAGAAAAGGTCATTTTGGTAAAAATTCTTGAAATGGGAGGTGCTCTGAAGTTCCAGATGTTCAAATTTCATGAAATAATGTCATTTTCGACCACAAGTTGCCTGCTTTGCCAAGCCTTATGTTTTATTTTTCCGGAGTTCAAAATTTATTATCCATTACCGTACTGCACATTTTGCTTTAACCACCAAAATGTACTTTTTGATACAGCGTAACTTTGGAGATAAAAGGGAAGCAAAATTTGCAAAGTTCAGTTCATGATGAAAAGTAGGTCAAAGGTCAATTTCAAGGTCACAGTAAGATTGCCAGTATATGACTTCCTATTCAAGTTCAATAGTAACTATGGATTTATCTCTGCCAGTTTTGGAGATAAAAGGGAAGCAAAATTTGCAAAGTTCAATTCATGATAAAAAGTAGGTCAAAGGTCAATTTCAAGGTCACAGTAAGATTGCCAGTATATGACTTCCTATTCAACTTCAACAGTAACTATGGACCTATCTCTGCCAGGTTTGGAGTTAAAAGAGAAAGAAATTAGCAAAGTTCAGTTCATGGTGTAATGTAGGTCAAAGGTCAATTTTAAGGTCACATTTAGATTGCCAGTATATGACTTCCTATTCAACTTCAATAGTAACTATGGACCTATCTCTGCTAGTTTTGGAGATAAAAGGGAAGCAAAATTTGCAAAGTTCAGTTCATGGTGAAAAGTAGGTCAAAGGTCAATTTCAAGGTCACATTTAGATTGCCAGTATATGACTTCATATTCAAGTTCAATAGAAACTATGGACCTATCTCTGCCAGTTTTGGAGATAAAAGGGAACCAAAATTTGCAAAGTTCAATTCATGATAAAAAGTAGGTCAAAGGTCAATTTCAAGGTCACATTTTGATTGCCAGTATATGACTTCCTATTCAACTTTTACAGTAACTATGGACCTATCTCTGCCAGTTTTGGAGATAAAAGGGAAGCAAAATTTGCAAAGTTCAGTTCATGGTGAAAAATAGGTCAAAGGTCAATTTTAAGGTCATATTTAGATTGCCAGTATATGACTTCCTATTCAAGTTCAATAGTAACTATGGACCTATCTCTGCCAGTTTTGGAGATAAAAGGGAAGCAAAATTTGCAAAGTTCAATTTATGGTGAAAAGTAGGTCAAAGGTCAATTTCAAGGTCACATTAAGATTGCCAGTATTTGACTTCCTATTCAACTTCAATAGTAACTATAGACCTATCTCTGCCAGTTTTGGAGATATAAGGGACTAAATGTTATAATTTCGGAGTTACCTTAATGTGCCATAAATTTCCTACAGAAAAAATTAATTAAAATAAAGAAAAGGTCATTTTGGTCAAAATTCTTGAAATGGGAGGTGCTCTGAAGTTCCAGAAGTTCAAATTTGATGAAATAATGTCATTTTTGACCACAAGTTGTCTGCTTTGCCAAGCCTTATGTATTATTTTTCCAGAGTTCAAAATTTATTATCCATTACCGTACTGCACATTTTGCTTTCACCACCAATATGTACTTTTTGGTACAGCGTAACTCAAAAACCGTATGGAATACAAAAAAACGGAGACCACCTCCAGTGTTGGGCTTTACATGCTCTACAAAATGCAAAAAAGAATGGGTCTCTAGCATTAGCGGTTCCCGAATTAGAGACAGTTTTCAGTTTCGGTATCTTATGGCCGCTACACCCGTGAAAATGCACCGATTGACCCCAAATTCACACAGATGAAAGATGACCTGAAGGGTAACATTTTCCAATAATATTATTGGTTAAGTCTGTGTGGTGTCTGAATAACAGCGCACATAAATTTTTTTTCGTAAAAAAATTCATTTTTTTGAAATATTTTGCCCGTTTGACCTTGAAATAAAGGTCAAAGGTCAAATCCAAGGGCATATTTGAAATCTACACATATGACTTTTGGAAAGCCGTCTGTAGAAATTTTTCCCATAATTCCTTCCGTAGGGTAGATAATTAGCATTTAATTTTGCCATTTTTGGACAAGGGTGCATTGCAATGAGTGCCACACCTAGACCCCAATACCGACAAAGCCCAAATTTTACGTGGAACGAGTTGAGATTATAGGTGACCTAAATCCAAGAGATGGGTATGGGGGCCCTTACCGTCTAGGAGGAGAAGCGGTAACGGTAACATGGCGGCGGAGCCGGCGGAGCCGCAGGAGCCGGCGGAGCCGGCGGAACAGACCGGACGGGACTAAAACCATGTGTACCGCCAGCGCTAACGCTGGTGGTACAATTAAATAGCAGCATGGAACACATTTCAGTGTGGTGCAGGGAAAATCATATGGTGCCAAATACAAAAAGAAAAAAAGCAATATTGATAATGGAGAAATTAATATGTATCCTGATGACTCTACAATTACCATCACTGATAAATCTGTACCAGAACTGAACATCAAATACAAAATAATACAAAAAGAAAAAAAGCAATGCTTATAACAACTAGAAAAAAAAAAAAAAAAAACGTGCAAAAGTACCAAAAACTGAACAGTAATTAAAAGCTGTGTTCAATGGGGACATTTTAGATAATGTACAATCAAAGAAACTTTTAGGTGTATATATTAATGAAAATCTTAGCTGGAATGACTGTGTATAAACTTGAAAAAAGAATTTACAGTAAACTGTTCCTTCTATCCAAACTAAAACAATAATTAAAGGGATAATAACACTTCCTTTTGGCCAAAAAATGAATTTTCCAGGAGTAAACAACAATTTTCCCATACTTACCAATGGTTAATGAATCCATTTTTACATTCAAAGTTAGTCCCTGGTTTTTTTCTAAAAAGTTTGGTTTTTTGTTAAAATCTCTTAAGAGATTATAACAGAGTATAGCCAATAATGGAGGTCACGTGGTCTGAAGACAAGCTCAGATATCAGAATAATAGCTATAACTACTGTTTTTGTTGTAAAACAGAATATATTATATTTCTATGAGTTATTCACAATGTTTTTATTGTGAAATATAGACCTCATACGAAGAGTTATTATCCCTTTAACATTGGAAACAAGAAAACTATTTCATAGGGCATATATACTACCACATCTGGATTGCTGCTCCATTATATGGAGCAGCTGTGCAAAACTAGAAAACATACAAACTTCAAAAATGTGGTACAACAATCATTCTTGATGTCCCAGAAAATGAGGCCAAGAAATATCCGTCAATTGAACTTTTCAAGAAACTTAAATGGCAAACAAATTATGAACGGATAGAATTTATTAATAAGAAAGCCACATTAGATTTTAAATCTTTACAACGACTCTCTCCAAAATACATCTGGGACCAAGTGGTAATTACAACCATAGACACTACAGGCAGAACCACCCAATCAAGCAATAAGGAAAATGTCTATTTATCAGTTGGCAGACCATAAAGGCATACTAACAAAAGGCCCAATATGGTCTTCGATCAAAATATGGAACTGCTTTAGCTCTGAAATAAAAAACTCTAAAGACTTGGATACTTTTGAAAAGTTGTTTTCAAGAAACCATAAGTAAATTTTACGTATATGATTATTAAGTCATTTAATTAAGCTATTTAAGATTTTTATTAACGTAACGCCTTTTGCTTTATTCTTATCACTATTGTTATTCTAACTCATTTCATTTTTACTTCATTATTATTTTAATTTCATAATTCATTCATCTTTTATTCATAAACACAATATTATATTCTAACCCCCAGAGGGCCATGTGTAAGATGAGTGTGTGTACTTAACATGTTTTTCCCTCTTTAAAGTTTATTATTATTATTATTACTATTGTTACAACTGGCTGATCACTGAGCATTCATTGTGAAACCAAAGCAATGCTTGTGCCTCCTTTCTGCAACCGAGGTGATGATTGTGCATCCTCTCTGCGTCCCTTGAGTGACCTTGCAGCATACATTCTCCATTGCATTCTCTCTGCTACTGTTTTGAACATGCTCAAAACTTCACACAACCATGGCTTCCTCGGTGATGCCTGAATGTTCTTTGTGTGATCTTAGCGATCACCGTGTGTTCTTTGAGCATCCAACAGCATCCTGGCCATTTTATGGTTGCACAAAGGACGCATATATATATATATATATATATATATATATATATATATATATATAAGACTAAGACCCCATTTCCATAGATTTTAGATCGATCTATCCCTGTGGGGAGTCTCACTAGATTACTGTCAGCTTAGCCGGCTTAAGCGTCTGTCCCGCCTCCAGATAGTTTGTTTTGAAATATATGCTGCATCGACTGTCAATTAAAGAACAAGACACTTTATCAACTGAAATAATTATAACAAGGTAAGCCCCCATCATCCTGCAGGTGTGAAATCAATATTGTTTATGGCATATTCCTCTTGTAATATCTCATCAAAAGAACAATCGATGGGAGAATGCACATTATTCAATTTCCTGGACAATCTCTACCGAGACACTTCCTCACCCTTTTTTGATTGGCAATGGAAATCCGAATAAAAAATCCTTTTGCCAAGAGATGTTTTGCTCCCTCAGTTATTTATTTCCTCACCTACTTTAGCAGTAGGCATAAGGGCAGATTAACATTACACACTGCTGAGGTACACTGTATTATGTGATTGACTTGAGCTTAAAATGGGGGTGCTTATGAAGAGGAGTTCCAGTTGTTTTTATACAATTTTTTTCATGTAAACAAAGGTGTACAACCACATCATTTTTGGTTTTTTTTGTTTATTCACAAGGGTAGGACATACTTTCAGGTGTGTGTAACAAATTCAAAAATTGTTCCCTAGAGTCCTTAAAACAGGCTGGTTTTCAGACAAAGTTGTTTAAATTCTTAACATTTTTATGAATTTGAGAAAAATGTTTACTTTTTATGGTGCTAACAAGGAAAGTTCATAGAGGCTGAAATAGTGACAAGAGATATCTCTTCTTAAATATAAAAATATCAGTAGTCACATCTCACTGGTTATGTGCATGAGATTATTGTAGTCTGATAATGCAAGTTATCTGAGAAGAAGATTGTCAATGTACTCAAGGAATCTTCCATCTGATTGGTCTTTTGGAAACTTCCTAGCCATGGATAACTAAAACAAGAAAAACATTCTTTATAATTAAACACCTAACTAAAACAAAAACATTCTTTCTTTATAATCAAACACCTTAGCAACAGCATAAAAATGTAAACATTAAACTACATGCCATGAACTTGGATAATTTTAACAAATAATCAAAATATTCATGTACTTCATCATTCTTCAAACAGAAATAAAAACTTCCTACTATACAATATTCAAAGGATAATAATGGTGAAAAAGACCCATTCGTATTTTACAGGCTGCAGTGGAAATGAAAATCTGTTAATTCTTACTTTCAGTTTGTCTGCATATGTCGTTTGATGCAGCCAGAACTCCCTGAAGTTGATCATATCTGGTTTATCTTGGTAATAGTCCACCAACATTTTCTAAGATGCAAAAAGGAACAATATGAGTCAAGTCCATCCATTTGGTGCAAAATGACAAAAGGCACTTTCAGAACAAGTTGACCTAGGGACAAAGTGGTCCGCTGATCAAATATGGTTAATCCAATTATCAGAAATGCGCATAATTCCCTAGAGGACTTCCTGCCTCCCACGTGCGCCATCCCTGCAGGGGCACAGCTATTAAATCTCAGTTCCACTTCAATCAGGGTGCAATTCATTTATATGCTGATGTTTGCCTTATTCCCTACACCTGATCAAAGTGAAGCTAAAATTTAATTGCTGTGCCTCTGGAAAGATGATGCATACAAGATAGGAGTTGATTAGGGTATTTTGCAGCATTGTTTTCATGGATCAGTTAGTCTGCAGATCAACATGTTCAGAATGCACCCAATATGTACATGCAGACGTGGTGCTAGGTCATTCATAAGTGTGTAAATAATACATCAAGGAAATCAAATATATATATATATATATATGTTCAATTCACTTGAAAGAAAGTGCTCAACCTATGGTAGCTGGAATCTTATAAAGAAAAAATAAACAAAATGTCAAGATGATGTACATGTAAAAACTCTTATGGTAAAAACTTGAAAATTTCGTCTCTTAAAACTCAATTAATATTTTAAATTGTGTAAATCCAACGATTTTTTCAAAATTACATCTCCCAGACTCCTGGGTATAATGTAATTTTCAAAACTCCAACCTTCGGGCTTTTATCCTTATCGGCTTTTATCCTTGTCCCTCATATATTGTAGGATATTTAATACTACTTCCTAAGTCACTTTCTGGTGGTAAATAATTATCTATTTTTTAGTGCATCTTAATTAAGTTATATTACCTTACCCGAAAAGTTGAGAATTCTTTTTGGGAAGGAACATACCTCCAGATAGAGGAGAGGGATCAAGAATAGCCTAATAAGGAGTACCGGAGGAGATCAGCATTGGTCAGAATTGTGCCGGAAGTGTGACGTTGAGTGGTGTAAGATGCGAAGCCGAATGGTCATTTTTAACTGGAGGTGAACGAGAAGGCATGGACTCGGTGAAAAAAGCAGTTTTTCAAACAACATGGTAAGATAACATTTCTTCTTTACGCATTTTGGGAAGAAAATACTTGTAGAAATAATAGGCACATGATATGAAAACAAGACACAGAACTTGAAGGTGCAAAATCGTGCTTAATTTGCAGACAACTTGTTTTGAAATACATGCTGCATCAACTGCCAGTGCGACAAAGAGTGTAAAGGGAAAGGAATTCCCGGGAGGCTATAATCGTTATCATGTGGAATTTTGACATTTATATAATTTGATATGTCCATATCTAAGTATTTTTGGGTTTTTTATGGTATGTGCTGCAATTATAATGATGTTTTAAAGTTTTTGAAGGACCTTGTGAAAACCAGGAAGTAGTTCGTAACTAACAACTGAATCGTACCAATCTACGACTGCTGTGCAAAGATGTATCTTTTTTTTAATATTGTTATGAATTTTTAGATCTTTATATGTCCATCTGACATGAAATTCCACACATATGATCACACTAATACACCTTTTACACCGGGTTAGGCACTAATCAGTGACAAATGCCAAGACAAAGGTGACAGTCTGACTGCCTAAACTTTGAACAAACCTAAAATCAGCCGGCTGGAGGTTTTTTATGGATCATGAAATTCTACCAGTAAGCTTTTTGCACAATCTTGATTTTTGTAAATTTCCTACAGCTTAAAAATTGGCCATCGGGCTGTTTTCGGGCTCATAAAAATCAAAGTCGGCAATGTAGCTCTAGTGTACCTTCACTTGAGTACCATGTACGTGTGTGGCCGTAAATGCAAAATAACGATCGATACAGTTGGATTGGATGCAAAACAACATTGTCAACACCATTCATCAAGATAACAGGAGAATCAATTAAGAACTGCAATTAATTGCCTTCTCTTCTCGCTCAGATCGTTAACACTGACCGGTGTACAGCGAGGAGAGGCCGCACACGTGCATAAATCTCAGCCCGACTTCAACGGTGAAGGCGACAAACATGGTCACAGTGGACGCTAATCACCAATGAAGCCTACCTGTGCGCCACAGACACCGATCAACTGTCGTCTCGGCTTCAATGCACGGAGAGGAGAACCGTAACACTGACCTGGCTTCCATGGTGAAAGTTATCTGGTCAGGGCAGACACTAATTGGTAGCCGCCTCTTGTCCTACCCCTCTTATTCTAAGTGCAAGGATTGTTTTCGAAATATGACACTACTTTCTGGCTGCCAGAATCGCCTTTGAAAAAAGAGACTACTGATTACGATGCTGTTTTGCGTACCTAGCCAACGGTACCGATGGTTATGTAGCACCTTGGGACATAAACGTAGTGATTGGTTAAAAGTATGTATATCCCTTGAGTTGCAATTACCGATACACATTCTTTATACAATATGGTAATTGATACGGAGATCATCCGGAAAAGATAACAAATGGCCTGGCTACAAAACAGACAAATTCTGTTCAAAAATGACAGAATTTCATGAAATTTGAACATTTGGAATTTCTGATGCCTCCTATTTCATGAATTTCAACCAAAATGATCTTTTCCTTATTTAATTAATTTCTTCTGTAAGAAATTCATGGCATATTACCGTATTACAATATGGACATATGCGAATATGAGAAAATGCTTCAAAAAAACACCACTGCTAAATACAGTAGAGCACCTGATGAAATAAAAAGATAAACAATGAAGCCAATTCATTGCAAGTAAGCTATAGCTAGAATTAGACAATTGCGTTGTGATCAAAGGTGAGAACAAAGCTTTATTACTGTCACAGATCACAAAGAAAATTTCCCCATCCATGTTCCATGCTAAAAGCAACATTGGTGTAAGTAGTAAGCAAATCCTTGATAGAATGAACAAATAATTGTTGATAAAGACAAGAGTTAATCAGTGGAAAAACACTAATGTGGCCATAAACCAGTTCAAAAGAATAACAAGTAAGGAAAATTGCACATTTTTATATTTGATATGGCTGGTTTCTACCTTTCAATCATCCATAATCTTTTTCACAATGCATTGGATTTCTGTCAAAATTGGCGCAAATCTCAGATGAAGAAAAGTAACACACGCCAAAACCACCCTACTCTTCCACAAACAAAGCCCATGGATTAGGAAAAAGGATCATACAACAGTGCAAAGTCATGTGAACTAGTTGGTTGATTTTTACTACACAAAATCAAGGACTTATTCTGCAGAGAAGTCTTTTCAAAGATGAGAGTATTGCGGATGTGGCTGTACATAAATATTAATCCATTTCATTCCATTAATGTAATGAAAATATAAAGAAAAGATATAATGAAAATATAATGAAAATATAAAGTGTCTTAGTTAACAAACTTGATCTCACCAATTCATTAACAATATCTTGTGTGATGTAAGTGTCCTGTGAGATGCTATAATTCATGGACATCGGCATGCCATAGTCATCCATTTTGTTCTGAAAAATAAAAATAACAAGTTAATGCAAAAAAAAATCTCAAATGTGCAGACAAAAAACAAAAAAATAATGTAGTACATAATATGTTTTTTTGTCAATTTTGATGCAATAATATATTGTAATTCAAAAAATGTGACTAGCTAAAGCCTCCAAGCCCATGAAGTTTGAAGTTGCACCTTTAAAATTGCCATGATGAGAACAAGAAAAAAAGCTGCCTAAGTTCCAGAAAAATAATAACATCAGGCTAGTTTTCAAACTCAACCTTATTTTAACAATGCTGATCACTCCTGTAAGTTTAAAGATAATAGATCAACTGATTTTCCACTTCTTGTGTTATCTGTATTGCATGTTCAAAATCAAGGCAGCAAAGCTGTCAAATGAACAGACAAAAAGCAGAAAATAGTGATGCACAAAAAAGTTGTTTTTTTTTTGCCAATTTTGATGCAATAAAACATTATGCTTAACAGCAAAGCCAATGACAAATATTAATTATGCACAACAGGGAACACATATACATGGACATTCAGAAAATGAAATTATGATTTGGTTTCATGCCTCTGGGAATTGTAAGTCCCACAATGAAAATGGTGATATGTGAAAATTGAAAATTTTATGAAGAATTGCATTGCTTCCAAGAATGCAATCAGACTGGTCCAGAGTCTTTTCAGTAAGTTTGGGAATCAAGTATATTAAATATGGTTTCTCTTTAATTGTCACTTTGGCATCAGTTTGATGCGATATTACATAATGCCTAACAGAATAATCACCACCAATTTTTAATTATGCACTACAGGTAACTGCAGGTAACAAAGTCACACCTTGAAAATGCCAATAAGTGACAAAATAGGATTCCACAAAAAACTGAAGGACTTCAAGAAAAAGATTCCAGTTAGACTGGTTTCTAACTCAACCTGTATTTTAGTCATTTTTTTTTTCTGTAAGTTTGAGAATAATAAGGTACATAGTTTTCCTGAAATAGTCATTATGTTGACAATGCCCAAAATAGGGTTTTCTTCATTTCTGATGCATTACAGCATAATGATTAGAAAAGCAGAGGTCTTCAGCCTCATCTGAAAATGTCACATCTGAAAATGCCAAGATGTAAACAAGAAATAACTGCACTAAAATGAGTTTATTTCAATTATTAACACTTTATTATGTAATATATTATAACTAAATTACTTTCATTTATATATGATCAACTAACACATTTTTTAGATGGAAAAATATCAAAAGAACAATTTTAAATGTCCAATTTGCTCCATTCTGAAATTCTGATCATATGTGACAAACTGCACTGACATGAGTTTATTTCCATTTTTGACACTATTTCACAACTAGAGGATCAGAGAGACGACATTGCCTCCAGATATTGTACCACCAGCTGGAGTAAGTGCATTCGTATGAAAAACCAAAAATGTGGACACCATCACCAGTGTTGTGATTGATAAGCTACACAAAATGCAATAAAGAAGAGTTCTCAAAATATGCCAAAGGCAGCAAAAAAAAAATAAATAAATAAATAAAACTTTTATTTAAAAAATGGTCTGATCAAGCTAATTTTCAAACACAGCATGTATTTTTGTAACACTTGTGTGATTTTCAAGACAATATGCCTATTGGTTTTCCTTGAACAAAACTAGTCTAACAAAATTGCTAAATGCTGAAGATGTCAAAAGAACACTTTAATATATCTAATCAGTTCAATACTGAGACTGTTAACATGCCTTAGAATTAAACCTGAGGAAAAACCACTTATATACAAAAAAACTGCATTATATCAAAAAAACTAAATTAATCATGCATATTTTGACACTTGATTATTATATAAATCAGTCCTGCAAGTTTTAAAGCAAAATATGAAACTGTTTTTCTTTTCATTTGTATAAAAGTGGATAAAAAGGCACCATGACCAATTTATGAGAAATTTGAAAGACACTACATATCCATTCACTTGACTGAAAACTTCTAGCGCAAATACATATACAGGGGCACATTCTATACATCTGATATTTACATTATATACATCATTATATATTTTAAAAAGCTGAATGAAAAAAATTACTTACTTATAATCTGCATTTAGCAGGACACTGTGCTAAATATTTATGATTTATATGGCTACAGAATTTTTTAAAAAAACTTATAAAGCCTTTTATGTATATTTGTCTTTTCATAAACCTAACACTTATTTGATCTGTTTCTTTAATGTTTGCCTTTAGAGGGCATTCTCCGTTGCTTCTTCATCAGTACAATCATTGTGCACTATATCTAGCTTCCCACATTAAATAAATTAAAATATTTAAACATGAAAAATAACCAATGATTTGTTGAACACTCAGCCATACATCCTTGTTTCTTGTTTGTTTTTTATTCTTCATTTCTTAAAAGACATCAGTTGGATATTCCTTCTTTTCTGATGTAATTCCTTTCTCAAATTCACTGAGAAGAAATGACTTGACAGGAGAATCTCCAAGTTGCTTCAGTCCCCAACCAACTGGAACACTATCAGAGCTTAAGTCACCTGACATAGGACCTGTCACCCATACAGGTGTGGGCACTCTTGCTTCTCCCACTTGAGTGTGGGCCAAAAATGATGTGGTAAGTGAGTTTTAAGCTGGAGTTAAGGCATTTTACACTGCACTGATGCAACTGAAGGAATAATATATTCTCTAACGACAAGGCAGTTGGTTGCCCCCTGTGCTCTACCATAGCTGTCAAGAGCTTCCTTCTGGAAAGTACCCCCCCCCCCCCCTCCCCACGCCACACTGTAGGCTTTCCAACACTGAATGTGGCCTTTTTCTGAAAACATGAAATTATTGAAAGCAGTTTGAAGAATGGGCTCCCTATCATCCCTGACTTGACCCTGGATGCGAAGCACATTCAGATTTCATAAATGATTCTTAACGTGTCTGGTCCACTCCCAAAGCAAAATTCAACTCGTCTGATATTTGTAGGCAAGATTAAGTTTCCATGCTATCTTTTCTGCACCAGAAGCATATACTTTTCACACCGTTGTCTGGGGTAATCCTAGAGACCCTGCCGAAGTCCACCTCCTTCCACCATGTTGATTGTGAGAAAGCACGCAGAGTTGTAGACGAAAGTTTCAAACTATTTTCTTTATAGAACAATGAAAGACAAACTACAAAAGGAAAAATATACAACAAATATCCAATGTACTGGCAGTTTTTACAGATTATACCACCACCTACCTCTGGTGGGGGTGCCACCCAAAATGCATTGATTATAGTATCTTTTCTTGAATGGTGTACATCATATGCAGCTGGAAATATTCAACAACATCCATAAAACAAGCATTTATCTCATTCTAGTTAATTTAAAATTCATGACATATGAATAATGATTACAATTTATATCAAAAATCTAAATGAAATTGTGTATTTCCTAAAATCTTTTACGTAAAATATAGGCAACAATATTGGCAGACTAAAAGTTAGGAATTACTATTATTTTCAAGCCTAAACTTACAAGCAATGATGCCAAGGCAAGGCTGGTAGGAGTTTCCTGATCCCTTCAACTGGAGCTGATAGCTGAGCTGGCTCTCCACATCTCTGAGGGATGGGTCAGCCTGGAATGTGGTGTGGCTGTGGTACCAACCCACCAACATTAAATCTCGATGGTCCATGTTCTGACGAATCTAGAATAGAACTGTAATATTCTGATACCAATATGGAGTGAAATTCAACCATTTTGGTTTTAATCTAGGGTGTATTGTATAATCTTAAGCAGAACTGAAGCAATATGATACCAATCTGGAGATGAACATATATAAAAATATACAAAAAAGTACAGTGTCACCAATGGTGATACTTTCCTTCCAATGAGGACTTATGCTGAACATCTAGGGTTCACCTGAGCCATATTATCTTAAAGCAGGGACGAGGTTTTTCCAACTATTTGTGGATTTCTGACATTTTGGGGTGGGGCCAAAATAGCATACCTGAGATCGATGCAGATCTTAAATAAAAATGGGGGGGGGGGGGGGGGGGGGGGGGCGTGATGTTTCCTCCGACGAGACCTTGCTTTAGCAGTTGGAAATCTGAACTTTGCAATACATAAAAATGAATATTGCCCCCCCCCCCCCCCCCCCATTTATTTGACATATTTGTTAATGTTTAATACCGTCCCACTGTCACTGGCTTTCAACAACCTGCCTTTTTTTTTACTATTCAGTTTCAGTCGACCTGTCTGCAGACAAAGAGTCAAGCCATTCAAATGTATTAGTTCAGCAGCAAGAAAAATGACAATAATGTGGACCTGCACATCTAATACAAATGGAAGAGGATGGGGTCCAAACCATTTTAGAATCATCAATTTTGAACACTTGCATCATTTATTTTTTACACCTTTGGATGATATGTTACATGTATATACTACAAGAACATGAACAACTAAAAAAGAAGGAAAGATTCATAAGATTTTAAATCTTGTTTGCATCAACATTGTAAAAAATGCATTTAAAATGGAATAAATATTGGTTTACATTCCTTAAATTGTCATTTTTTTTATTTGGCTAAAAATATTATAAGTTTGCTAAAAAATTTTTGATTTGGCTTAATTTTTTTCAGAAGTTTGGCTGAAACAAAAAAAAAACTAGTGCTACCCCAGTTTCACTTTTTATTTTCACCACCATGTTGTACTTTTTAATATAGCGAACTCGTAAACCGTATGCAAAACAAAAAAAACTGACACCACCTCCAGTGTTGCGCTTGACAAGCTCTACGAAATGCAAAAAAAAAAAATCTCCAGCATTTACTCCAGAATTGGTTTTCCATTTCGGCATCTAATGGTCACTTCTCCCGTGAAAATGCACCGATTGACCCCAACTCACGAGGATGAAATATGACCCTGAGTGTAACACCTGTCCATATATTATAGGTTAGGCCTGTGAAGTTTCTGAAAATTAGCAGAAATATTTTTTTCCGCAAAAAATTCGTATTTTAGCATATTTTGGCCCATTTAACCTTGAAATAAAGGTCAAAGGTCACATCCAAGGGCATATTTGATATCTCCACATATGACTTTAGGTCAGCCATCTATAGAAATTTTTCCCATAATTCCTTTGGTTTGGGAGATATTTAGCATTTAATTTTGCAAATTTTGGACAAGGGCGCATTGTAAAGAGAACCACATCTAGATCCTAGCACTGATAAAGCCCATGGATGGAGTTGAGATTATATGTGACCCACATACAAGAGATGGATACAGGGGCTCTTGTAGTTCAGGAGGAGAAGAAGTAATGGTGACGTGGTGGCAGATGATACCGGTCTGGACTAAAAACCATGTGTACCACCAGTGCCACTCTGGTAGTATAATAAGTAGGTCAAATTTATGACCAACAAATTTCAAGAAAGTGTAGTTTATAGCTCTTTTATGACTGATTGAGTGATTAATTTGGTTTATCTTTTGGCATGTTGAATGTATTCAAGTCATATAATACAACAATACCTCATTTTCCACTTTACTGGCATTTTCCTGGTCTCCCAATCTACAGCGACATGGGAATGCTTGCTGGACACTCATGTCTGAAGTAGAGGAAACAATGGGTTACAAAGATTATAAGATATCTGTCTCAGATGATCTACTGGTATACTAATATGGATCTATTTCTGAACTTTAATTTTTTGTCAGTAGATGATAACCATGATTGATAGTAATCATCTATTGACAGACATTGCAAATCCAAACTGCATTCAAAAACATATATTTAAAGGGGTCATCTCCTGCCATTTCGAATAAGGAAAGGATTTATCAATATTCAGCTTTGAATGTGTCTTGTTTCTCTCTCTCTCTCTCACATCAGACATGTATGTATGTATGTATGTATGTATGTATGTATGGGATAAGTGAGAAGTTAAAACATTAATATTATACTGCACTAAGTGACCAAAGTTAAAGAATGCTTTAAGACACAAACCCTGAAAATAGGGTAGTTTGCTTTGAAGATCAGAATGACGCTCACTATCCAAGATATCTTATATAGGGCTGTTTACAATGTCACTGAGTAACTTATTACTGGCATATACTGATTTTTCCTGATATGGGCCCAGATAATAGAGAAAATCAAAAATCCAAAAACAACTCTTTCACCAATATTACATTATCAGTAAACTGGCCATACTTTATCTGATGCAGCTAGCATCTTTTGATAGGCCTATATATGACAGATACGCATTGTTGCTTTATGCACCATGTCCACAAAAATCTTAATTACTAGCTAATCATTTTTATTTTATCATTAATATTTAAAAAATATGTAATGTTAGAACTTTAAACATAAATTCTTTTTATACTAAACTTGTAACTAGTAAACTGAAAGTTTGTGAGTTGGTTAGTTAATAATAAGAAGTACTTAAAATACAACATATACTTATGCAAATTTCAACTGAATAAAAGTGTTTAAATGTAATTGTAAATTTAAATTTCTATGTAGCTCTTACGCTGGCTGACTGGGTCCCATCTCCCTCCAAGATAGCCGACTATCTCACTACAGGTCAAGTGACTGTGGAAATCCTGAATATAAGACAATTTTTGGTTAACTATTTTGCCCTTGTCTACAAAGAAAAATTTGAAATCTGTGAGAGCCATGTAAATATCTTATGGGTTTTAAATCTATGTAATACCTTAAAGGGGAAGCGCCACGGTATATACCAGTTTTCAAGTTTTAGAAAAACAACACTAGATCTGTATGTTAAAGATGTATTTCAATTGATCACCACCCTATTAATGCTATGATATAAATGATTAGAAGGTAAAAGAGCATTATAAACACCTACATCAATATGCAAAAATGAAGTGAAAGATCAAGGTCATGTGGTACTGTGAAGTAAAATGAGATGATGAACTGTAGAGCATCAGCTTAGTAACATACTGAAGTTAAGAAAGGTGTGCTGAACGGTGTCTAATAAAACAATGTAATTCATAGGAGGTAACATAAGCAAGGTCCACTCCGATTAAGTTTTAGCCAACTACAAAACACATTCCATTTTGCTGAGGGAAAAAAAACATTCTTTTCCAATTCATCATACTTATTACTCTGCAGACTTAAGTCAATTGAAAATTATTTATGAACAGAGTTAAATGAACTTTCAGCACATCTAAGCTCTTATCAGGTTTACTGACCAAAAGTAGAAGACAGTTTGAAGAAATGGAAATTGTGAATGGCTGGATCCTCCCCTGGGCAGCAAATGTGGAACATTCAACCAAGGTGTTAAGGTCACTGGAATTACAAGGCAGCAAAGCTGTCAAATGTACAGATAAAAGGCAGAAAATAATAATTCACAAAATTTTAATTATGACAAAAAAACTATATAATTTCCAGAAAAGTTAACCAATAAGACAGGGTTTTAACCAATAAGACAGGATTTTCAACTGAAGCCGTATTTTAGTCCTATGTTACCTTTCTGTAAGTTTGAGAAGAGTAAGTGATATGGTTTTCCATTAATGGACAGTATGGGGGCAGTGCCCACAATAGGATTTTCTTCATTTTTGATGCAATATTACATAATGCTTAACAGCAAAATGACCATCAATTTTAATAAGAAAATAAAAGTATCATGGATATTCAAAACATGTGACTAGCAAAAGTCTTCAAGCCCATGGAAGTTCAGTGTCACACCTTGAAAATACCAAAATGTAAACAAGAGATAACTGTGATCAAATGAGTTTATTTCCATTTTCAACACCATTTTTTACTTAAAATACTGTTTTTTTTTAAATAATCAATTTACTGTCATTTTTATATGATCAACTAGGAAAACTGTTGACATAAGAAAAATGTCAATAGAACAATTTTAAATGTCCTATTTGCTCCAGTCTGAGATTCTGAACATAGTGAATGATTGAATCTGACAAACTGCAATGATATGAGTTTATTTCCATTTTTGACACTTTATTACACAATACACAATAACAGGTTTAGCATCGTTTTTATATTATCGACTAACAATATTTTTAAGATGCAGAAAATGTCAAAAGAACACTTTACGTATCTAATTAGTTCAATAATGAGACCGTTTACATGCCTAGGAATTTAATCTGAGGAAAAAACACTTATATTCAAAAAAGGCATACCTTCATCAAAACTTAACTGATCAAACTTATTTTCGAACTTGATTTGTATTTTAGTAAGACTGGGTTCCCATACTTAGATCGATCCATATATGACCTTCAGTCAGCCATCTGTAGAAATTTTTCCCATGTATGTATAACACAAGTAGTTTAGAGGGCCTGCAAAAATGTACTGAAACATTTTAGTGCTCAATAAATTATTATATATTATAATTCCTTTGGTTTGGGAGATATTTAACATTTAATTTTGCAAATTTTGGACAAGGGTGCATTGTAATAAGCACCACACCTAGACCCCAGCTCTGACAAAGCCCAAAATTTACGTGGATCGAGTTGTGATTATATGTGACCTAAATCCAAGAGATGGGTACACAGGCTCTTGTAGTCTAGGAGGAAAAGTTACATGGCGGTGGAGCTGGCAGAACATGCGTGTAGGGACTAAAATCATGTGTACCAAAATTAGGTTGGTTTTTACATTCAAACCGTATTTTAGTCCTAAAAATCCATTCTGTAAGTTAGAGAATAAAACCTGATTTACCACTTAAGGTGTTTTATTGATTATACACAAAATACTTTTTTGTCAATTTTGATACAATATAACAGAATTCTTAATAGCACAATCACCACCACACTATACATGCAATTTGGGTGGTATTTAGATTTCATTTCAACTACAAAATGGCAATTTTCTAATTATTGCTCTATGTATTTGGCAATGTATTTCCAGGTTACTTATCATTAAGATATTACAAGTGTCACAAGTTGGTTCACTTTAACACAGGTCACATGTCAAACTGAGTAACTTACTTATTCTGTCTCTTCTTTCCTAATGAGGAATGTTTAACTGAGATTTTTCTTCCTTCTGCTACATTTTGATGAAGAAAATATGGAAATGTTAACTATACATCAGCTTATGAAGGCCCTGGCACAATGACTTTCAAATGACATTTCTTTGTCAACAAGCATAATTAAAAATCAGTTTTTTTCTTTTCTAAAATAGACAAGTAGAACTTATTTCTGTAAAGAAGTGGATTTTTCCATCAACAAGTAAATCCATTTCTTTTTCTTGCTCAAAGTTACAGTCTCCTTCATTCCTCCCTCTGTCTCTCTCAACAAGTAAAAGTTAAAAGCAAAAAGTCAAAGTCATCAAATACAAACATCTCACAGTTTGATCTATGTCAGGCAAAGTCAAATTACCTTCTCCAGTCTTATCTACTTCACTAGTTTTCCTTGTTTTAGCTTTTGATTCTTGGTCCTCAAGTCCGGTCCCATTCTCCTCATTTTCTTCATCTTTTACGTCTGAAGATTCCTCTTTATTAAAGGTGGGCTATGCAATAGACAGCAACCATATCAATGTCCATTTTATGCTGGACATTGTCCAGGGAAGGTGGTATTATCAAAATACCCAAGAAATTGCAATGTGAGTGTTAGTACATTTTAATATGAAGTGGTTCATATGTAAACTTACTGTTGGGAAACTGTTTGGTTTTTGTCTCCTAAACCAAGTTGTCTTCCAGGCATCCAATTTCCTTCCTTTATATTTTACCTTCAAGATAAAAATACCAATTGTTCAATAAAATCTCTCTAAGGCTATAATTTGTATTTTTTTAATTATCTGATCCAATTTTATCTAATTATGATTAAGTATCTTTCTCACACAATTTTTTTTATGGGAAATGTTATATCATACAGCCAGTCACTTAACAAAAAGGATACTTTTTACTATATTGAAATATGTTATAACATAACTTTCAGTTATTATCTGTCTGTCATGGCACAACTTAAATCCCATCATAACTAAAATTATACCATGTCTTGTTATGCCAGGGCTATCCAGTTACTGGTATGCCAATAATAGCAGTTAGCTATCACAAATATATACCGACCGATGCCCATCCACATCCCGACTTCTTGGATGGATTGACCATCTTCTTGCAGTGAATGGCCCAAGCACTGGGAGAGTTGAAGGACATTTTGCCCTCTGGCCACCAAATTTTTCCATTGGGCTGGAGGTCTGCTGAGAACTTTCTACCCTAGAAAAAAAATATTGCTACACTTCATCATAGCTTATTATAGCAGTTGTGACAGTGTTATTGCTGACACTTAATGTTTTAGAATACTAGACACCCACCTCTGCACTAGTGCTATGTGTATGTGGCATGTGCAAGGTGTGCAGTTCTGATAAAATTGGGTTATATTCTAACTCGCTTTTAGTCAACCACATACATTTTCAATTTCTCAGCAAATGGAATTTTTTCACAATTCAAAAGACTACATAAATTATAACTTTTGCACAATTCTAAAAAATTCCATGTCAAGTTTGGGTTGCATTGCTATATAGGAAGATAATTAAAATCTGGAATGTCAGTGTAAATGGTTACATGAAAGATAATGAAAAGATAGGCATCTTCTGCCCTTCTGCAAAATTGGAGCTTGCCAAAGACAGAAAAAGGAGTTTACTCTGATTAAATACCTGTCAACAACAACAGGCTGGATGTACTACTGGTATCAATATTGTTATGCTTTTTATCCTCCCTTAGCGTCCTGGTCTGTACAAGATTTCAAGCTTATAAATTCCAGTGTTTTTCTCACCAAAATTTGAGTGAAACTAACACAGATATTTTAATATTTTATTGTTGAAACAACAACCAAGATCGTTCACACATTGGGCATACCTGCAGACATCCTGAAAATGATTTCAGACTTTTTAAAATAAAACACCACACCACCGCAATGTACTTTTTGATACAGCGTAACTCGAAAACCGCATGGAATACAAAAAAAACAGAGACTACCTCCAGTGTTGGGCTTTACATGCTCTACAAAATGCAAAAAAGAATGGGTCTCTAGCATTAACGGTTCCTGAAATTAGAGACAGTTTTCAGTTTATGCCCCAAAAGTGTGGAATGGTCTACCAAATTTTATTAGAAAAACAGAAGACTTTGACAATTTTAAATCTCTTTTAAAGACCCACATTTTTAATTCTGTCTATATCTCTTAGATTTTATTATAATATATATATATATGTTTTTTTAATAAGATTGATTTTAAGTAGTGTAAATTTTAAATGGTTTCCAATGAGAGTTTATGATTAAAATATTGTAGTCATTTTAATGATTTTAGTATATTAGCCATTATTGTAAGGCGCCTTGAGATAGAATGTAAGGCGCCATATAAGAATCTTATTATTATTATTATTTCGGTATCTTATGGCAGCTACTCCCCTGAAAATGCACCGATTGACCCCAAATTCACGGAGATGAAAGATGACCCGAAGGGTAACACTTTCCAATAATATTATTGGTTAAAGCTGTGTAGTGTCTGAATAACAGCGCAAATAATTTTTTTTTCGTAAAAAATTTCGTTTTTTTGAAAATTTTGGCCCATTTGACCTTGAAATAAGGGTCAAAGGTCAAATCCAAGGGCATATTTGAAATCTACACATATGACTTTTGGAAAGCCGTCTGTAGAAATTTTTCCCATAATTCCTTCCGTAGGGTAGATAATTAGCATTTAATTTTGCCATTTTTGGACAAGGGTGTATTGCAATGAGTGCCACACCTGGACCCCAATACCGACAAAGCCCAAATTTTACGTGGAACGAGTTGAGATTATAGGTGACCTAAATCCATGAGGTGGGTATGGAGGCCCTTACCGTCTAGGAGGAGAAGCAGTAATGGTAACATGGCGGCGGAGCCGGCGGAACGATCCGGACGGGACTAAAACCATGTGTACCGCCAGTGCCACCGCTGGTGGTACAATAAAACACAAAAGGATACAAAATAGGATATTGTCAATTCTGATGCAATGATACATTGTGCTTAACTGCAAATGCAACATCAAATTTTAACTATGCACAACAGGTAAAACCGATGCAAGTAAAAGCATAAGGCTTCAGGCCCATGAGAGTTCAAGTTCATACTAAGAAAATGCCAGAATGAGAAAAATGAAAATTTCACAAAAAAAATTGCATTAATTCAATAAAAAATGATAATCCAATAGAGCAGGTTTTCTAATTTGAACTGTATGTCAATTCTAAGAATCATTCTTGTAAGTTAAAAATTAATAAGTAACAGTTTTCTTTTCATGTTTGTGGTGACAGTGCACCAAGTGGTTTTTTGTCTATTTTGATGAAATATTACATAATGATTAACTGTATAATTACCACCAATTTTTAATAGTCTACTATTAATAACTTGGACATTTAGTATAAATTTGATTACCACTGGGCTTCATGCCTGTGGAAGTTCGACTGCTTTTCCAACTCAGGCTACATTTAAGTCCTATGTTTCTTTCCTGTAAGTTTAAGAAAAGTAAGTGACATGGTTTTCCTTCATGGTCACTTTGGAGGCAGTGCCCAAAATGGGGTTTTCTTCATTTTTGATGCAATATTAAATAATGCTCAACAGCATAATGACCAACAATTTTAATAATAAAAAAAAACCATCATAGATATTTTGAAAAGGTGACTGTCACTAGCAAAAGGTCTTCAAGTCCATGGAAGTTCAAAGTCACACCTTAAAAATGGCAATATGTGAAAATTTTAATTCTAACAAAAACTATATGATTTCCAGAAAAGCAAACCAATAAGACAGGTTTACCAACTGAAGCTGTATCTTAGTACTATGTTACTTTTCAGTAAGTTTAAGAAGAGTAAGGCCCCATTCAGAATGAAGAGCCAAGTGCTAGCTTGGCGGGCCTACATGAAAGTAAGACCACTTAATCATGTAATGGTCTCTCCACTTCTCACACGCCTTCCAATGAGTCGTCCCTGCAGGGGCACAGTAATTAAATCTTGGCTCAATTCCGGTTGAGGGATGACACGTGCGGAGGCGTGTGAGAGGCGTCTGTACATACATAAAAAATTGTAAATGCATTGCAACAGTTCCTTTGCAATACTTGAGAATGAAATAGATCTTATTTATTTTTGCCATCTCCAAAAGTCGCATGTCACAAGCTATACTGAATATGCATGTGCAAGCATATCCCATTTAAGCCAGACTAAAATTTTATATGAAATACAATTGTATTAATGCACATAATGGGAAATTGTGTTATTATTGATGATGTGACAGTTTCTGCAGTATATGTGGCAATGTGATGTACTCTAAAAGAAGGGATAGCAGGACTGAATTTGGTGTACATGACAAACATTTGTTAGAGGAACAGGAATGAGAGTTTTTAGCCCACAAAAATTAATATATAAACAAATCTTCCCTGTTACCAAGACCCCAAATTTACCAGATAATCAATGGACAGCAGTCCCTCCCCTGACTCCACTATTCTATCATTCAGTAACATCCCCAGTGTCACCCCTCTCCCTGTGATGGCATGACGGGAATTCTTCCTGTAGGCACCATCTTGGTCCAAGTCTGAGCCATCCTCATCTTCATCATCTTCTTCATTTTCTGAGATACCTGTCATGGGAGATGATATCTCTTCTTGGGCTGAAAATAAAGTGAAAACCCTTTTCTGTGACAATGTTATATATTTGTGAGCATGTTAAAAATATGGGTGCAGGTCTACATCATATGTGCACTTAAAATTATTCAATGTGGCTGCAATTACACCTGTAGCTATATAGAAAGCACCATTTTATATTGCATTCTGCTTGGCAACTGCTACTTCAGCCAATGTTAGGAGGTCAAGTTCTACTGCATATGTTCTGGAAGATACATAAGCTTGCACATATACCAACATTGTTTCGAAACAATGGTTATAGCCTGTTGTGGACTTAGATTTATCAGAAAAAGAGCAGAATCAAAAGCAAGGTACTGTACATGTGAACTACTTCAACTAGCAAAGTTAATGATTATCATTATTAAATTAGTAAATGAATTTCAAATTATTTGAATAGCAGATACACAGATCAAAGTAACAAAAAACTAGAATTTGACAACCTTGAAAACAAGGCAGCAAAGCTGTCAAATATACAGACAAAAAGCAGAAAATGATGATGCACAAAATAGGCTTCTATCAATTCTGATACAATAATACATATCCTTAACAGCAAATTCAACACCAAATTTTAATTATGCACAATAATTAATATGGATATAAGTAAAATGTTTAACTAGCAAAAGGCTTCAGGCCCATAAAAGTTCTAATTCATACTTGGAAAATGCCAGAATGAGAGTTATGAAAATTTCACACAAAAAATGCATAAATTCAAAAAAATATATATATATAATCCAATCAAGCTGGTTTTCCAATATGAGCCGTATGTCAATAATAAGAATCATTCTTGTAAGTTACAAAATAATAAGTAACACTGTTTTCTTTTCATAATGTTTGTGGTTGGCAGTACACACTGACACAGTAGGATTTTGTCAATTTTGATGTAATATTACATAATGATTAACAGCATAATTACCACTAATTTTTAATTATCTACTGTCAATAACATGGACATATAGAAAATTTGATTACTTCATGCCCATGGGAGACTTAAGTCCCAAAGTGTAAATGCCAATATTATGAGAAAAATTCATCAAGGTCTGCATTGCTGTAAATGATCCCCGAGATGACCAATAAACATGAATCCTATTCTGAGTTTTATTTTCCATAATGCACAGCTGTAAAACAGACTGGTACATGTACAATGTATATGTCTGTGTTTGATTTAAGCGCGGTTTGAGTGTCATTTTTTGGCTAAGAATGAGTTTAAAATACACAGCAATGTTTGGAAACACAAAATAGTTTGTCATAATAAGACAAATCCATCACCTTTCACATGAAAGCACCTCCATTGTAATACAACACATACGTATATTTTGACAGACTTTCAAAAATGATAACCTATACAGTTTCCCCAGTCAGTGGCAGTGCTGTGGACGATCGACATGCATTTATGCAATATACATTACGTGACATAAGAGTGAACTCATACAAACTCAATTGAGCTCATTTATGAAAATGTTGGAAAAAATGAAATAATGTACTGAAAAAGTGCTGTAAATTACTGGACAACTACAGAGGGTGCTTACCCATTGTATGATGGGGTTTGTGCGTACCCGTCTTTTCGTTCTTTGTTTTGTTCCGGAAATTATGTACGGCAGTCATTCTGCATACGCAAAGAAAACAAACCGAATACTCTTCAACATATTACTATTACCTACTGGTTTTTACAGTATAATCATAATAAAGATTGAAAATTAAAGCATGAGGCCGAACAGATATTGAAAATTCTTAATATATCCTCAAAATGAACGATAGCTTTTCAACTCCGTAACACTCACCTTTCAACACCAGCTTACTTCCGTTAGCTTTCGCGACATGCCTTCCGCGATGACAACAGTCGAGGAACTTACGCAGCTTGGAAAACAATTAGAAAATCAGGAATTAGAGGTAAACTAAAAAGTCTGTATTGTAAGAATTTCTCATGTCGTAAATCAGGTAAAGGTGATTGAGTACTTGATAATTTCTCGTCTGCCA
This sequence comes from Lingula anatina, assembly GCF_051362555.1. Classification (NCBI taxonomy): domain Eukaryota; kingdom Metazoa; phylum Brachiopoda; class Lingulata; order Lingulida; family Lingulidae; genus Lingula; species Lingula anatina. The sequence continues at coordinate 31,811,845 of NC_141768.1, forward strand.
TTTCTTCGCAAAATGTGATCAAGCAGTTTAGTCTTTACTTGCCTCAGTTTGCGGGTCTTTTAAAAGGTACAAATGGATAGAATTGGACCGACAAAGACCGCTAGGTACGCAAATAAAACCTCTCTGAGATCGCATTTGGGTTCTGCATCGTAGAAATTAATTTACTTCAGACATGCTGAAAACTATTCAGAATGGTCGGACATTTGGGCCGGTAGTAATGGAAAATGGGTACTTTTGTAGTATACCCCCCCCCCCCCCCCCCACCCTGTAACTTTCGCTTTTCAAATAGTTTTTTACAGTTTTTTTACATTTTGTTGTTCATCTATGTCAAAACTGTTTAAATAAAATGTTTTTGTAATTACCTGTGGTCTTTTTCAAGTTACCAGTATTATTAGGGTAGCTCACTTTGTTTGTGAATGTGATAGGTTTGAAATGGAAGGGAAAAACGCTTTGGGTCTTATATAATTTTATTTGTGAAGTATGTTGATTGATGGCTGTGAATTCAAAATTGCGGCTCTTAAAACTCCTTTGGACCGACTAAGTCAAATTTTTTACCAGTCAAGACAAATTTTGCCAGTCATGACTGATCGGACTGACGATTTCAGCATGTCTGTACTTTTGAACCAGAAAGATGTTTTATAAACAACTACCACAGGCACAGTAGACTAAGCGGTGTACCTAAACACTGTCCACAACCAAGCACAACCGACCACTATCATCCACAACCGTCCACAAGCATTCTCCCATATGGAATAGTTGGAAAATCGGGTAATAATTAGAAAATTAACATAAGACAGTGCCTTGCTGTGAAAAAAAAAAAAAACGTATAGGGCCCAGAAAGAGGTCATGGACAACTGTTTATTATTTTCAGTCCCCAGGAGGTGTTGCCACCCCGCAAATTTATGGACAACTGCTGACTATTTACCTTGTGCAAAATGACTTGTAAGTATAAATATTAGACTTTTTACATTTTGGAAAACAGTAAGCTATTTAAAGACACACATTGGAAGATTTTCCTGCAAAAAAAAGCTCATACATATGAATTATCTGGGAGTAATTGATATTTTTCTCTTACCAACCGACCAATGATCCCCCTTTCATGACACTTCCCATTTACTAACTCTGTAATGATCTGGGAAAATTCAAAAGTCCTTTAATGTTTTTTTTTTTTTTCAAATTCCACCATTCCTCCAAGTCAGTTATCACAATGACTTCAGGGTTGTGCACGGTTTAGAATAGTGCCAAACTAAATGACTGTTAGAGAGAATTGCCAGGAGTTAGTCAGTTTGATAACTTTCGGCAACATCAATTCATGGCATTTATAATATATGCAAAAATATTATCAAAAAGTATTACGTGGCTTCAGATAAATTCACAAAAGTGGTTTATGTGCTTAACATGTGTTAAAATCTTATCTTGTCACGTTAAGGCTATCATTAAAATTATATCATCAGTTCTGTCCCTTATTAAACTATGACAAAAGCTATTTAGTGGTGATAATTTTTTTCCTCACATTTTTATTTATGCGTTTATTTTCAGAAATAATGCCAAATATCTGTGGAAGAGAATACCTGCAGCAGTAAAGTCGGTACGTATAGTGCACTACTGTTCAGAGATATTTTCTGACAGTCTTCCAAATTTATCTTTGTTGATCCATCCTCCATTTTTGACAGAATTCTGACAAAAAAAAATTAGATGCTCATCACTGTAAACTTGAAAATTTCTAACCCTCTTCTGAAAGACCCAGAAGATGGCCTGCATAAAATGTTTCTCAGATTAAAAATGCTTCTGTATAGACCCATTTGAGCCTGCGTCATCAACACAAACGGCAGCCATACTGGAGGGAAACCCGAATCATCTGCTGCCCATGAACAAGCCATGTCTGTACAAGTAAATTATCAAAAAAACACAGAAGCGTTTGATGACAGGTACGAAAGGCAGCTAGATGACACACAAGGTAGAAGCAGCAAAAAAATATTCCTAGATCTTTGTGACCAGCTGAGGAGACAGGATTTGAACATCAGGAGACTGAAATCCAGTGCATGACAGGAGTTATTTAATTGGATTTGTATGAAGCGACACTCAGAACTGAAAATATAACACTGAAAGAACGGATCAGTTCTTTTTATTTGTCAGAGAAATTTCGAGAAAATGATCATTGGGTTCTGAATTTTACTCGTTTTCCTAACTTTGCTCTTTTAATGATTGTTTTTGAAGAGAATCTGCCAAGTATGTTTATTTGTTCTCAATTCCAAAGTTATCACAACTCTGTAGAAAACAAGAATCATTCTGCCATGCATGTTAATTGCATGTGACTTTAAAGTGTCTCCTCATCCCTTTCAAAAATTTTGGTCACATGTAACAATGTCATGTATGTACACTCCAAACCTTTTGTCCCATGGCCTGACGGGAATTGCTAAAGAAAATCTGACTATACACATTTAGTTCTTGTAGGTTGCGCATTCTTAACAATTGTGACCACCAGTTGTGGACTTCTAAATAAATTGACAAATTGCTTAGTAACAGCATCTAGGGCCCCTGATAATCTGTCATTGAATTGTGCAACATAATGTCATCAATGTTGTGCATTTCATGTTTACTTTTATTCATACAAAATGTGCACTTTTCCTATATGTTTAAGCAAATGGTTGCAGAAATGAAGATCAATTCATGAACTGAATTATTGTTATTTTACATTGGTTATCATAAATACATAAGTGTGAAAAATGCCTTGCTTCTGTGAATGACTGAACTAATAATAAAATGCTAACATGAATGGTTGCATTCATGGTGAAATATTAAACTCTCTCAAACAACAGTCGTGTCACATATACTTCCTAATGAACCAAAATGAAGTTCAAGAATGCTGAAATAATTTCTGACAGGTTACGATGTAGAGATAAGTCATATCTGACAGCAATATTTCATGTCATAACATAATCCTGCATACATTCTTCCTTGAGTCCATAAGGGTTGATCCCAATGATCAGCTCAAATTTCTCTTTATATCTATCCTTTATGAAAAAAGTTGCTTTTATGAAAGGTTAAACTTATGATTACACATTAAACTCTCTCAAACTATAACTGTTATTATCCAATGAACAAGAAAAAAGTACAAGATAACTGAACTCTCTTCTGACAACACAATGTTGTATAATAATTGTGCATTTTAAGTTCAAGATTATCTTGAAAGACATAAGGGTTAAGAGCTCATTGGTCACATGATCTGTTATTGTCCAATCAAAATGCCTCATATGACCTTCCACAGTGCTAGGTGTCATGTTTAATGCTTATATGTTTGGATTTAATTTCTTATTGAAGTGGTTCTAAGCAAAAATGTTTTCGTATTTTGTTGGCCCATATCATGGTTCAGGAGAATATAAAGTTTTTAGCTTTTGTAGTTATTGAGAAAAGTTAAGATATTGGTACCAAAATTGTCTTGGTAGGACAAATTGATAATTATTAATCCATTATTTTATAATCAAATATTTTTGAATCTAATGCACTTGACTAAATGTAAGAAATAAGTTATATGTAATATATTTAGCCTTTATTGTTTAAAATGATCACTATTATGAAAAATATATCAAAAATAAAAATGTCCTTCTGTAACACTATTTTATAAGTTTTCCAGATAAAAGTGTCAATAAAATCATAATTAATCGTCAAAACCTAAAATTTCTTTTGGATTCTGGTGTCTTATGGTGTCTGGTTTCAGAAATTATAAGTTTTGTAAATAGGATTCTTTTTTTTTTTAATTTTGAGGTCTGCAGACCAAATACCATGGAATGGGCGTATTCCCAGAGCTTTTAGATCGATCTATCCCCACGGGGAGTCTCACTAGATTACTGTCTGATAATTCGGTTTGAATGTCCGTCCCGCCTACTACAAGCTGTAAGGGGGTAATTAACTTTCGTGCCCGCTCGGCTGACAGCTACTTAGCGTGAACCCCCAGGGGGTTAGGTTGATCTAAAGTAGATCGATCTAATCTCTGGGAATGGGGTCTAAGTCGCTTTGATGTCTGGCTTGCCTGCTAAAGCTGCTAAACAATACTTTTAATTAAAATTACCCATTATCAGCTTCAGTAGGCATGACAGACATCTAAGCCGCTTAAGTTAATTGCAGTTAAGCAAGAATCCCCTTGAAGATAGTTCGATCCAAAGTTAGTACAATAGTCGTCTCTGGGAATGGTCTCTAATTTCATATTTATCTTGACCTACCCCTGTAGATCCCCACCCTTCTCTCTCTCTCTCTCTCTCTCTCTCTCTCTCTCTCTCTCTCTCTCTCTCTTTATTTTGACTGACCATGAAAATTTGATGCTCACAGGCCCTGCTTAAGTGAAAATTTGCCATTTTGAAAATTACATAGCTGAAACATGATTTTAGGGAAGAAGAAAAAGTATCATGGTGGATTAAATGAAAAATTGACAATTATATTAGCTTATTATTGATCTACTTAAAGTTTGCCTTCAAAACAGAGAAAATTAAATGGCTCATAATTCATTTGAAATCAAGTTTGAGGAAAAAACCTTTGGCATAAGTTAGTCAACGAGATGCTTTTATCTGCCAAGTTATGAATGGTTTTGAAAACCACCACCTTGCCACTTTGGCTGGTACCTAAAAAATTGCACTTTAAAATTAAATAAAATTATACTGTGTTCTGTTAAAATTGTGTTATATAACGTAGTCATACACTGCCACACTCAGTGCTTTGATTTTTATTGCCAGATTGTAATAGCTCTAAAGCTCATTAATGTTTATCTTGTTTCAGGCTAACCCTGAATTGGGGAACATTTGGACCATAGGCCAGAAGATGTGGCAGAAAGATTTTGCTGGGATTTATGAAGCTATTAATAAGGACTGGTCTGATAATCTCAAACCCACGATGGCAACACTTTTAGGTAGGGCAATTTTTTATATACAGACACACCATATCTGTACATATAACTGTCACCTGCATCTGTTGGCGCCGTCGTGACCGTGCAGTTTTAGTGATAATAAGTGGAAACACGTTTGACATTTTGTCTTCATACTGACAGTTCTGATGAATATTTATAAAATGGAGGTCAAGTTAGAAAATCAGCTTGATCTGACCATTTTTATATACAGACACCATAAGACACTACACAGACACTGTAAGTCTGTCCATGCATTGCCGTTGCTGTCACCATCAATGTCACTGTCTGACATTTGCCCCATAACTTCCAAACCATATTTTTGTTTTTCTTAAAATTTTCTGAGTGGTTTTGTTTGGTAAAGAGGCAGGTCACTATCGAAAATTGGCAATTATTGTTTTTTTTTTCTTTTATCACAATTTTGGTGATGTTTAGTTAGCCTCATAACTTTCAAAACATAGTTTGGTTTTTACTCTAAATTTACTGAGTGGCTTTGCTTGGTAAAGAGGTATGTTGCTTTCGAAATTTAGCATGATCACTTTACAATTTACGGTAATTATTCTTTTTTTTTCACAATATTGGTGTCGTTTGCCTCATAACTTTCAAACTGTATTTTGGTTTTTACTCTAAATTAACTGAGTTTGGTGAGGCAGGTTGCTTGAGAAAATCAGCATTATCAGTTTACATTTATGGTAATTATTCTTTTTTTTTTTTTATGTGTGAAATTTTCATTTTTCACACATAAGCATTTTTAGTGGCACCTATATCACATGGAATTGAATCACTTGCTAGTTTTTCCGTGTCCATGTTACCTTTAGCTCATAATTTGAAAGGGTAGGAGTGATTATGCTTATTTAAAGGATTATCTGGCAGTGCGTCAAAATTGGCCAAAACATTTTGTGCCCTTTTTTCTGTAAATTTTTTGACAGCATTGTTGCCTTATGTATGGTGTCTGTATATTTGTCAGCTTTTCTGTCTAATTCTGAAAATTTGTTCATGTCTTTGATGACAACTTTCAATGTTTCCATAACATAGCTATGCCATATGTTCATGCAGGAAGTAAGTTACAAGGGGAAACATTTGTATACAGTCAATTAGCATGTCTGTTTATATTCTGATCACTATATGTCCATTTCATTGATCTCCAAAACATTTTTTCTGGGCAATACCACACAGGGGCGATGTCAGATATTAAAAAATTGCCCTGTTATGTCATAAATTGTTGAAAATGTAAATAAACTCATTCACTACAGTTATCTCTTGTATACATATTAGCATTTTCAAGGTGTGACTTTGAAATTTCATGGGCCTAAAGACCTTTGGCATAATCATATTTTCTAAATATCTGTGCTGCCTACAGTGCATATTAAAAATCTGTGGTGATTATGCTTTTGAACATTATGTAACATTGCATCAAAATTGAAGAAAGCCCTATTTTGACACTACAGTGACCTTTTAAGGAAAGTGATGTCACCTGTGATTCTCAAACTTAACAGCCTAACACTATAAGTGGTCTCCGTTTTTTTGTATTCCATACAGTTTTCGAATTATGCTGTATCAAAAAGTACATTGTGGTGGTGAAAGCAAAATGTGCACTATGGTAATGGATAATAAATTTTGAACCCCAGAAAAATAAAACATAAGGCTTGGCGAGGCAGACAACTTCTGGTCAAAAATGACATTATTTCATGAAATTTGAACATCTGGAACTTCTGAGCATCTCCCATTTCAAGAATTTGAATTGGAAGTCACATACTGGCAATTTACTGTGACCTTAAAATTGACCTTTGACCTACTTTTTAGTATTAATTGAACTTTGATTGTACCATTTTTAGTTATATTTTTTTTGCATATTTTGAGAATTCTTGTTGATTGCATTTTATAGAGCTTGTCAAGCACAAGACTGGTGGTGGTGTCCCTTTTTTTTTTTTTGGGGGGGGGGGTCCATACGAATGCGCTTACTCCAGCTGATGGTACAATATCTGGAGGCGGTATCCCCTCTCAGATCCTCTAGCTTTTCTTAAAGTTATGCCATTGTTAATGAAATGTTAGTTCTTCACATATTGGCATTTTCAAGGTGTGTTTTTAACTTCCATGCACTTGAAAAGCTTTGCTAGTCACATTTTATGAATATCCAATTGATGGTGATTTAATATTATGCAGTATTGCATCAAAATTGATAAAAAAATTATTTCGTGTGCTTCCACTACAAATCACCCTGAGCTTCAGAGATAACTTGACGCTAACCTCTTCACTATAGCCTATCTTCATCGTGTCAAGTTACCTCTGACCACATTCGATTGCCCCCGCCGCCCGCCAATCAAATTTAAAGCCCGCACTCAATGACTCATTGAACTACCTAGCCAATGAACGCAAACGAGTCAAAGCGCGCTTTGTTCAAATCCGGACCAATCAGAGATAAGGCTCAATATCAGGGACTTGCCGTAACCTGTGGGCAGCATGCAAAATACATCATCCCTCAGTAGATAATGATGCAAGGCCTCAAACTGCTCTGGTTTCAATTCCGATATACTCATATTTTGCAAAGAATCAAGAGATAACTTAACACATTATTTTAAGTAGTCACTCGTAGAAGATGCCATGCTTTCTTTGTGTACGGTTATGCACTCGGCACTACTCGGATGTGCCGATTTTCAGAAACTGCACAGACCCAACCTATAATATAATGGGCAGGTATTACCCTTAGGGTCATCTTTCATCTTAGTGAGTATGGGGTCAGTCAGTGCATTTTCACGGGAGAAGCAGCCATTAGAAGCCAAAACTGAAAGCTTTTTTAAATTCTGGAACTATTAATGCTAGAGACCATTTGTTTTTTGCAATTTATAAAACTTGTCAAGCGCAACTCTGGAAGTGTCCATTTTTTTGTTTTCCATAAGTTTTACGAGTTGCCCATATCAAAAAGTACCACCTGGTGGTGAAAATAAAATGTAAAATAAATTTTGGAGTTACAGTAATGTGCCATGAATTTCGGGTCAGGAAAAGATAACATGAGGCTAAGTGAAGGACAGACAACATCCTGTCAAAATTGACAGAATTTTGTGAAATTCGAACATCTGGAATTTCTGAACACCTTCCATTTCATGAATTTCGACCAAAACAATCATTTTGTTATTTTAATTAATTTCTTCTATATGAAATTCATGGCACATTACTGTAACTCCAAAATTAGCAAAGATTCACCCATAGTTACTGTTGAACTTGAATAGGAAGTCATATACTGGCAATCTTAATGTGACCTTGAAATTGACTTTTGACCTTCTTTTCATTATGAACTGAACTTTGCAAGGTTTCTGTCCCTTATATCTTCAAAACTGGAAGAGATAAGCCCATAGTTACTATTGAATTTGAATAGGAAGTCATATACTTACAATCTAACTGTGGCCTTAAAATTGACCTTTGACCCACTTTTCACCATGAACTAAACTTTTCTATTCCTTAAATCTCCAAAACTGGCCTAGGTACATCCATAGTTACTATTGAACTTGAATAGGAAGATATATACTGGCAATCTAACTTTGACCTACTTTTCACCATAAACTGAACTTTGTAACTTTTATATCCCTTTTATCTCCAAAACTGGCTGAGATATGCCCATAGTTACTATTGAACTTCTTTTTTTTTATACGAATGTGCTTACTCCAGCTGATGATACAATACCCAGAGGCAGTATTGCCTCTCTGATCCTCTAGGTTTTCTTTGTTGATGACTGTACATTTGACAGCTTTGCTGCCTTCTTTCTTTTTCTTTTTTTTTTTTTTTTTTTTTTTGTGCTGTCTTTGGCATCTAGTTTTATTTATTTTTAGTTTGTTTAATCGTGTTTAAAACAAACTTCTAACCATATCATTACAGAGTCTACTAGACGAAGGGTGTTCAACCTGGTAGCCCAGGCGTACTCCTCTGTCAGTGGAGACCAGTTTGCTCAAATGATGGGGATGTCAGTGGAAGAGGCTGTGCAGGGTGAGTGCCACTTTTAGTAGCCAGTATGCATCTTGACTGAAGCTTGGGTAAAAATTTAGTTTTAGTTCCAATAGATCAGCATAAACTGCTTATTATTGTGGTTTTAGGATTGGGTGATGTGTTATAGGAGGTCTGAGATCTGGTTGTGGTTAAGGGGATAACAAAAAAAAAATGGGGTTTCCTTGGGTAAAGGACAGTTTCCCATTCTTGCCAATGATTAATGAATCCATTCTGACATTCACAGTTAGTACCTGTTTTTTTTTTTAAGTTTGGGTTTTTGTAATATTCTCTTAAGAGATTATTACGGAGTGTAGCCATCTATGGAGGTCACATGATCTGATGGCAAGCACAAATTCCAGAATAATTGTGATAAATGCCATTTTGGTAGTAAAATAGAATATATTATATATTATATTTATATATTATATTTCTATGAGTTGTTTTCAGTATATTTATTATAAAATATGGATATCATATGAACAGTTGTTATCCCTTTAAGAAGAGGTACCTGTTTATGTAAACCTATGTGTGTCTGTCAGCCGTAATTTGGGTCATTTTACCTTTAAGTGCTAAATTTTATTTTTTCATATTTTTAATTTACATTAAATTTAATGGCTTTGTCTGGTAATAAAATGCATTTCTTAATGAAAATCTGCATTATTGGATTATTTTTAAAAAGTAATTGATAAAGATTTTCTTTTCTCTGCATATATTTGGGTGACATTTACCCCATTTACCCAACCTGCATTTTTAGACAGACATTGAAACATCAGTATTCAGCCATCTAAGACTGCCAAATTGTATTTTTGTCTTCTCTTACTTTAAAATTACTGAGTAGCTTTGTTTGATGTTTTAAAAAAGGTTCCATGTGAGAATCAGCTTGATCAGACTAATTGATTGTTTGAATTAACCTTTTTAATTTCTTTAATGTGTCATCTTTAATGTCTAGTTTTATAATTCCAAATTTGCTGAGTGGCTTTGTATGGTGAAAAGGCATCTTCCTTTAAAAAGAAAAGAACTTGTCTACAAAACATTTCAAAAACATCTCACTACTTAAGTCAACTTTGTTTGAAGGAGATTTTGATTATAATATATACAAAATTTAAGCAGCAGGCAACCGTGCAACTAAGTGCCAGGAAATCTGTTGCAGTTGTGGCACATAACTATGCAATCTCTCGAAACTCTTTTGGTTTTCCAACAAGGATAATTATTTGTAGGAATGACTTGTTTTGTTAGATGTAAACCCTTAGATTTGTCAACTTTGCTGTCTGATTTTGTTAGCATATTAGATAAATGATTACTGACTGGTTGCTTCTCTCATAATTGAAATTGGAGAGTGATGGAAGGCAAGTAGAAACTTATGAAATGTACAAATAACCCAGCTTTTGATATAGATTAGACAAAAGGCAGTCACTCCTGACTTGTAAATAACATTGAATCTTGGCCTTTTTTCTCAAATCTGCATGGTATAGGTCATATATTTCTGTTTGAAATGGGTCTCCTAAAAATGTTTGATGAAATGTTATCTTGTTCTCTATCCTTAAGCTGCAGTGTCTCAGGATTGGAAGGCAGATGCTCAGACAAGACTCGTCATACCTGTCAGATCAGGTGAGAATGAGCCAAGAAAAAATTGTCATAATACTTCTTCTGTATATAATCCTGCTTGAAAAATAATAGTTTACATGATTATAATTGCAAGGTTCATTAAAACTGGTCATACAAGCTATTACAAGAGATATTGTAAAATATATTCTAGTTTTTAAGTTTAGAACCCAAATTGAAAAGCAATATTTCAGTCATCTCCAAGCGTTTATGATTTTATTTCATTTCAAATTCATTTTTCTCTTTCAGCACCACAGTCGGAGACCTCAGTTCCTAGTGAACAAATGCTAGAAAGACTCACTGATTTTGTGTCATTTTTAGAAAACTGATACTATAAACAAATACTCAACACTGAAAGAAAGACATGGAATAAAACTGATATTGACTGGGGATGGATGAGGTTGGAAGTTCATATCCTTGTAAACGTGTCATGTTAGATGATGTTGTAGCAGATTGCTGCAAAGGAAAGTCTTAGCTGTTACATTATGGAGAAGATTCAGTATTCCCTTATATTAAATGTGCTTGGTGGTAAGAAGGAAATTGTATTTACTTTTTTTCTAACATAGGAAGAGGAAATTATTTTCAACATAACTATAAGGATGTTTCAGAAATGTATTCTACTTATAACTGGCGAATAAAATTAAAACTTAACTTAGTGGTGATTTTAAATAGGACTTGAATTATTTTTGAAGTGTAAGACAAATTTGAGGGATCGATGACATCAAGGAGTTATAACATAGAGGGGGTAAAATTTTGATTTCATTTTTTTAGTGTTGAACCAATTATTTGCATGCCCACATATTTTGTGACATTTAGTCAGTGGAAGCTGGCAAAGGACCTCATACACCCACCCCCACCCCACCACTCCAAAGTCTTCATAAATGTACACCCACTAAGGTAAATGGAGAATTGGAAGTGTGTCTAGATATCAGCCCAGGAGCCACCGGTCTGCCGCTAGGTGGTTTTTAGACAAACCGGAAGTCACACTTTTGAATCGGCCAAAATTTTGGAGATTTATAGGGTGTCAGAAACGGTGTAACAGTATACTGTAATATATCGGCTATGAACGTACTCAGGGTTACATTATGTACATTGGCATATTGAGAAATAAATTTTGAATAATGTGAGATGCACCACCAGTTGATCTAGAGCCTATTTGGAGTTAAAAATTAGTTTGAAATTGAAAATTTATGAAAGCTTTAACAGAAGTTCATCTTTAACTCTGATCTTTGTATCTATAGAGGCCTCTGCACAACTTTTAATTACCAGTAAGTTGTGGTGAATTTATTCAGCTTTCTGTCATTGTAAGCATGTAAAGAACTTTGCCTAAAGCTGTGAATGGCACAAATCAATTCACGGCTGTGTAAGCCTGAAAACTCGAACTTACAATATCTGTATGTTAGCCTCGCTTTTGTGTATTAGCCTTGCTTCAGCCTTGTTTTAGTTTTTACCTAACACAGTATTACTTATATAGAGCAACTAAGAATTGGGGACAATGAATATGATTTTTCTAGGCACTTATCATGGTGCTAATATAAATGAATTTTAATTTTTTTTTCATTGTAAATAAAGCTTTTTTATTACATGAGGCCAACTTATGAGGGTATTCATTTCATTAAAATATGAAAAATAACAAATGAAAGACAATTTATATTTAATCACATTATTATATATTCTATTTTATTTTATTTTTACATTTCAACTACTCTGAAACATTTCAAATACACTGAAACATGGTATCACTAACAGAAAATGTCAAGATTGTTACACCCACCAGTTATTAAAACTGTGCAAATATGTATACCAGGGGGTACATGTATGTTGCAAAAATTGTTATGTTACATTTCATTGTACATTAATTACCCAGTAGGTGATAATTTAATGCTACCTTACTTGACTGGTACACCTTTCTATATATTTAACCAACTAACACACAATTCCCGATTTTAAAGTGGACCACTTCAATTTCTATAAATAGTATAATTTCATAAATTTTCCCAGAGTTAGAAGATTTTCTTTCACTGATACCAGGTACCAATCCATGTTTGCATTTGAATAAACTTGTTTTATTTTCATAAGTAGATTTTATCTATAAGTCACATATATAAAACCTTGCAAAGTAGAAATAAAACAATGTATTGTTTAGTTGCATATACCTAACACTTTTAACTTACTGTGGTTAAAACCTAAAATGATTTCACATACTGCATTTCTGTATACTGATAACCAATAACTATTAATATTAGCAACAGCACAGCTCAATAATATATTTTTTCATCCTTTAGAAGTATGGAGGAGGTTGTGGTGTTCATTGCAACACAGCATTTGGAAATGATGGATGCTTTTGTTATGATAATTGCAGGTCAAGGCACGGCAAAAGGAATAATCCTGGTCCCATTCATGCTATTCAAGCCTAGAAAAAAAACTTATTTTGGTTTTACACGTTTTTTTTCTCAAAAAATTAACACGATACATTTGCACCCCCCCCCCCCCCTCCCCGGCAAGAAAGTAAACATGTTTAAAAGCAAAATTTAAGATTCATACCTTTTAAAACATGCCTATGGTAAGTTTACAATGCTGTATCTTTCCCAACTACTAGACCCCCCCCCCCCCCCCCCCCCCTGCAAACAAGTACATGTACCGCGCGAGTACTCCACCATATGCACATACGTGTATGCAGGACGGATGACAATGTCATTTTGTTAACCACTTCATCTTTTTCACACTTAAACACGGAGAAATTACATAAGAAGCAGAGTTTAAAATATTTAACTGAAACTGTGAGACCAGAACGCCACTGCCATCACTCGATCGAATAAATGATAGCTACCCGGTACAGTGAATATACAGCTTGTTGGAAAATCTACAAATTACAGGCCATCGCACATTAAAAAAATTTTATATGTTCAAAAATGAATGTCAACCTATGAAAAAACAGGAACAGATACAGAAAAATCCTTAAGCTACATTTGGCACAAAAAGTCAAAAATATATGTTTACAATGACGTTTTGTGTGCGGCCATTTTCCTATTCGCCAGTAACTTAGGACTAAGGAGGATACTCATTGAAATCGATACTCGAACATTCCTTAGGTGTATAAAATGTAACTTAAGCATATACTGTATAGTCATGTCGAATTTATTTGTACATAAATCAACTGGTCATTGTATAAACATATGTACATCTAACCTGTCTCTAACTAGAATTCAAACTTGCATATATTATTTGTTAAATTTTAAAGAAATCCCATTTTGTCACTTATTTTCTTTTTATACTGATAAGATGCCAATAGGTGTATCGGTTAGAAGTGCATTATATGTACCAGTCGTGAATATTGGACAGTTTCTTTTCAAGCTTTACGTTTGCTTTAGCTGTATCAACTCAGACAGCCGGATAGACAGAGACGTACGTTGTGTGCTTAATAATTATTATCGCAAAGATAAAACTAATAATATTTTCATCGATTTCATAATATTACCCATTCGGTAGCAATTTTAACTCAATAAAATGATAATGGAAATAGTCACAAAGTTAAACGGACTGAAACTTGTATCAAAACCATTATAACCATTAAAATTATTTTTCCTGCAAAATATATGTTTCGTCTATTATAGCACAAATTTCGTTCAAAGCAGTACTCTCACACTGCATGAAAGTTAGGGCCTAGATGAAAGCAAGGTTCATCAGCTTGTCAATGAATAGGCCTGCATTAGTCTAATTGTCGTGCAGAATTCCCTAATGAAACGTATCACCAATGCTGCTCAATTAGAAGATGAAGAAGGTCCGTTGAGACTACCGATGTCAAAGGCATCGATTTGATAGAACGCCGTGGAAACTATATTACTTCTATATTTGGCGTTCGGTCTCCTTTTGCATGTGCGGTTAGTTCGTTAAATTATAGGTTTAATCGGTTCCAATGCACATTAATAATCAATTATTACATAACCCACATGGATGGTGTTTTATGACGCGAACAACGTAACGGGCGTATATAAATCATCCTGTAGTTCAGTGCAAATTAGTGGTTGAGTAGAATCTAAAGGATTCATGCCACACAGGAGTACAAATACATCGGGGGTTGAAAAGCACTCGATCATTATCATCGCGGTTTCACAAACATGGTTTTCGTCAAAAGTTTCATGGCGTTTCTTTCGCTTGCGTTTGTCTCTTTAAGCATAGATCAAAACATCGGCTATAGACAGCTAGAAAGAGTCATTCGTCAGTGCTTCAATGACATGAACCATGTGCAAACGGACAGGACAAGGTTTTCTGGTCACAGGCAACTCGTGAAATGTTCATCGCTGAAACAAATGTGTACAACAGTCGCTGTCCCCAAAAATGAAACAACGTTGTTCATAAACGCCTCCTGTGGTTTTATAGAAACGCTGAAGTTTAACCATGGCTTGAATTACCCGACATTTGTGCGTCACCGTTGGCAGATTATGGTGCCGACCCAGCACTTCGTGCGGTTAACACTTATAAATTTTTCTCTCGAGTATTCTGGCGAGTTGTGCATATTTGACTTTTTAGCAGTTTTTAACAAATCTTGTGATGAAGGTAATCTTGTTGAGAAGTTGTGTGGTAATCTAGCACCTACAAACAAAACCAATTTGGACATTGACAGTAATCAAATCTGTCTCGAATTCTACAGCGACCAATACATCACTGACAAAGGTTTTAGAATAGGATTTGAAGCCGTCAGTTTTATTAAGTGCTATTCCAAAAATCCAAACTTTCTAACCAGAGATGATGGTCAGTTATCAACGCTGTCCTCAACTGTGACCACTATGTGCCCAAAGCACGTTATCTATCAGTGGCAACTCTCTGTGTCCGTGGGAGGACAGATTCAATTGTGGTGGAACATTAGTTCGAAACTGAATTCTGCCGAGGATCGGAACCATTTCAGGCTACGAATCTTTGAAGGTCCCTGTGAGACGACGTTGATTCATTATGACTCTAGTGTGGATTCAACTTCACCTTTGGCTGGGAGTGTTAAAATAATGAGCTGGAATATGTTCATTGAGTTGGAGTCTCTGATTAGCCAAAGCGTTCAATTCAGTGCGGTTTACAGAACAACGTTTCCGACAGCACTACCTTTTAGCTGCAGTGACGATGGCTCAATCAGTTGTTTTTCGTCAGGAAATAAAACATATCAGTTTCAAAAGCAAGATAACGGTTATCAGTTACAAATTCGTGTGCAAAACAATTTCGGATTACGACGCCATGATATTTCCATATTACCGAGTGAAGGTGGTTACATATTACTAGACCTGAAGAAATTATTTTCTAGTGATAAAAGCGATTTTAGTCTGTTACATACACTTGGTGACCCTAAATGTGTATCTGCCGGATTAGTTTTGGTCGAGGGTATACAGATGGCAAACTCTTCAGGAATACGCCTCGGTCCTATTTGCGAAGAGAGGAATGTCAAACATTGGCGCTCCTTAGAGATCTATCATGATCAGTATCTCTCGGGTTCTTTGTTATTCCGAGGAGGAATTCACATTTTACTCTACGTGTTCGACTACATGGGTGCCGCCAGCCCCCAGGAAACTACTACGGTTAACGTCCACTTTAAACTTGAGGATCACGGCACGAGGAGGATCAACCAAATTTCACCAAAGCTCGAAATTCACCAGCTCGAGGCTCTCTCATGTAAATTCAACACCGCCGCCGTAGAAGTTGAAACTGGAGTCAACAGTTTTCATTTGGGCAGAAACGAATCTTGCGGGATGACTGCCCAAACTTCTGAAGTCTTGTTTCATTCCTCTGTGTACTTACCTCAAAAAGATACCGTTGTGTATGTGACAAGATACAGCAATATAAGAGCCACTGCGTTCCAACATTCCCATCTCCCTCCAGTTCGACCGGACTGCAACCCCCTTACAGTGAACACAGATGCTTCTTCGGCTCTTACCTACGGTTTTTTTGCCACCAGTTCACGCCACCCGTCAAATATCAGCGAAAATGTGTCTTTGTCATTTTATTTTTCAGAACGCTGTTATTTCTATTCAACTTATTATGCAATTACCGTTAACAACGTTCCTTTGGCGCGGCATACTTTTGGCGGGGATCAGCGAATAGAGAATGAAATCAAACCAGTCATTTCCCTGTCTTCAGTAGAAATCTACAGCTACTGTTGGCACGCTAGCTTCCCAAATGTTTACTACAAAACCATCCTCCACTCCATTCGTAGTCAGTCCTTCTACCGTCTTGGGCTTGGTTCAAGTTGCAAAATGTTGTCGGATTGTATGTGCAGTTATCCTGAGCCTAAACTCTACATACGGGAGGAATCGCTGATGGGTGTAGAAATAGGACGGAGTGTAATTCTGACCTTAGATCGTTCTATGGTGTGGACAGCAACGATCTCAACTCACCTGGTGGAAATGGTCCAGATTCCACATTCGCTGTTTGTTGAGAAGGTTTCAGATTTCACCATGTTTTATAAAGTTGATACTTATGCCAAAAATATAAATACCATTGGTGCAAACTTAACTGTGAGGAATGGGTCTCAGTTCTGTGTTGGCCCTTTGTGTTATTTCATGCTACAGGATAAACTTACTGATAAAAAAGGCTATTCCTGGGAAAAAGCTCGACAGAACTGCAAATCAGAAGGAGGAGACTTGGCAACATTTCAAGATCAGAGCTATCTGATAACACTGTTGTCGTTCATTGCAAGCTATCCCAGTGAAAGCTGGTTTGAAAATATATATGACGAGCACCGCTTCATTGTGTTCGTAGGCTTACATACATCGAAGGTAAATACAAGTAATCAGGATTATTATACCTGACTCCCCCCCCCCCCCCCCCAATCTGTATGCCTGTGAAAAATTCTGAAGTAATGGGCATATTTTACCGGGTATACGCTAAAGTTTAGATTGCATTTGCCATGCAGAAGTCCGTGCGGTGTTCGTGTACTGTCCGAAAATCCTTTTTCGTGCGGCGTCTTTGCGGAGGCAGGCGGTGGCCGTGATAAATCATTTGAAATCGTAAGGATCCTTGACCGCTGTAACCTCTTCTATTTTGGCAAGCTAAATAAAAACTTTTGACAAATTTTTAAAATCGTATCCCCGCAGGACATTGCATTGCCGTAGATGACATCGCACATGTGCCCGTAAGGGTATTGGTGAATACGGTGATCGTGATAATGGTTAAACCTGTTGTTGGTCTTATTCCCTCCCACCTTTGCTCGTTTTAGGATGCATAACAACAGAAAAGATGTTTAAAACTTAAATTGCATGATTTGGAATTTTCCGTAGGCCCTACTAGCCATGAACGATGTCAAAAAATCGTACGGAATATCATCAGGCGTTGCCCGTGGCAAATATAATCTATGCTTTATATCAGTACGGAGGTAATCGAACTATTAGAACATTGATATATTTATTAAAATATTATAGCTATCATATGTCAGTTATTTCAAAAGTTTTTCATTCTTTTTATACGTGTTCATGATAAAGTCTCACTGGGTAAAAACCCAAACGTTACTTGTTTGACCACCGTCCTGAGCAATGTGTATGGCGGACGATATTAAACTCATTTCAAGTACCTCACACAACCTTACCGTTTTTTTCCTCTTTCTTAGGGTCGCCAGGTCTGGGTTGACGGCAGCCAGATGGTATTTTCAGATTGGTCAGATTCTCTCTATGACAGACGGCACGTAGAGGAGCGTTTCCGCACGGCGTCTCAAGTAAACAACGGTGCCTACGCGGACTGGACGTTCCTGAGGCGATCTAGCGTCCTTGACGTGCGCCAGCCGATGAAAGATCGAGGTTTAGAGTGCACGGTAATGTTTGTCATCTCTCCACATTATTCAACAAACTGGGTTAAGGTTCCGTGTTCACACACTTTTAATGCTGCAACTGTTATTTGTAGCAAGGAGCCAGAAAAGGGTTGTTGCAGGACACAGGTTGTAACTCAGGATGTTACAATAACAAACAGCAGTTGTCCAGTGTTTCAGTTTACATGTGATGACGGATCATGTATTGGTGAAGATCAAATATGTGATGGCGTCCAAGATTGCCCTGACGGCAGCGACGAGATATCTGTTAACTGCACTTCTAAACATATACAACAATGTAAGGATGGCGGACACTTGCCCTTGTCCAGGTTTTGCGACAGAATCATCGACTGTAAAGACGGTTCAGATGAAAATAATTGTTTTTATGCTGATTGCAAACAGAATGAATTCCAGTGTAAAAACGGGTATTGTATTTCCAAAGAAAAACAGTGTAATCTGTTACAAGACTGTTCTGACGGCTCAGATGAGCAATCTTGTGAACAAGAATACAGAAACAGTTCGGATATTTACTTTTGCTTCACGAAGCACACTATCCCTTCTCAATATATAAATGACGGACATATCGACTGCGCCGGTCCGATTGGAGAGGACGAGGCAGAGCGATTGCCCAGTCCGTGTGATAAATACAGTAAAAAATCAAAATTATTCTCCGTCATGAGATTAGACGATACGTCGCCATCCCCATCCTCTGATCCTCGCATTGAACATTGTTATCATGATTTAGATGATTTTAACGAACTCACGGGTTGTCGAAATGGAAAGCATTTAAATCAGTTCACCCATAGGTTTGCGCATTCAATGGGCGTTCTCTACCAACCACTGTGCAAAGACTTTTTGTGTGAGAAATCAGGGTATGTTAAATGCCGGAATAATTATTGCATTAATGTGAGAAGGGTTTGTGATGGAATACGCCATTGCCCAGACGGAAGCGACGAAATGGACTGTGAAATATATTCTTGTCCAGGATTGTTCAAATGTCGCAGTAAAAAATACTGTCTCCATCAGACTGAGGTCAGTGATGGTAAAGCTGATTGCAAATTCAAAGATGACGAGAAATTCCGTGGTTTTGTTTGTCCATCCACGTGCGACTGTCTGGGGTATTCGGTACGCTGCGAAAACCAAAGGCTGTCTCAGATACCCGACTTGCTTAACCAATCTTTAGTGCGCGCACTTTACTTCAGCGGAAACTCACTGGTATTTCACAAAGGGTTTATCCATCTTTATAAATTGTTAATAGTTTTAGATCTATCTGATAACAAAATTGCTAACCTTGTCCCGGGAATGTTTGAAGGTACTTTGAATCTACGAAAAATTGATATATCTAAGAATAATATTTCGAAAATAACAAAAGGGGTTTTCATAGGTCTGAGGGCACTAGAGGTTATTTTATTGGACCACAACCCGCTTATCACAATTGAAAGTGAGGCATTTTTTCAGATCCCATCCTTGAAATATCTCGATCTTTCCATGCTCGGAATAAGGCGGGTTAAAGATTGTGCTTTGAGCAATTTGCCACGTTTGGCATTTTTGAATATGTCAGGAAATAATTTAGAATATTTCAGGTCAAGTTCATTTTGCGGCAGTACTGCACTGGCGGCTTTCGATCTTTCAAACAATCCGATGACTGTAAATTCGTCGACCCTAAACGAACAACAGTTTGCATCAGTGTTTCTGCTAGCTGAACACTTTCTACTATGCTGCAGGGAACCGAATCCTAAAGTTTGTTTCCCTTCAGTAGACGGTCTAACTTCATGTCAGAAACTTCTACACGTTGAATATATCGGCATAGTACAAATATCTTTTGTTTTCGTTGGTATTTTATGCAACATTTTGATGTGTGTTCTATGCCGATTCAAGGAACGGATTATAAAATGGACTTTGTTCATGGTTACCGTGTCGGAAAGTCTATTGGCAGTTACAGTTGGGACTGTTTTAAAGGAGCACTTAGAATCGCTTGGATCGTACTGGCTGACAGCGCAGCATTGGGAGAGATCATTTCTTTGTTCTCTGGCCGTAATTCTGAACGTTTTCTCCTGTACCGTGGTCCCTTTCTACTTGCTATCGATGACGTGTTGCCTTGCGTTGCAAAAAAAGTATCAGAAGCGCTCTTTCTGGACGAAACTCAACGTCATATCGCAGTGTTTCATAACCGTTTTACTCCTTATCATTATTTGGTTCTCTGTCCAAAGCAGAAATGAAGATATTGCACCTCGTGGCTGGTCGCCTTTTATTATTAATAACAAGACGCTCTTTAATCAAGTGTCAAAATTTGTAATTACTGGATCTGTCGCTTCTTTGCTAGCAATGTTTTCAACGCTCTTCATCGCCTTTTCAAATGGCAGTCATCAAGATAAGTTTTCTTTTATTGAAACTTTTTTCGTAATATTCATTTCTTGTTTGACCGACTTCGTTCGATGGGTTCTATTGGTTTCAGCTATATCGATCAGTCATTTATCAGATATTACGGAAGCCTGGATCCAGTTAATGTGGCAAAGTGCTAGGCCTATTGTTTGTTTTGTTTTATACTTCTTGTTTCAAGAACTCAAACGTTGGTTAAAAGATGATCGTGAGACTTCAGTAAAAAGAATTAGCACAGCAAATAGTTTTACATTTGGTCGAGAAAGAAGCATAACCGAGACGAATATTGATGAGTAAGGACAAACCAAGACATTTTTACGCGCCAAAACTTTTATGAGACTGTTATTATTTGTGCACTAAGGACTAAAGTTCATAAGATTTTTAAAAATTATTTGTCTGCTTGAAAAACTTTGTTACGGAAAAAATACTAGACAATACAGTCAAATTAAATATCACGTCTTCTTTAATTCAGTGTGGGGGTGACGACGGGGTGAAACTGGTTCAACTACAGGTGTATGGATAAGATACTCTCCTACGTACCCTTTTCGTTTTTTTGGAAAAGATATTAAAAAGTAGGGCCAATCAATGTTCAAGGACCCTAGTTTAAAACCAGCTCAGTGTTACGCTTAGGTTGTTCAAACATTCTAAAAATTGCTCGGAGAAAAACGTACACTTGACCTATCCTCTTCCACGGTGGCAAATTATATAGGGAAAAACGGGCAGAACCAAATGACTGTCTATTTATCTAGAGATATATCTGTGAATATCTGTGAAAATCAATCTGGTAGAGGGTACATTTGACCATAGCCAGCCAGTGATATTCATTATGTTGTTTTGTTTGGGGTAGGTAGGCTCTGGGATTTATTTCATGAATGGTGTGTTGTAAATATAACATTGGTCAAAAAGGTTGTCCCACCCCCATTTCCAAGTACTTTTATTTGCAAATAATCACCTCACAACTGTAAATTGTTAGAAATTGTGATTTTTTATTACAGATACCGTGTCTAACATGATTATTGGTTAAAAAATACAACATAGTGGTGAAAATATACACATTTATACCATTTTTACTAAATGGTATAAAATGTGTATATTTTCACCACTATGTTGTATTTTTTTAACCAATAATCATGTTAGACACGGTATATTTATAAGAGGTACCCCCTCAAATCCACTGTTTCACTGTGACTTCTACATATGTAAAGAAATGTCTATTAAATTGAAAAGACGCCATCAAATGTCACCAAATTGACACACAATTAGCATTAGGGTGTGTTCGTTATTTATGTTTGTTGTTGTTTTATTATGTTACGCATTTATGTTGCAGTAAATTGTAAATAAATCGATCAGATAGTGATGAGTTTCGAATAAAAAATGCACTAAATTCATCCTGCCTTCTCCCCATGAATCAGCTTATTCTCATGAAAGAGATATCATTTCTTTATCACTTTCTGAGTAACCAGGGTGACTTTGGTGGTCCAGATAGCATTTGATACTAAGTATACGAATATATCAGTATTAACCGATTAAGTACAACTTTTAAAGATATTAATGTTAGGTATTTGATGAAAAGACCTTTGTGATACATATATGATGTCTGAATGCTTAAAAGTGGTTTTGGTTATGCCCCAACATTTCCACCATATTGTCTTCAGCTCTTCACAACTCATAAAAATGAAAAATTCAGTTCCCCTACATGTTAACTATTTTGAACACGGTAGATATATACTAGTAGCGTTAAAGGTTTTACGTGTGAAATAGCCAAGACGGGAAAATGCTGCGAAAAGTATCTTTTTGAAATCATAGATATAAGCATGTTGATAATAAGTGACGAGTTGGTAATCGATTTTTATATTTTCATTTCCGATCATATTTTATACTTCTATTTCCGAGTTAAAGAATGTAATATAATTGTGCTAATTAAAATTTTTACAACCGTCTCATTTCAATACGTATTTAAGCTGGTTGATAGATATACTATAGAGACTTAGAAACGTGTTTTCTGATTGTTTCTTTATGCCACAAGAGAGATACATGTATGAAAAGAGGTAGTTATTAAACTTGTGAGCAATTACTTTAAGAAAATGTATTCCTTTAACCAATTAAAATTTATGAAAAATTGACATTATTATTATTATTATTATCATTTAATAGAATATTTTCCTAGTGTCAATGTTTAATTACATTTTTTTAGTACTGAGTCCACATATAAAATAATTTCACTTTCTTTTAAATTGTGATATTTTGATTTTGATTTAAAGGCACACAGTGCTTGTCAGACTTTTATCAAGAAAATAATATCCTGAAAAAAAAATCAGAAATCCACCCCACTTCTTTATCACCAATTAAAGCATACCCTTATCCAATACCGTTGACAAAAGTACGATGTATGAAAGTTTTAAAAACTAATTGCCGAACAATCCGTCTCATTGCGTTGTACAATGGATATAAACCCGTTTTCGAGTTGTGATTTTCAAAATTTGTCGCCACTTACACATTTTTTTCTCGAGTATTCTGGCGAGTTGTGCAAATTTGACTTTTTAGCAGTTTTTAAATTGGAGAGTATTTATTTTCATTACAAAAGGGGTTTTCTTGGAACTAAGAATGGGATTTACTGATCGTAATGCTGTGAACTGTTTTGAATACTGTGCATGATGATTTACTGTTGAAATTTCTTGGGAGATTAAATGTTAGCTACAAATGGGACTAATGCTCAACGTGTGCCTTCAACGTTTGTTTTTACTTTAAGGATACTGGAAGGGTTTATCATCATCCGAAAATGAGTTTTTTCCTGCATCTAGTTATTCAATAATGCATCTACCTTTGTATAAAACTCTTGAAATATAAAAAATATCGGCGTTTAGATTTCTCATTGCTATGCATAAGCATACATGTAGGCGACTCAAAGAGCACAATCAGAAAAGCGGACTAACAGACCCGCGGATCAGATAAGGCGACCCCCTAAAAAGGTTGCCGCTTATTTCCTGATAAGACACTGAATATATTCCCCATGGGGACTACGTAACAAGCATTCAAGTGAGTCGGTCATATTTGATTCGATCGTTATGGGGTTATGAGCCCCTTATTACAGATTTTCATTAAACAAAGGCATTATTTTGTTTTGTCAACGATAAAATTTCAACTAAGGCTTTTAAGAAAACTCGCTGGTAGGGTTTTAGAGTACTAAATGGTATCATTAAATAGGCGTAAAAACTGTGTTCGTGGGTGCTTCGGTAAAAGAGTAATTAAAGAAACCGATTTTCCATTTTTATTCCAAAATCGCAATTATCATGTCACCCGTAAGATGGCATTTGTGTAAATGTTAATTAATTTAGTCACTAAATACTGAAAGTTTTAGAATGATGTAATCAATCATATTTGTTTCTTTTTGTGTTAACTTCTTTTTGCGTTTTTATCAAAAATTCACAATAAAACCATGCTTACATTCTTACTTAACCAGTAAATAGATAAGCGCATATACACCTGTTTTTAGGTAAGCACACATATTCTTTACGTCAGCGAGCTTCCTAGAAAAAGAAATAGGTTACGACAGCTACAGACATGTTTATAAAGTATGTCTATGTATGAAAAATGATATTTGTAGTTTAATCATAGATAATGTAACAACTTGACTTTGTTTAAAAAAATTAAAGAAGCATAAAAACAAATGTTGTGAGAATTCTGACTGAAGACTTTTTGTGTTGATCTATAGTCTAGTGGAATTTTTGAAAAAAGGCTCTGCATAAAAAGCAAGAGGTATTGTGATGTAAAAGTTGAGAACGAGGCTTATAAGCATCATTTGGACATGCTGAATCCGATTAAAACGGTTCCAAAGTGAAATATTGCGTTATTGTCTAATTTGCAAAAACAAAATGGCCGCCAGATTTCCAATTTTCTGCAATATCTCTGTAACTAAACGAGCGAATATGAAAAATGAAGTGTCTATACCTAAATTTTTAAGGCCAGGGAATATGATTAAGACATTTCTGATAGAATTAGATTTATTCAATTTTCCTACACACACAAATAAGCAACCGCCATTACTGAAAACCCGTTATTCTCCTTTATCTCTGTAACTAGGCAACCCACACGTATGTTCTCAGGGTCAGGGAATGTGATACATCAGATGTCAGATGCTCCTTTTTGCAAATTAACTACCTTTATTAACATATTCACTGGTTCCTGTTGATACTAAAAGAGTTTAATGGAGCCAATTGTCTATGAAGTCGCATGCATCACAAAGTTTGTACCTCAACCCAGATTTGTGGTATTTGCACCGAAGTGGCCTGAACTGTTTCTGGCAGGTGCATGAAATCAATTCTTGGCAACCTTCGGAAATTGGGCTCAATGACATGGGGATGGGCCTTAATCCTGATTAATTATGTTTCTATCCCATGTCGTCAGGTGCAGGAAGTTCAGGAACGGGGCAGTGAGCATTTCTCCAGACCATCTCCATTGCTTGGTAATGTGCTTGCATCAAGTGGAAGCGGAGAGCACCGCTTGTTGATGGCATAACCTCCGGTCTACCCGGCCTTGCAAACAGGATATGTCTTGCTGCATCAACCGAGTCTGTTTTCTGCACACCGTATATTCTGCAAACAAACGATTCGACGACCTAATGGTCTTCTCTGTGAGTTCACCCATAACTAAGTCTGTGAGCAATTGATGGTGTACATTGAAGACTCTCCAAGATGACTTCTTGGTGAGATTTGCGATGTAGGATGTGGTGTCTTTAATGCATGAAATGGTATCAGACCTGTTGCTGAATCTCACGATAGTCTTTTGAATGCATCAATGGGTATGTATCGCCGTTACTTTGTTGTACCGGACATCATTTACAGGCGTTCGCATTGTACACGTGGAGAGTGGGAAACCAAAAGCACAGAAACATCCGTGT
The DNA here is from genome assembly GCF_051362555.1 of Lingula anatina. NCBI lineage: Eukaryota > Metazoa > Brachiopoda > Lingulata > Lingulida > Lingulidae > Lingula > Lingula anatina. The sequence goes on from NC_141768.1 coordinate 31,837,375, forward strand.
CCCTTGATTAGACAACTTGATTTTTCCAGCTTTTTGGAAGAGGCACATCACGACTCTTCATAAGTCGTCTGATAATCACTGTTACATGATACTCTTTTTTCATATAAGAGATTCAAGAAATTTGGACAGTTCTGAAATAAGTTTATTCAGTACAAAAAATGTTTCGAGTATTTTAAAAAGTTTATTAAGATACTCAGGAGGAATAATAAGAAAATTATCATATCAGCGCCCTCTATCATTTATCGCTATCTTCACTAGCACAGTAGGATGAAATTCATGGACACCGTCACAATCATGTTAAGATAGGCTCTTGAGGTCAAATACTGTAGCATTTACACTGTTTTAACTCAACTTCCTCCTTTCTCCCGGACCATTACATACCTGTCAACATTGGCAATTGCCAGAGAGAGAGATTCCCGCGCACGACCTACTCCCCCACCTGACACACACACACACACACACACACACACACACACACGCAAAAGCTATTTTTTATGCTTTGGCAAGAAACGCCTCGGTTATAAATGTGTTGTAAGCAGTTTGCTATAATAAAATACTTTGACTATACAAAATGATATAGAAAAATTAAATCGGCAATTAAGATTTTATAATGTTCCAATGCAATTAAGTCTTTCAATGTTTCAAGAATTTTACCAGCTGTTTTACAACTTAGTCATACTAACAGACTGTTTTAACCAATAATTAAAACAAGTCCATTTTTGCGCTCCGATATTTCAGTCTCCGTTGTGTGGCTTATTGCACACCTCAAGTAGAGGTGACACTCACGTCGTTAGCCTAACTTTTTATGTTACTGGAGCATTTTTTTAATATTGTTGAGGTTTCTTTGTGAAGTCCCAAATATCCTACTTCGTAACAAATTCATTTTTTTTAATTAAAATTTAAAAAATGAAAGAAAATTATCATTCTGTCCTTCAAACAGCAATCTTAATATTTTTAGCCCATGGCCTATTTGGACATTTCGACAATTCGGCTCATTCATTAGCACTTTTGTTTTATGTTATGTGATGTATATTCTGGATTGTCGCGCATATAGGCCGCAGTGTACATGTATAAATGAAATGTGCAATATTTCATGCCAGCACTAGTCGGCAAACATACTTAATGTGAAAATTAATTGCTGACAGTTTGTGTAGTTCAAAAATATCAATCTTTGACTCCACGTAAACTCTGTCGGCACTTTATGTTCCATTTTTAACCTAATTTAATTTAAGTTCCTTTCGTAGCGTTGACGCTTTGCCAGTTAAGGATGCCAGTAAACACCAAAACGCTCTCAAAACTCAATTTCCCCGACTCTCTCAAATCTTTTATACCATCATCATACCCTCCTCCCATCATTTTTGTGCCGTTTTATATCAACATATTTCCTTTTAATCCAACTACTGAAAAGTTCGTCGACCTTTAATTTAAACTAAACAGCATGTTGTCATTTCCAATGGCTTATTAGGTCATTTCTTTATGAACATTTCATCCCCCTCCCCGTCTCGCGTTATGTCTTCACTAACACAATTAGGTGATATTTGTGGAGTCCGTCACAATCATGGCTGAGACCACATCAAAATCAACACACTGCAGCCTCTGGCTACCCTCTACCAGGGCCATAGATTGATTTTTCACTAGATATTCAAAGATGCGTTTCTGGTTAAATAGATGGATAATATCTGTACTGCAAAAGCAAAAAATGTCCACAGCACATTAACTGCGGCCTTGGTAGAGGGAAGCCTACGGCTCATTTGCCGTATTAACTAAGGTTTGAAATGTCTTCACAGTGACAGAGAACATATTTTGGATTAGCAAGAAAGATTAAGAGGTTAAAAACGCGTGCGAGAGAGAGAGAGAGTGTGGGGACAGACAAGTTAAAAATAGGTTTAGTCGAGATATTAATAAAATCAAAAACCAAATTAATATTAAATATTAAATTCCACTCTGTCGTCTTATGTCGGATATCACTATTGGGGGAGATTATCATTATCAGCGTTCTGCTAAAGCCAGGCTACATTTTTCACGATGAAATCGAAATCAATTTGCCGTGTTTATTGCACCGTAAAAGTGTATATGGACAAGCACGTTCGGTACGGGCGCCGTACCATTTGTCCCACAAGACTGAGGTAAAGTAACGGACACCCCACGAGTAGGGACATATGGGCAATACATGGACACCATGTACGGGCATCGTATACGACAAATGTAACCTAGGATTAGATATCTGGTAAATTCTTAATATATTTGGTCGGGAATTATGCGTACAGTTTTTGAAATGTTTGTGGGCGCACCTGAGAGAAATTTCGGCCTTAATTTTTTTTTTATTGTTGTCAAAAACTGTTTGTGTTTGTATGTGTGTGTGTGTGTGTGTGTGTGTGTGGTGGGCAGTGAGTATTACTTGTAGGCTACATGTACAGCCTATGCAAATATACATTGCCTTCTATACTACTACTCTAAATACTGCTACTATAACTATCACAGTCGACGACTGCATCTTGTAGGCCTACTACTACATGCACTGCTACTACTACTTACACCGCCACAGTTAAGCTGAATCGAGTTTCCAGAAATTTCTTTTAGATGCTGTCGGACAACTTGAAAATATTTGTTCCCCGTGAGTTAGTAAGACTGTTGTAACGAACTGACCTTTTTGTGTCTCCCTTCCTTTCCCCTACATCCATCCCCGTTATCCTCCCCCTCCCCACCCAACTATATTCCCTGTCAGACATTCCAATCATTGCAATGCACGTACATGCTATCTCCCTCCTCTCCCCGTCCCAGGTGATGACTTCTCTAACACAATGGGGGCGATATCTGTGGAATCCGTCACAATCATGGTTGAGACAGCATCAGAATCAGCTGGAGTCTCGCTTGTATTGTTGTAAGGACAGTAGTAACCCCTACCAGGGCCACACAGAGCGTAAGAGAGTTACCTAAATGGACCCCCCTCCCTCGCCCTCGACACGGTAGGGTGATAAATTGGCAGCTTTAAAGCGAGAAGTAAAGTTCAGAAGAAATTGCGAAAGGTAGCAAAAGCCTTTGCAGAGTATTTACGTGTTAAAAGACCTCATAAAGTGAAGAGTTCCAGTTAAATGTACCGCTCAGTGCGAACAAGGTCTAAGTTATGTCTGACCATAGAATTATATCCTATATAATTCCCTGGTCTGACGTTATGTGATAGAGTGATACTAGGCGAGCACAGCTTCCGCGGACCCCCTCCCCCCCCCCCCCCTTCAAATAATCCTGGATCCGCCCCTGTGTTCTTCTTGAGGACTGACTACAGGAAAATTCAGAGGAAAATAAAGGGAGATAACACGTCAGGTTATTTGTACCTTAATTGGATCCGCCAGTGATGGTGATGAAAAGATAATAAAATAATAATTATTATAATTATTATTTCACTTAATGTTCCACTTTCTGAAGACAAAATCCGAATTCATTTTTTTTACCTTCATCTACATGTATAATGTGACAGGAGATCGCAGGGATATTCGACATCCTAGTGCTTACAGTAACGCAAAACCCGAATCCTTCTGGTATAATTCATGTTTGGCCACAGTGACTACATCAACATCAAAATAACAGAATATGCGCTTAATATTGAATTGCGAAATGTCTGTTTTGTAAGGAAGAGAAAATAAATTGGATAAAAACTGAGGCTGTCAGCATAATTAAAACCAGGGGTGAGAAACAACAGCGGTAAACCACTCCCTGCGCAGGTGTCCCGGCCAATTGCTCTAGATAATGCCTGGGATGTTTGTGAAGTTACTTCTTTAGAAATATGTATAAGTGAATGACAGTGATGTGATCATTTGTCTAATGTCATTATCCATAAACCGGTTTTGTAGCTGTACATTTTTTTAAAGTTTAAAGTCTCGCTCGTGCATTTCACTTCTAACGGAAAAAGAAATGAAATTCAGAACACAGATTGTTTTACACAACTAAGCATGTTGTATTTCCTCAACGATTTTTAGGTATCAGTACCCATAATCGGGTCCGTAGCCGAGTTGGGGGGGGGGGGGGGGGGGTCGGGAGGTTCGAAAGAAAATGTCTGGGGAAATGTCCTCTCTGTGTAAATTTGGTCTATTCTATAAATTTGCACAACAGCCCGAAATTCGATACAATTTACGTAGGTACACGCAGAGTTGCTTCAGTTTATTTTGTCTCATCACGAATAAAATGTTTTTATGACCGACATGGTTTTTTAAAAAGTCCTCTTTATATCTTCTGGGCCATAGGCTAGCTGAGGAAAATGCAAGGTGGAGCGGGAGTAAGCCTATATACAGTAACTACTCGCAAAAGATTGGAGGTTATTTGTACCGCTTTTTGTACACATGTAAACGCCGACTGGAAGAAAAATAAGACACTTTTTATAGACTGGAAAAAAGGAAAATACTTTTACTTTATAAAGATCCCCATTTTCTCCACATTTCTCTCCCCTTCCCAGAACGCGTTTTTCTTTTACTGTGTAACCTTTCATTTCTGTTTCTTCGGCGCTCACGTGGTTTGAATATCAATAGCACGAGGTCATCCTTCACTGGGTATAGACGTTCTGAATGTAATTTATTTGTAGCATTTTCAGTTGGAAAGAAAGATACAGAAATTTGGACTCCGAAATAGAAAATAAAAAAGCATGCTATTTACTTGCATTTTATCTACTTTTCCTGATTAGAATTCTTTACATCACCCATTTATAATGTACACCTTAGATCAAGTACAATTGTATAAGGAAAATTACCACAATTTTTTTAAAAATTTTATTATTCTTTAAATATATTGTTAATTCGAAAACACACACACACACACACACACACACACACACACACACACACACACACACACTGGGAGATCAAGATATATTATACTCTGCAAATTAAAAATGACAAACCACAAACTGATAATAAAACCAGGAGTTGGAGCAATATTGAAAAAAAAGATGTATTCTTTGCTATCATTTCATGACAAATTCAGTTATTTGCTGGAATGAAATAAAAATCAATAAGAGTAAAATTAACAGTTAAGATTTTTGGATAATTTATATATAGTACAAATTTTATGGTCAATTGAAAACCTGGGGCATTCAGCTATAAAATTATAGATAAGAGTTTTGATTTGTGTTTTATCACTACACTGTACACTGGGCTTCTCAAGTGCATTCACTATAGGTTTTTAACCTAGCTTAACATGGTGTTACAAGTTATTTATTAAATGATCTCAAGTTACCATTTACAATATACTTTTGGACTGAGTACAGTAAGTAAGTAGGGGGCTGATTGGTAAAATATTGTATAAACAATAGCTTAAATTTAACTTGAAACCAGTGCAAGTGCTGTCCGTGCAACTGTTTAAAAACATGTAATGTAATGTTGGCAATGATAAAAATACATTTCAAAAATAAGTATTATTAAATAAATATTGTAAAGTGTCAGAAGCATTTATACTTGAAATGTTCTGAAGCTAAGAAAAGTATGCCATTAACAATTTATAAAAAAACATTACTAAAACTGCATTCATTTAATACAAAAGAAAAATGCTTCCAATAATTGCGTCCTTCCATGTTTCCATTCACTATTTTGAGATTGTTCCAGAGAAATAAACTTAAAAACAACAGAACAGTGTTTCTAAACACTTAAATTACAAAAATGCTCAACAGAAGACTGCACTGCAGCTGATGAACTATCACCTAAATGGTGGTAAAAAATCAATCAATTTGAATAGGATGCCATCTACATCTTCACTACATTACCAATGTGTGTTAAATAGCGCACATTGCCTTTTCTTATTTTACCCAGGAAATGACAAAGAAAATAGCCATCAATATGTTCTTTTCAATGATTACTATTCCAAGTTTATTCATTACTGCAAAAAAGGCTTTGTAAAAGACTAAATTATGCAATATAAACAATAAACAAACTTTATGATCAAGAAATATATTGGTCTATATAGGTATCACATCATTTAGTGAACTGTTCATTGTTCATGTCATAGAGTCTAACTGCCCACATAAGATCACAAAAGATATGAAGAGCTGTACACTGTGGCCATCAAGATCACTCAGCTTCAAGTACACAGCTTCACACTTAAGTACAGATTTATATTTAAGAGTACACAAGGAAAAATTTTATTTCAACCAAAACCAGGCTGCATGAAAACTACCAACAGCTAATAAGTTGGATGCGTTTTTACAAATACATAATCTGCATTTCATTGGAGGAATATATATATATACAGGAATTAAGCGTATATCACTTCTGGTACTGTCTGGTACACTGTACCATGTATAATTCAGATGAAGAAATGCCATTAATAATTTTGTTCTCAGTTGAAAATGCCTACTACATAATGTTGATTTTAAACCAGTTGTAATTTTTTCACTGCACTCTATATTGACGGATTGCCTGTTAAGTAAGGTAGAGAGGATAACACGTGGCTTTGTTTGCTGGCTGTCCGGCTGGTGCTGCTGTCAGGTAGACTAGTATGACATTGGCTAGATCACAACACTTGGAGTCCAAATGAGAACAGGGGCAAAGGTGACTGCTTGGGGGGGGGGGGGGGGGTAAACTGATTTTAGTGAAATGTGAAACAACCAAGACTGCCAGCATCATGGCAGGACAAATGAAACTGCCAGAACATGGAAGGACAACCGATACTGCCAGAACATGGCAGGACAGCTGAGACTGCCAGATTCATGGCAGGACAGCTGAGATTGCCGGCATCATGTCAGGACAACCGAGACTGCCAGAACATGGTAGGACGACCCAGACTGCCAGCATCATGGCAGGACGATCCAGACTGCAAGCATCATGGCAGGACAACTCAGACTGCCAGCATCATGGCAGGACAACCGAGACTGCCAGCTTCATGGCAGGACAACTGAGACTGCCAGCATCATGGCAGGATGACCCAGACTGCCAGCATCATGGCAGGACAACTGAAACTGTCAGAACATGGCAGGACAACCCAGACTGCCAGCATCATGGCAGGACGGCCCAGACTGCCAGAACGTGGCAGGTTGACCCAGACTTCCAGCATCATGGCAGGACAACTGAAACTGCCAGCATCATGGCAAGTCAACCCAGACTGCCAGCATCATGGCAGGATGACCCAGACTGCCAGCATCATGGCAGGGCGACCGAGACTGCCAGCATTATGTCAGAACATTCGTGACTGCATGCTAGAACATGAAAGGACAACAGAGACTGCCAGCATCATGGCAGGACGGCCCAGACTGCCAGGACGTGGCAGGATGACCCAGACTTCCAGCATCATGGTAGGACGACTGAGGCTGCCAGCATCATGGCAAGACAACCGAGAATGCCACCATCATGGCAGTCTGGATCTGAAGCCTAGATTTTTCATGGAGCATGTATCCTATTTCCCGGAAACTCAGTAGTTGGGAGTCCCTGAAATTAGTAGAAGAAAATCACATAAAATTTGATTAAGCAATATGTAGATCAATACAGCATCTTATTTTGGCATTTATATGCAAAAATTTATTCAACTTTAAAATAATATGAACATTTTTCAATTGCGCACTATACAACGACGTCATTCTCGTTCTTTTATACCCTGTACATACTGTTTAACGTCAACGTACTTCTTTAGATTCATAAGATTAATGCGATATGAAAAGAGCATGCGGTAAAGGAAAACATTTGGCAGATGGACCATAATGTGCATAAAAATGACAGGATCGAAAAATACGTGTATTAAGTTGGCACGTATTCACTGGCCAAGCCAGGGTTTTCTGGGGTAGGGGGGCTAAGGAAAATAAAAACAGAAGGCAAGGACACATTAAAGGAATGACAACTGTTCGTATGAGATTCATATTTCTCAATAAAAAAAGTTAAAACTCATAGAAATATAACAGACTCAGTTTTACCAACAAAACAGTGATTATTGCAATTATTCTGTAATCCGTGCTTGCCAAAAAAACACATGGCTGTCTATACCTCCGTAACAATTTCTTAACAGATTATTACAAGAAAAGAACCTTTTTAGGAAAAAAGATGGACTAACTTTGAATGTCGGAATGGATTAGTTAAACATTGGTTATTATGGGTATGGGAAAATCGTTGTTTTCCCCAGGTAAATCCTTTCCTTGCCAAAACAACCAGTTGTTAAACCCTTAACAGTTATTTGTAGGGCATATTAATGAAAAACTAGCTGGACTTTGTCTTGTTTCATTCCACTCATCCACCCAGCCTGTTGTTTGTACAATGTTTCTACGGTCATAAGGACTAAAGTGTGAACTGCATCATTTGGGCAAACGTCGTCAACACAAAATAATCTTATATCATGTATATAAGACATATGCAACTTGATGTCATTTGTTGTGCTAAATGTTTGGCCTACATGTGGCAATTGTAGCAACGTACCCTGAACATCTGCCTTCTCCATCTTCTACTGACCTTGGTCCTATCTGAACATCCCTCACCTGATTTACATAATAATGTACAGGTCACCTGTTTTCCGTAAGCAAGCTTCGTTTAAAAATTTTTAGATTTGATAAAGTGTTATGGATCTCTAACCCGATAGGGTGATTTAGGTTTTCTGGTATCATAATGGCAACAATAACATCTTATGAAGCATAATCCTTGATGTTAAATTATCAGGCTATGCAATCAGATTTCATTGATTAAATCTAAGATCTAATAAACGGATATATTAGATCTTAGATCGAATGAACGAGCTCTTAACATGTCACCTGCGAGGGATTGTGATAGAAAAGACAAGATGCATTTATTACCAGCGTGTATACAACGTTAAAAATTTAGAAACAGCGTTCAGTAGGGTCTAGCGTGAGTACAGTTAAGTTAACTGGAGCTGTCACAGCCAGGATTGACTAAACAGATGTGTTTTATTATATATATATATATATATATATATATATATATATATATATATATATATATATATATATATACTGAAATCAAAACTAACCTGGAAATGGAAAGTGTATTTAAAATCAAGGTTTAAACTAAAACCATCCAAAGTTCCTGCATTATATTTCTATGGATTTATTCATTATGAAACAATGCCACTGTCATACCGATATATAATGAATAAGTAAGAAAGTGCAAAATATCCTGGTATACATACCTTTTTTGATGATAAAGAAAGTGAGTGTACCAGTACCACGTATATAGAAACATTCATTTTAACATGAGCAGAGAGTACAAAAATATTACCGTCAATTGTAAAATGCACTAAGTATACAATCAAATTAGCAAAAAGTATATTGTCACTTTTCACCCATGTTAGTGTCTCTAATAAGACCTTACAAGGTGACACAGACACAAAATACGACATGAGACGATCAACATCTACTCCACCTTTGTCTTTTCTGTTTGTCAAAGTTGACCCTCCTCTCTGCAAGTCTGCATTATAGGAGATAGAAGATACATGTACCTGGCAGGGTCAAAAATTGATTTTCAGTAGATTTTCACGGATATAAACGTCACTGACAACGTTTGATGACTGAATCATTCATCAATTTTAAAATCATACTTCTTGTACTTCTAGATATTCTTTACAAACATTTGTACGACAAAAGTATGTATTTCTTACATAGGCAAACAAAGCCAGGACGGTCCGAGACTAGAGGCTTTGATTTGGCACTCGCTCTGATTTTATCTTTGAAAACTGTCCGGTAGCTATGCACCTGCTTGATTGATTTCAATCAAAATATATCATAATTCCGTACTTTTTAACTCTATCTGTCCAAGCATAGTTTGAGCGTGCACCTATATTTGCAGCAGTCATATTCTCTAATTACTTCAAAATGAACACAATACCATTTCTTTTATACCCTGTGCACACTGTAACACACTACATGACTTTAGAGTCCCAAAAACACAGACGCTCTGATTACGTGCAGAAAAAGAGAAGAAAAATTATGTGACAGAGGGATTTCAATTACATAAGATTTGCAGAACCTAGGGAAAAAGAACAAAATAGTGACTGTATGTCTGTATCACTTGTATATTAAATCGGGGCTTAAGTAAGCTCAGTCTCTGTGTGTATTTTAAGGGCAAATTTGGGAAAAAGGAAGCCAAGGAATGAAGTTGCCTCGTACACAATTTTTGAGTGCACTTCTTTTGTTTTCGTACTAAAAGAGAGGAATGCCAAGACTCGCCTACCGCCCCCGGTTCCTCTGTTTAAACCCTTTTGACTTATCTGCTGACAAGCCGACTTTACTCGACCGGAGCTCAAAACTACGGAAGATTTTTTTACCTAATCTGGGTTATAGAAACAAGTTAAAGATGTTTCTCTATGATTGATTAGTTTTAAAAAATTACCGAGAGAGAAAAAACGCTTCATTTTTAGTGTCATTTGCGGTATGAAACATTTTAAAATATACTGCACGCAGAATATTAATTGCAAAAAGTATGCCAGGAAATCTATTACATTATACTGTAGTATGCGCCTTCGGGCAAAATCTTCATAGGATATGCTAGATAAGGCAAAGCAAAGATGATGTTGTAAATTCTGAATTAATTTGTTTTTACTTTAAAAAATAGAATAAAATTAATTAGATAAAAAAAGTATGTTTTCAAGTAAATATTCGATCAAATATTAATTCTTATACGGCGTAGCATCCATTTTTTATATAATGACAAGATCATTTTTTACCAATCCGATGAAATTCAGTATAAAATATTAAACGAACAACTTCAATAAATTAAACCAAGAATTTCAAGGCTTTGATTAAACCAGCCCGACTTATTCCACTATTAGTTATTAATTTTCACATGTTATTGAAATCTGGAGTTTTTTTTATACTTATGAAGTACTAGCAATATATGGCAGATAAAAGCTCGAAAGATTGTTAATGCATTGAATAAAATTGTTTTCAATTTTAATTTGGCAATTTTAATTGTGTAGTTTTTTTTAAAAACAACAGTTTTCACGCACGCTCATGTCAATATACAGCGACGGGCTACTTATTGCCCCAGCGCTTTATAAGGAAAGAGCCGCTACTGTTCAATTTTACCTGGCCACTAACATCATTATCTCGGCAATTTTTTTTTCTCCGTAGCTCAAAAAATGACAAGGTTTTACTTTTTATACCATTCGTTTTTTAAAAATGACCCAAAAAATATTCATTGGGTCTAAAAGAACATGAGTATGATTAAAGTAATATGTTCGGTTCGTATACAAACTTCCGATTTTGTACGAGCACCAAAGAAAGGATTATGGAGCAACAAATATCGTCAAGAAGGCTAAATCATGTATAGTCATTTTACATCATATCTAGAAAATAAAACAAAATTGACTGATTTTCAGTACAATTAAAAACGCCCGGGACTCTTTTACGTTGTTAAATTCCATATACTCTCTCGGTTGAAATAAAGAACCCGACGTTTTTTTAACGCGCTGCAAAAAATAAATAAATAAATAAATAAATAAATAAATAAATAAATAAATAAATAAATAAAATGTTCCCTACCTCCAGAATGTTACGACATGTTTTGTAATAAACAGGTATGAATCAAATTCAAACAAGCTAATTCAACTTTGATGGAAGCTGCCAAGCGCACACGACTATGAATGACAATTTTTACAAACGTCAAACACAATTACTACAGTCTTCTCTCCAAACATGTAAAACTCCAATATTTACATCCTTTGATTGACAAGATGCCAATCAAATTAATAGTTTTGGTAGTTGCTGTCAAGTAATAACAGCTTGATTGGCAGATTATATAAACAAACGTCAATTACAATCATTACACAGCGGATCACTATGGTCGACGAGCACGTTTAGTTCAAGCTTCCTACACCCTTTGATTGACAAGGTGCCAATCAAATTCAGTTAGTTTTGATAGTTGCTGTCAAGTAATAGCAGCTTGATTGGCAGGTTATATAAACAAACGTCAATCATCGCGCACTGTGATTTCTCTCGCTGTGGAACAGTGAGAACGCCGAAAGAAAGCGCTAAAATCTTAAGTTAGGATAGTACAAAATATTTCAAGAGAATATATATATACAACCTGTTTCCAAATCTAGTTCTCTTTCTGAACCCTTCAGCGTGTCTAATACGGCACTCTAGATTACAAACTATTTTGTAAAAAAAAAAAAAAAAAAAAAAAAAAAAAAAAAAAAAAAAAAAAGAATTTAGTAAAAGAAACCAATTTAAAAAACAGATTCAAGTAAAGAAATATGACATTTGACGTTATTCTGGAGGTAGCGCATGTGTCATTTCAAAATTAGTACGACTGAGTACCCCAGTATGTGCGTGGAAGAAGGAAGAATAAATCTTTTCGCATTATGTGTGGAATATTGACAGATTCTTTTACTATCAAAGTCTACTTTCTGCAAAATAATAAATAAAAAATAATTAAATAAAAAAAATAATAAAACGATACTAATTCATCTTCCTTAAAGGTGACATTCGTGTTGTGGTTGAGGTAAGTGGTTTAATTTTTACGTGGCTAAATGTAAGCAAGGACCTGTGATAATAAGTGGGTGGGAAACAAAAATATTACTGTAAACAAAACTATTACTGTGAGCAACTCTGTAGACTTTTTCATGCGCGTCGTCCATTCTTATTTCACAAACGAACTGCTACTTCGCTCTTGTCACTATTATGTTAGTTGATTTTACTGAAGTAAAGCGTGGATAAAACAGGCCCTCACAGTGCCGTTGTTTTTGCGAGTTCACCTGCTGGGGTTAAGTGGAGGGGCGAGGGCAGTGGCGGATCCAGGATTATTTGAAGGAAGGGGGAAGGGGGGTCTAGAACGACAGGCCTCGGATGCGAAGCCGTCCATCGCCCACTTGGTGTGGGGTTTGAGGCCTGCTCAACGGTTCCGACAATAATGGTATTTGGAGAGCAAACAGTGCCCTTTGGTAAGGTTTATAACTATGATAGCATGTCAAAAATTCTAATTTCAAGAGGGGAATATTGGTGTGATATATTTTTCAGAAACCGAAGTGGGGGGTGGGGGGGGGGGAGGGGGGGGTCCGAACCCCACCACATCTAAATCCGCCAATGTGAACTGTATTTCAGGGAATTATTTGCTACTTTTTGTCATTCATTTTCAGTTATGTGCTGTTGGTATTGTTGCACATACTCATCGTTTTTCCCCTTAATGGGGATATCCTCTTGATGGCATCCACAGTCATGGTGCTCATGTAACTCTTCTAAGGTCATTCATTTATCTAATTCTTGTTCCCACTTAATTTTCAAAGCAATAGCTGTGTTTTTAAAAATTAATAATCTTGCACTTTATTTTATCTATCATTTCAAATATTTTCATATGTCATTTAAATCAAAAAGGGCCTTGCTTATAGATACTTATAAAACGACTGTGAAGTCATAAAACATCTTTAATATACTCAACTTTCAGCGAAATATGAAAATTATTGTATAACAACAGTATAGGAATTTCGAATGTAGTCTCCAAGAGGCATTTAAAATTTTTTTATTTCTTATCTGTAAAATTCAGATCAGAAGAGGATAATTTTACATAATCACCAGTGACAATAATAAGTGATGACAACATAATTTAAAAATCTCAGAAGTCATGAATAAAAAATATGATATAGTTGTCTGCTATACAGTCTCCATAATGACCATATACTGTGAAATGAGAAATGCACAGTTACCTTTCATTATTAACACCAATTAAACAATGACATAAATTTAGTACTTATAATAATAATAATAATAATAATAATAATAATAATAATAATAATAATAACTCCATTAAACCTTAACATCACATTTTATAGATATAGTGGTAGATTGTGAAGTAACAAGACAGCAGAAACCAGCACTACATATAATGTCTGTTCTGTTTCTCTCCATAATTCAGCAAAGGCTTACATTGCACCATAACCAACCACTATTTCACCCCTCTTTACAGTTTTCCTCTCACATAATAATTTAGCTATTCTAGATTTGTTTATCATAAGATAAATCCTTGTCCATGTACAGATAATGTAGCAAACAACTTGCCGTTCAAATATACTCTATTTACTGTATAACAATTTTTATACTGATGATGTTTTTCTTTTATTCAATTTACTCTTTACTATGTAACAAACGTCATAATAAAAAAATTGAGAGTAAAATTGGCAAATATACAGAAAAAAGGTAATATTCATTGTGCCATTTTCATATATACAGACAACGTACTGAAGATTTTTATGTGTGCTTCTAGTTTTTCCACATCCAACAGTTATGAAAAAAGTAGACATAATGATTCACATTTATCTTTCACCAGTTGAATATCTCTCAAATCAGTGAAGGCTCCAGCCTTGCTAACAGAGTACAAGTACAATAGTTTGTGGGTGTTCTTAGAGTACAGATTTCATCTCCTTTGAAGTATAGAACAGGAAATATGCAGCTGAACTCTGAAATTGAAAGAAATATGAAATACAATTACAGGAATGCACCAGGGAAACATTTTTGAGTTTGTCACAGACACTGCTGTGGATCAATAACAAGGCAGCAAAATTGAATTGTCAAATATACAGACAAAAAGCAAAAAAAAAAAAAAAAAAAAAAAAAAAAGATGCACAAAATAGCTAACTGTCAACTCTGATGCAAAAATACATTATGATGAACAGAAAAGTCAACATCAAATTTTAATTATGCAAAACAGGTAGAATGGATGTAAGTAAAATGTGTAAATAACATAAGGCTTTAGGCCCATGAAATTTCAAGTTCATACTTTGAAAATGCCAGAAATACAAACTGAAAATTTCATACATTCAAGAAAAAATAACCCAATCAAGCTGGTTTTTCAATTGGACCTATATGTGATTCCTATGAACCTTTCTTTTAAATTATAGAATAATAAGTAACAAAGTTTTCCTTTCATAACATTAGTAGTGGCAGTGCACAAAGTAGGTTTTTTTGACAATTCTGATGCAATATTAGATAATTATAAACAGCATAATCAATACTAATTTGTAATTACCTACTATACATAGCACTGACATTTAGAAAATGTAAATAACATTCAGCTTTATGCCTGTTGAAGTTCTTCTAAGTGCTAATAGTTCTAAGTGCAAAGTTCTAATAGCTTTGAACTAAGCTGTTGATTACCCTAGGAACAATTACAGACTGAACCCCCATTGTAGCCATATGGCACCAAATAAAAGATTTCGTGAAAAAAGAAAATTTCTTACAGAACTGCACTGCAACCAAACAGAAAGCAAGCACACAGATTTTCCAACACAAGCTGCACTTCAGTGCTATGAATCTTTTCAGTAAATAACATGGTTTTCCCTTAATGGTTATCATGAGAGCAGTATCCAAAATAGGGTTTTCTTCAAGTTTAATGCAATATAACATAATATTTGTGTCTGTACATAATAAAAATTACCATACTTCTCTTTCTATATTAACCATCATTTTAAACTCAAATCAATCCCAGAATGCAGTACCTTGACAGTATGTGTTATTGATCAACCATCACAAGTTTTACGGATAAACTTGGGGCAAATCATTCAGAGACAAAATTTATTATTTTTTTCTCATATTCTCTGTGCCTGCTTACCCCACTTATTATTTTTTTCTCATATTCTCTGTGCCTGCTTACCCCACTTATTATTTTTTTCTCATATTCTCTGTGCCTGCTTACCCCACTTATTATTTTTTTCTCATATTCTCTGTGCCTGCTTAACCCACATGCATGGATTGCTAACTTGATGATATAATATGCGGAAGAAGCACCAAATACAATGTGGCTTTGATTGGAGTATACCTTGTTATAATTATTTATACTGACTCTGTGGGGGACTCTTCCTAAATGCAATCAGATTAACTGATTAATATGCCTCTCCCTGGCCTTGAGTAGAATAAAGAAAAACTGGTGTTTATATGAGCATGTTGGAAACAAGAGACGGCGTGTTAATCTTTTAAAGTGATTGCATTCAGCGAAAGTCCCAGCAGAGATGAATTGATCTACATGGCACAATACTTTCATTGGGAATGAGCCGTAAGATTCCCTGTGATGTTATTAGGAAGCCCTATGCCAAGAGTGTCTGCAGAACATTATATTCCAGATGTAAAATACTAAGACTGGTCAAACGACAGTAAATAGTGTTTTTTAAAGGTGCTGTAACTATATAATCTGGACAAAGACACTGGAAAAAAATCATACAGGTACAGTCTGCAATGTTAACCACTGACCTGCCAATGCCAGTAAAAACTGAGATGGTGAAATTTCTGAAAAAACAGTCAGTTACTGGCCAGTGAATTTTTTCAGCTGTAACATGTACTCCAATTTCTTTATAATCTTGAAGTCATATTTTTGAAAATAAACTTTTGAAAACCCCATGTTTTTGTTCTTATTTGTATTAGGAAGCCTGTTTAATCTCAATCTGCTTGTTTAAGTATATTTTTTGAAAATGCCAATGACCAGTGCTTGTTCCATTGAATGAATCACATCACTGGTGTGCCACTGGGGGAATGTGTGAGGGGATAAACTTGATTAACCACTTAACAGGATATGATCATTTTTGATCTTAAAACAGAGATACTCCATATTAAGACAATTTCTATAATTATTAAGACCATGTAAGATCATCTGTGATCCGAAGTTGCAGATTCAAACCATTTCAAGCACTAGTGAAAAGAGTAGTAATGAACCCCGAACAGGGGGGTGCTTTTGTGGCTCTGTTAAAAAATAACAAAGTAAATTATCAACCTTGAAGAATCTGGTGAAATGCAACTTTATCTACTAAAATCCACAGTGCTACAACAAATTTCCACTTAAATGAATTTGTGAACACAAGCCACGGTAATGTGATATTTAAATATTTTCTTACCTTAACATTTGACTTTGATATCTCATAGACGTCATCATCATCAAATTTGTACCACCTCTGATTTAAAGCATTCTTACAAAATGCAGTGTCTGAAATAATAATGTATGCCAAGAGAAATTTAGGTTTATCTTCAGCCAAAGTACTTTTTTGGTAAAAATTTGTTGGACTATATAACAGTAAAACTGTGTATGTGTGTGCTTGTGTGTGTGTGTGTGTGCGTTTTTAAGTTTAAAATATTTAACTTAAGAGTCACTCCGATAAATCTCCATAAAATCATAAGCCTCAAATGCAATCTAACATTTTTATTTGCTTGCATGGTGAGATGCACTAACAAAAAACTTTTCTTTACATCAGTTACTTCATTTTGAGTTTTACTTACAATGTCCAGATTCTAAAGTTCCACCATAGTGATTCTGAAAAGGAGACAAAAGCAATGTTGTGGTATTTCATGCCTCTTATTATTTGTAAAAAAAAAAAAAAAATACAAAATAGAAAAATCAACACCGATTTTTAATTATGCACTATTGTTAATGCGGACACTAAAAAAACAGGACCTCAGAACCATGGCAATTTAATGTGAAAACATGAATGAGTGAAAATGAGAAATAAAAAAAAAAAAAAAAAAAAAAAAAACTTAAGTCTTAAGAGCCATTGTAAAAAATAAAAACTGTAAGTTTCAGAATAATAAGTAACATGATTTTTTTGGCCATATGTAAGTTGGGAAAGAGAAAATATATTGGTATTGGTTTGGGATACATCGTTGAGGTGTGCAATAATTTTATAATCCAGGGGAAACTGTGGTAAATCTGTTAAATTTGTGTGAAAATGGCAGTAATTCTCATCATTGGACAGTAGTTAGGGAGCCTACAACCAGCCTATGTTGATAATAAATCAAGTCTCTTACCGATACTGCATACAGATTATACTCTGGTCGTCCCTTAGGTCCAGATATATGGTTATTCATGTCCAGTGCAGTGAGAGGGAAGTCCACATAGATGGTCAGTTTCTGGCCTCTGTATCCAAAATGGAATCTGAAAACAGAAACAATATCATCTTAAAAATCTTATGATATGTTGATATTCTCTGATTTACTTCAGCCAGTATAACTGTCTTTTGTAGATAACTTAGGAGCATTCTCATCCTCATGGCAGTCAATGAGTGAAACATGCATAACAAAGTTGATATTAAAATCATGGTAAAAGCATGTCCACTCTAGTGACAATGTAACAGTAACAATGAGCACACGAACAATGCGTGGTGCCTCAATATGAAACCAGACAGCTTTTGTGTTTTTACTCTCCAAATACTAAAAAAATCAATTAAGCTAATAAATAGGCCAAAGATAAGAACTTATTATATCGTATCTTTTATATTAATTATTATTGAACATCACAATAATAAACAAGTTGCCTTTTGATGTACGCCCTGCTATGACCTTTATTATAAAATACCACTTTTTATGAGATTACAAAGTGGATCGTATTCTTTGGTTCGATTGCCTCGCTTTCCAAAAATTAGAACAGGCGCTCCAAAATCCATTTCACCAACTTGTTTATTTCAAATAGCGTACTTTTCGTGCATGCGCAGTCGTTTGAATCCTGTGCTTTAACAATG
Organism: Lingula anatina; assembly: GCF_051362555.1. Taxonomy (NCBI): domain Eukaryota; kingdom Metazoa; phylum Brachiopoda; class Lingulata; order Lingulida; family Lingulidae; genus Lingula; species Lingula anatina. The sequence goes on from NC_141768.1 coordinate 31,855,774, forward strand.
TTGATACTAAAATCATGGTAAAAACAAGGAAGCACATCTCCTTAATGGACTAACATGTATGACAAAACTGATAGAAGCAGTGGCATTAAAACAATCTAAAAGTTATGGACAACCAATGAAAAAGTACAAAATATGTTCTTTTGATTGAATATAGCATAATGCTTAAGGTTACTGTAAGGGTTTATTATAATCCAGATACTGAAAATGAGTTTTTTCCCAACATGATTATTCAATAATGTATCTACCTTTGTGCTGATTTAAAACAATAAAAATCCCCTTGAAACATATTTAAAAATTGGCGTTTAGATTTCTTGTTGCGATGTATAAGCATAGGCCACTCAAAGCTTTTATTGTCAGTTTGACACCCTTCTATTGAGGTGAGATAGCAATCGGTATGGGGCGCAACTTTATCCCTGAACAATATTTTGTCATGGAAATTTGTATAGTTGACCACAAGTCCATGGGGTTCAATCCTGTGCTGTCATTTTAATTTTAAATGTTTTTTTATGGAGTAACTAGGCTCTTATTACAGATTTTCATTAAACAAAGGCATTATTTTGCTTGGTCAATGATTTTAATTAAATTTAAAAATCTGAACTAAGGCTTTTAAGAAAAATCATTGACAGAATTTTTGGAGTACTAAAATGGTATAAAATTGGTGCTGAAACAGATTTTTCCATTTTTACAAAATCGGAATAATGATATCACATGTAAGATGACATGCGTGTAAATTTCAATTAATTTATTCACTGAACATATTTATCTGTTATCCAAAAGAATGTATGTAAGGCAGTGAAAAAGGAATTTTTGGCAAACACTATCCTAAAAGGCATAATAAACAAGAATTTTTAATTTTGTACTGCTGCATGTTACTGTGGACATTCAGAAAATGAAACTAGCATAGGGGTTCAGATTCATGGAAATTCAGCATAAAACCTGGAAAATGATGATGTACAAGTTGGTAAATCTTCACAAAAAAGATAAACTAAGTTTTTAAGCCAATTTTTTCTCCATTTTGAAATAAGATCAATGGTTATAGTCCAATAAAATAAAATGCTGCACCAGTTTTACAGCAATAGAGATATATGGCTAATATTTCAGACCAGTAATAACTTTATTTAAGTGGACAGTATGGATATCTTTAACTTAAGTAGAATATATACAATATTATGTTTAAAAGTTTAGACTAACTCTGGGGCTATAGTTCTTTTACGTAACCGTCCCCAACACTATAGTATCTTGAAGTTTGAGATCACACTAATTACCACATAAGTGTAATTAAATGCAAAGCTGCAATAATAATTGTGGATCCATGATGAGGTACATGTACCAGTAATCGAAGTAAGCAAGCACCTGAAAACAGCTGACTATTATTTTAATAATTTTTTTCTCTACACCCTAACACAAGGAAGATACAAGCTATTACTTTTCACAGCATATATCTTCATATGAAGAAGATTAAGCTCCTGCTCAGAGTTTTGTGTGTTCAGAACATAAAAACAAGATGTCAACTAATGATACAGCCTTGGCTCATTACCAGACCAACAATACCTGTTAAAATGTATGATGAGAAGATGGGGCAGCTTCCACAAGTCAAGCTTCTTGACTGCATCTCTGTCCTTCTTACACTGAGAACACTTCCACTGGATCTTCTCCTCCTTCTGATATAGCCTCAGACAATCCTGGGTAGAACAAAGCTACTGACAAAATGTCCAATGTATCAGCCTGTTTTTATATGAAATATGATCTAACAGTACGAATGTTAAGTGCATTTCCCTTACATATGTAGAGAGAGAGAGAGAGAGAGAGAGAGAGAGAGAGAGAGAGAGAGATACCTGCAGTGTACATCTGTTGCTTGATGGCAAGGGCAAGGTCAGGTACATGAAGGTGTCAAATGTCACTGACTGCTTCCTACAGGTCAGACATGTTAGGGTGGACTTATACTGACCCTACAATATTACAGTGAAACAGTAACATACAACACAAAAATGTCTGTTTTGTACACCATATTGTTAAATGTCTGGATTATGAATTGGTAGAGAAATTTCACAAGTTTGTCCCTTATGCTGCATATATAACTCATCTCTAGTAAGCCATGTGTGTGTGTGAGCATGTGTATGTATTTAACTTACTTAACAGAAATATACTAAAGGGTCTTAAAGAATGTCTTATAGAAAGTTAGCCCAAATCCTATAGGGTCCTATTACAGATATGTCCTAGACAGGTTTCATATAGGATATCCAACAGAATTTCAAAATAGTCCCATGAAGTCCTGTAGGATTATCATCGAGTCCCACAGAGGCCTATAGGCTATTGGAAATTTTTGTAAGGGTTGTCACAACCTTGTGTATTACGTATATTTGAGACTCACCTGAAACAGTTCCACAATATAGGACTTATTTGCCATCTTGTGTGCCTTCCACGCTTCCTCTGCCAGGATTCTGTGGTCTCTCACTTGGTCACTGTCCAGTTCCAACATCTTAGGACGAACTGTCACCTGCACACAGAAGTAAACTGTCACAGTTTGATCATTATGTACTGTTTAGAGTAGATCGCATAGAGGTTTCTTTTGCTATTTATTATAACAATCAATTTACCAGTTCCTTTGATGCCACATCAATTGGTTACTGTTTCTTGTGTTAAAACAAATCATAATGTAATGATATCATATCCTGAAAGAGTTTGAGATTTCAAGAACCAGCTTTAAATAACATATACAGATATGAGCCTAGGTTAAAAATGAACATTTATCATGGGACCCAACATCTAACCGGCAGGAGGTTGGGGGGGGGGGGGGGGGGGCGCGCCTTAGAATGAATTAAAAAACGCCTGATTCCGCATTTCCGAGGATAAAGCTCATGCCTGCATATAAGGCATCATGAATGATATCATTAAGTATTCCTAAGAATATCCTAAGCTTGCTGCAGTTCCTTCCGCAAAATATTTGGAATCTTTCCTAAAATAACCAATTAATTTTATAATACCTTTGAAGCACTTTTATAGATAATCTGGCCAAAAAAAAATTGGAAAAAACTTTTTCATCTTTTAAACAAAATTAAAATTATTTAAGCATATGTCAAAATTTAATTTGCCAAAATGAGTGTTCATTTTAAATGAAATATAAGCCATAAACACTTCATTAAAACCACATATATATATATATATATATATATATATATATACACACCTCATTTAGATCTTCATGCAGAGCATCCAGTAGAAACATGAGGAATTCCTGGGAATCCTGCTGGTCAAAACCAGAAAAAGTGCTGTTAAATCTGCCCATCACTCCCTGAAATAGAAAATATAAAGTATTTGGTAGAAACATGATTTCCTGGGGAGCCTGCTGTTGACCAAAATAAGAAAACATGCAGCTGAATTAGACCATCACTTCCTGAAAAAAAAATCAAATTCACAGCATTTACTAATATTTTAGAAATAATCCCGATGTGATTTTCTGTTACATAAACCACCAGTCTGAGACATCCGACTAGTAGATTTGATGTAGAACTTGCAAAATATTTGGGATTTTGGAAGCTTATTGTCTAATCAAACTTATGGAAATGTTGATTTAAGTTGAAAAGCACTACCTTAAAATCTCTTGGAGCCACAAACTTGTACTGTCCAGACCAAAGCACAGTGATGAGGAGAGCAAACTCATCTGCCACCACACCTTTTCGCCCTAGTTTGTTTTCCCTGCAGATGAAATTGAAACATTAACAATAATTATGAACTGATGCTCATATTGTAAAATGCTGACAAAAAGTCATTCAATATATAATTCTACATAAAACTATCCAGCAAAGATGGCAAATAAAGAGAGGCAAAAAAGGGGTTAAAAATAATATTTACAATAACAAAAATAATTATAAATCAGCAACTTTCATAAAATATTCCAATCATGCTAATTTCCAAAAGACTTTGCTTTAGCAAAAAAAGTCACACAGAAAATTTAAAATGAAACAAAATACATGCAAAGAAAAAAAAATCAAAATCCACTCAGTTAATTGGAAGTAAAACAAAAATACTGTTTGGCACTTATGTGGCAATATCAAACAAGGCAGCAAAGTTGTCAAATGTACAGAAACAAAGCAGAAAAATAATTATGCTAGTGCACAATGTAGTTTTTGTCAATTTCCATGCAATATTACAAAATGATTAACAACATAATCATATTCTAAGTTCTAATTATGTACTATAGGTATCAAGGACATTCAAAAATTATCACTAGTGTAGGGCCTCAACTCCATTGTGTTTCAAAGCCACACATTGAAAATGCAAATATCAGAAAAATGAAAAAATCACAAAAAAAAAGCAAGAAAAATAATACAATAAAGCTGCTATTTGAACTTGACTTGTATTTAAGTGGCATAAATCACACAAGTAAGTTGAGGATAATACATCACATGGACTTCCATAAATTGCATTAATGCTTAAAAAGTGCACTGCAACTATACAGATGCCATCGATGCCTATGTCAGATGCAATTGATAACTATAAGTTCAGACACATGGTGTCAACACAAAACCTCTAACTCTCAAAAAATAAGGTCATCATGACAATTTTCTGAAAAACTGCAATTTTACCAAGCAAAGCCACTCAGAAAATTTCAATTAAAATGGAAAAATGGTTTGGCAGTTATAGGGTGAAGAACAGATGTGGCATTGACAGCAAAGGCATGGACAGAAACTGATCACAGCACAGACTGTGCAATCTTTACCCATGTGCCAGGACAATATCATGAAGTAGTTGGGGTGAAATACCATCACAACGTCATGAAAAACTCCTGAATTATTTCAGTTTGAGTTGTTGTTCAATCCATCTCACTCACCCACCCACCCACCCACCCACCCACCCGCACGCACGCACGCACGCACGCACACACACACACACACACACACACACACACACACACACACACACACACACACACACACACACACACACACAGATTTGAACATACTAGGGTTTACAGCAATTTAACCAAGCTCTCACCTGTTAATATGGTTCCTGTAGATAGAATCTAAGAAGTACTTGGCAAGCAGCGGTGTATTGCTTAGACACTGGATTGTTGAGTTCATGTAACAAGTGTTTCCAAGATTACGTAGTCCAGTCAAACCTCTGCCCTGAAGATATTAAGAGGCATTTGTGATATGTGGTTTAAAAATAACATATACAATTTGCTTTGATTTTATTTTGAGGTGGGTGTCTTACATTTTTTTTACAAGTGAGAAGGGTTTCTTGGGCACAAAAAATTGACCTCTGGAAGTATTTGGCCATGTATAAACCCATGCTGAGTTTTGTTTAAACTTATGTCAACAATGACGTTCACCATTGACATGAATAACTGATACAGTACTATATAAACCTGGGCTCATGCTGACATAGTCATTTTAGACAAATGTTAAACATATATAAAGTAGCTTTTTCTATCAGATGTATAGTTCATACATGCAGCTAGCCATTTGACTAACTGATATTCTATCCTAGAAAGGGAAAAGCAAACACTGTACATATAACAGTGTTAGACAAGGCAACAACTATTTAATCTAAGAGGTGTATCTGGAGTGGTTCTGACAAGTGAAAGGAATGACTAACAATAGAATTACGTACCACACTGCCATATACAGGCTGGAACCCTCTCAATCTAGCTGCAGTGATCTCAGTCAACACTGGCTTCACATTCTCATCTCGTAACTGTGGGGTACTGAACCTACAATTAAAAATTCAAAGTCATGAAATGAAAGAAATATTTCAAGGAAAAATAAACCAGCAGATGCAAATAAACCTATCATTTGGCTGTAAATGTTTAAACAAGGCAGCAAAGCTGTCAAATGTACAGACAAAAAGCAGAAAAATGATGCACAAAATAGCTATCAATTCTGATGCAAAAACACATGATTAACAGAAAAGTCATCATCAAATTTTAATTATGCAAAACAGGTAGTCGAATGGATGTAAGTAAAATGTGTAACTAACATAAGGCTTCAGGCCCATGAAAGTTCCAAATTCATTCTTAGAAAATGATGGAAATAGAAAATAAAAATTTCAAACATTCAAGAAAAAATTATAATCCAATCAAGCTGATTTTCCATTTTGACCTGTATGTCAATCCTATGAACACAGTTTTCCTTTCATAACATTAGTGGTAGCAGTGCACAAAGTAGCAGGGCTCAACACAAACGGTTGTCCGCTTGCCCGGGGCAACTAAAATCTGCCATCGGACAAGTAAATTTTATGTCCAGTTGCCCGGCGGGCAAGTGAATGTTTTTCCTTTTGTTAGTACAATGTTAGATCTGATGTTAAAAGATTGAAGCATTACACGTTTTTCCCTTTTTGCACAATAACGTCACAAACTGTAACATACGTCAATGCCAGATTTCTAAAAATAACTGGCAGTCACTATCTCCGTCGGCAGTGCCTCGTTTTCAGAGTGCTGTCATATTCTATACTTTGAAGTATTTAGTCAAACTAAAACGAGGCAAGTTGTTCTTGGAAAAATGTAGCCACGTGATTAAAGTTAAGAAGGCACTCTCTCACATTTATTTGGCACTTTTTGTATTGGTTGGGAAATATTTAGAAGCATATAATTTCCAAGCTTTAACCACGAAAGAAGTGGAAAATAAGCAGTCGCACTGTTGCTAAGTGAGAGTTTGCAGGGACCAGCTTGCGGTGGTTTTGACCGGTTAGCAGACAGCTGAACTGCATGCTTCTGTAACTGATAGAGATTTCCCGGACTTGAAATGCTTATAATTTATATATTAAGCAACAATTTCAGAGAGAAACAGGAGGAAGAGTAAGCTTCCTTAAAGTATGGACATTTTAATTGATGAAGTTGGATAAATATGTTAACTTTTTGAACCAACCTAATAAAAGCAGTGTACTACACAAATACTTGTTTGAGGGAGCCAGTGAGCACTTGTCAGTATCCAGACAGTGTGGCACCGATCGTGGTCTGTCACAAGCATATCAGAGCGCTTTGTTGACCTAGTTTTTTTGACACTGTAATGAATGTGGAAGTCTGTCTAGGAGTATGTTTTGATCTCCTCCACATTTTAAATCATTGGCTTTACTGTTTATTCACTGAAAAAAAGGTAAATGAACTATGTTGATACCACAGATTTCTTAGTTAAAATGCCACCAATTCAATACTTGGCTTCAAAAATTTCAATTCTAAGTAGCCATGGAGAAGGGGGATCCTCATTCTAGCAATTGTAGGCGCTAAGTATGCAATTCTTTATTAATGAATTTTTTTATCATGCTTAGCTTAACTTCATTTACTCCTCAAGACATATGAAACAAGACAATTATGTCACTGTGCCACATAAAATGTTGAAAAATAGCCTAAAATGCACCAAAGTGCACCTTGATTGAGTGCAGAAAAGTGCTATGAAGTAATCAGTGGCATTTTAGATTTTACTATCAAATTATCATTTGTGTTATTTGGTGTTGTCAAGGCAATCCTATAATATATTAAAGTGAATTATATTAAGATTAATTTTTGAAGTTTCAAAGTACTGTTTCTTTTCTATTGATTTTATCAGCTGTTCTGCAGAAATAAAGAAATGTTTTATTTTTATAAATATAAAAAAAAAAAGAAGTTGGAGATAGTGACCGACCTATCTATACTTGATGAGTAAATGTAAAAGAGTTGGTTCTTGTAAGAGCATATATTTTATAAGTAACAATGTTATGTCTATCAGTCACCATCCTGAGGAGTGTGGGCATTGCAACATTTATGCACTTGTATTCTTATAGATATCCTAATTTTATGCTACATCATAGTGGAGGTGTGCCTTCTTTCTTTTGTTTAGAATCTGTGACAAATTTGAAATTTTAGTGATGTGCATTACAAAATGTGACATTCCATCAATCAACCTGCTCATGGAGAAAATAACTCAAAGATGACAAAATTGACACAATTAATTTTTTATAAATCAAAAAAATTTAATGCTTCAAATGAAAAAAACTGCATATCGAGTGGTTTAAAATTTTTCACTAATAATGGGCAAGTTGAGGCAGAGGAAGGGCAAGTAAAAATATCTGGCAGGTTGCCCTGGGGCAACCTGGTTAAAAAATTTATGTTGAGCCCTGAGTAGGTTTTTTGACAATTTTGATGCAATATTACATAATGATTAACTGCACAATCAACACCAATTTTTAATTATGTACTATACATAACATGAATCTTTTCAGTAGGTTTGAGAATCATAAGTGACATGATTTTCCCTTAATGGGCATCATGGCGGCAGTATCCAAAATAGTGTTTTTGCCTCATTTGGTGCAATAATACATAATGCTTAACAGCACAATGACCATCAATTTTTAATAATAAAATAAAAGTAGCTTGGATATTCAGAAAATGTGACTAGCAGAAGCCTTCAAGCCCATGGAAGCTCAAAGTTACACCTTGAAAATGACAATGTGAAAAATTTAATTTCACACACACATACACACACACACACACACACATACACACACAAAACCTATATAACTTCCACAAAAAAAACCCAATAAGACAGGTTTTCCAGCTGAAGCTGTATTTTAGTCCTATGTTACTTTCCTGTAAGTTTGAGAAGAGGAAGTTACTTGGTTTTCCTAAATGGTCATTATGGAGGCAGTGCAGAAAACAGGATTTTCTTCAATTTTGATTCAATATTACATAATGCTTAACAGCATCAAGACCATCGGTTAAAAAAAAAAAAGGGAAAAAAAAGCATAACTTTTCTAAAAATGGTCTGATCAAGCTCATTTTCGAAATGGACCTGTATTTTAGTAAGATTGTCCATTCCTGTAAATTTCAAGACAAAAGGCCTATCTGTTTTTATGAAATGTGTTATCAGTGTTGCATATATGCTCAAAAAAGAGAAAAAAAAGCATAACTCTAAAAAAAATGGCCTGATCATCCTGATTTTCGAATTTGACCTACGTTTTATGAATATTCATCAGTTCCATAAGTTTCAAGCCAAAAGGTAAAATGTTTTTTTCCACTTATTGTGTTATCGGTGAAAGTGCAAGGCGACGACAGCGATGGCAACGACAGACGCAGATGATGGCTATAAGTACAGACACATCTGTGTCTGTATATAAAAATACAAGTGATAACTTGATCATGCCCATTTGCAAACTTGATCTGTACTTCAGACCCACAAGTAAGTTTCATCTAAAATGGAATTACCACTTGATGATTAAGTGTCCCCAAAGCTAATGTCACAGACATATTAAATGATAAAAATACACATATACACATTATTAATAATCATAACTTATTAACATGAAATTATTGTAACCAGAATATATTTTAGCCTCTGCTTGCTTTTTAGACCAAAAAGTAAAACCATGGACTTCAAGTTTAAATCAGTTTTGATTTTGAGTCACTGTGCTAATAATTCAGCAATAAGGGTGGATTGAGCACCTCCTGCATGGTCCCGTTCCAGTTCAGTAAGGGACTGATGCAAGTGATAACAATATGTTCAGATCCTTTTGTGTCTGTGTAAAAAAGTTAAATTTTTATAATATCTTATATCTAAAAAGTCAATTAATTGAGTTGCATTCTGTAAAATGCTAAGTTCTACTGGTTTCTGTGTGCTATCAGAAATAGTCATCATCTTATTCAAATCAATGTTAAAACTGTTTCCATAACTATATGTTAAAAGATTACATAACCTTTTGGTTGAAAAATTACAGAAAAAATATTAAATTTCAATCAATCTGATGTACCTAGCAGCTGGCTTAGTTGTGCGGTCTATAGATGGAAATAGTTTAGTTCCCTTAAAGTCATCATCATCTCCAAGTTTTGTCAAGTTTGGAGAGGAGTTTGTCCTTTTCAGGTTTGTCTTCGGTTTGGAGGGTTCATCTTGTAGCTGCATGAAGTACCTTCCACTGGCAGATGGTGAAACTGGAGGAAAAAGAAATCATTGAACATTTTGCAATGCTACATTGTGATAAAAAAATTATCATAAAGATATACAGACATAAGAGAGGTTTCAAAAATAACAAAATAAAAAGAATGAAGCATCAACCCAAAACAACACCATCACTTTAAGCTCATCATATCCTATTTTTTTTGGGTAGTTAAGCATTCCATCTTATTATAATTTTGAAAAATATCTAACATAATATAAAGTGTAAATTGAGCTTATATACATAAAACACGTCTGAAGCTTGTTATCCAATGCTTTTTATGGGTAAATGGAGACATGTTTGTTAATTTGATTGCCTTCATCAATGGCTTATTTTTTGTGCCCCTGACAGAAATTTCCTATGGGGTCTATAGGAAATTACCACAAATCCTATATATTTTATAGGACTTCCTATAGGACACTATAAAAATTTGGTTTGAAATCCTATGGGGTCCTTTGGATAAAAATTCTGTAAGACATTCGATAAAATTCACATTAATTCCCATAGAGTCCTGTAGGGCATTTTAGTAAGGGTGAAAATGAAAAATTTAAATTGTACGTTGACCATTTTTTTTCCACCCACCCCTGAAGTGTATTTGTACTTTACTGAGGAATTGATCAAGTTTTTTTGTACCTTATATTCATACTTCAAATTCGTCATTTGAGAAAATTTCCTCTCAAATAAAGAAATTACTGTGGACATTCATAATCAGAAAAATGAAATGATTATGATTGGAACAACTTTTGAAATTCCTTAAAATTTTTAAATTGAAAACAAAAGCATTGTATTCTCTTCTGATGATTTTATGACTGAATTGCCTTGTTTTTCAAACAAAACCTCAAATGAAAAAATAAGCACACTGTCAGAGCTACAACAATGAAACAGCTTGCCACAACAGACACACTCCTTACCCTGTGGTTGTGTTTGAAAGGACCAATGGGTTGTCCCTGTGTTGTGGTCAATATAGAATGTCCTTCCAGTCCTCACATCCACTTTAGCCTCCCAACCCCTTGGCAGAGAAGTGTCCTGGGGGGTGGCTATAATAGGTCAAAGGTCAAGATATAATTGTCACAGGGTCAAGGCTTAAAACTTGCTGCTTATTCTATCCTATTATCTTGGGTCTATTCAATGTGTCCAAACAAGGCAGCAAAGCTGTCAAGTGGACAAACATATTAAAAATAAAATGTACACAAAGCAATGGCATTAAAACAGTCTAAACATGACAAACATCTAATTTAAAAAACATCTTTTTTGTCAATTTTGGTACAATATGATTATATATATATATATATATATATATATATATATATATATATATATAATGATTACCACCCAATTTTTATTATGTTTTACTGTTAATGGTAATTCAGAAATTGTTACTAGCATGGGGCTTCAGGCCCATGGGGGTCAAATCTTAAAAAGGCAAATGTATGAAAAATGAAAAAAGAAATGAAAACAATTTACACAAAATGAAAATAAACCCAATAAGAATGGCTTACATTAGACCTATGAAAAATTCCAGTAAGTTTGAGAATAAACAGTGATATCTTTCTCTTTTTCTGGTGTTTATGATTAATAATTCCAGAACAGTGTACAGACATGGTGTCCTTAGCAGTGACTCTAAGGACCATGGCTCCACGTCTGGACACGGGTGTCTGAACGTAGAAAAAACATTAGACTTAAAAAGACTTTCCCACCAGAAGATGAACATTTGATTTTGTTAGTCAATACAACTTTTCTCAATACCTATATACCCTCCTCATCCAGCAATGACAAATAAACCCCTCCCTTGAAATGACTTTTTACCTTTTTTAGCCTGGTCTGCTCTGGCCTTCTCTTCAGCATCTTTTCTGGCTTTTTCCTCTGCTGCATTTTCGACTCTCTCTCTCTCCTCTGTTTCCCTTCTAATTTTCTCACTTGCTTCCAGCCTGAAATAACACCACCTTCTTATTTACGATCACATGGGAAGAAGTTTGAAAATAGCATATGTGCAATGGTTCAATTAAAAAAAAATATTTGCAACTAAAAATAGGTGGATTGCAGAAAAATATAAATGATTAAATTCACCTCAAAATGTCAATATTTGAAAAGTGCTAAATAACAAAAAAACTGTAAAACTTCAAGAAAATGGCCAATAGAGCTGCTATTTGAACCTGGCCTGTATTGGAGGACAATGAAGCAGTCTGAGGATAATAAATACTCAGTTATCTATTTATTACGTTAAATTCACAATGAAAAGTGCAGGGCACCACTGACAGGCGATGGCTGTGTGTACAGAAAGATGACTCCACTGAAATACCAAATATTACATTATATCTGAAAGTGAGAAGATATGATCCACATATTTCATTGTTTCTCAAATTTTGCAAGATTTAGCATATCATAGACCCTGCTATTTTTTACAAAACTGATGCAATATTTTCAATGAATTTCATTGTCTTGTGTCACATACTTTGCCTTTTCTTCAGCGTCATATTTATATTTCTCTTCTGCCTTGTTCCTGGACTTTTCCTCTGCCTCTAACCTTGCTTTTTCTTCCATTGCTTTTCTTGCACTCTCTTGTGCAGCTGTTTTTCTTTGTTCATCTGCCAACCTTCTGGCATCCTCAGCCTCTTTCTGTTCCTGTAATCCAAACAACTCCTACTTACAATCATATGTACATACAACACAACACATTCTTACTGAAATATGAAGATTTGCTCAGCCCAAGGACCATTGCCATGGCAATAATTATAAGTGTTAAAACTCACAATAAGCACAGATAGTAGACACAACTGTCAAGCATGCAATTAAAAAAAAAATTTAATGTCTAAAGTGTGGAATTATTGGATAAAACACAACATATTTGGTTAACACCTTTGTCCTTTTAACATTCAGCTGAGATATATATTCTATATGCACATTCTAAAATCTATTTCTGGACACTGATTACCTTATACCTGTCAATTGATGTTAACAGTGAAATCATCTATTGAAAGCCACTTGAATATAAATAAACAGAAAAATTTGTGTGTAAAGCACTTTCAAAACTGAAGTAAAACTTTCTGCTGACTTGTAATCTCACTTCCATAGAACTTATCCACAACCTGAGAAGCCAATTTTTTTTTTGATCTGTTTGTGCCCCTGACGAGGCCTCCAGGTCGAAACAGCTGTAGGGACTTTTTCAATTAAAATAGAGAGAACTGACTAATTTGTTCGGTTCTTTGTCTTTACATATATATATATATATATATATATATATATATATATATATATATATATATATATATATATATATATACACAATCATTATGTGTGATGGCTATACAATGTGTCTATAAATACAAGGACTTCAGTTGCATTTAGAACTAGCTTCTGCTCCAGCTCCAGAACCATGAACTATGGACAGTCATAGGTGATTGTCACATGTATGGACACTACTGTATCGGCAAGTACAATCTCTCTGTAAAACACAAAAACTGATCCCTTTTTTTTCTTACCTGTAATTTCAGTGCTGCCTCCTTGTCCCGTCTTTCTTGTTCCTCTCTAGCTGCTTTATCAGCCCTCTGCAAAATATACCTAACATTTCAAAAACAATGACAAATATTGATAGAGTAAAAGTTTTGCCATTTCCATAAATGTAAATTCTAAATTAACATCTCTTCAAAAACAGTTTAAAGTAATTTGCAATCCAATATTTTAGTGTTATTCAAATGTCCAAATAAAAATACTTATTCTCATGCATAATATTTTTTACTCGAAAGTTTTACATGCAAGCATGTTTCAAAATGTCTACTGACCTCTCTGTTGAGCTTATCTTGCTCTGCTTTCATGTTCTCTTTGTGCTCCTGTATCTCTTGCTCTCTTCTCTTCTCTTCCATTTCCTTTTTCTTCCTCTCTTGTCTCAATCTTTCCACCTCCTGTTGCATCTTCAACTTTTCTTTTTCTTCTTGCTTGATTTGATGAAGATCTTCTTCCCTTTATTTAAATTTTACAATCTCAAAGTGGATGTTAGTCATGTGAAGAGGTCACTTAACAATGCTTACATTAACTATTTTCTCTTATGTAAGGAATACATTTCTGAATGTTATATACATAAAAAAATGCATTATACTTCAATAACATAACTGAATATTCATGGATGAAAATACTTATCAAAGAAATCAAAATAAATTTACATTTCACTCAAAAGAGTAGTTACAGTTATATAAATATATATGTTAAGCATGTATATGTTATAAGCATAAATAACCAACTTTCTTTTTTCTTCTTCTTTAATTCTCTGCTGTTCCTCCTCTTGCTTTTCTTCTTCCGTCTTGATTTGCCTCTCAATCATTTTCTTTTTTCTTAGAAGCTCTGCAACCTCTTTTTCTTCCTAAAAGAAACAAAAGTTTAGGTCTTCATTATTGTCTGCTTCATCTGCTGATAATAAAATCACAATTCTTGATTTTAGGTTATGTTTAAAATAGTGAAGTCCAACATTTACATTCTAGTTTTCATTTTTATTCCAAGTCTGTAACATAAGTCACTAGTGTAAAGTAGAAACTACACACAGATGATGGAAAATTCACAGACATTAATCACATGAATTCAAAGAATCAGATTCGATGGCATCTACACAAGCCAGATGGCAAATGAGTTTTCAAGATTCCAAAGAAAAAACAATAAGAAATTTTCACCTCTACATCATGCAGTTATGGTCTGTCTAAAAGAAGTTAACATTTTCCCTGTAATAATTCCCAATCTCTTTCAAGTTTTCTAACCAACACTAAACAACAAGAACGCCAAACACTTAAAATGTACCATTGCTTTTTCGAATCACACAGATATTCAAGTAAACACCCCTTTTTACCAAACAAAGCCAAACATCAAATTTATGGTGGATATTAATGATTATTATGATTTTAGAAAGGAATCTTTTTCTTTGTTAACCAATAAAAGGTACTCAATTTATTTAAAGTGATTCAAAAATATGGTTCAGTTTTTCTGATGGGACAGCATGGTCAGACGAAAAAAGTTCAGAAGATATACAGACACATACATTGTTTGAATGTTAAACTTGAATCCTTCTAAGTTACTCGTCCAATCTGAAAAGTGGAAATTTTTACAGCTAGTTTCAAAATAATTTTCCATTATCTGAATATTTTGTCTTCATGACTAATTTTGATTTTGGCTAGCAACTCCCAAAGGTTTAATACTCCCAGTGACCACTAGGCTAAAAAGGTAAATGTGTAGGCTGTATGAATTATTAACTATTATAGACACCTTTTCCCTCATGGCCTGTAGTCTCTCTATTCTATCCTCTTCATCCTTCAATCGTGCTAGTCTGGCTTTGTGTTCCGCAACCAACTTTTCCCTCTCCTTTTTATACTCCAACATCTCTCTCTCCTTCTCCTCTGTTTCCACTCTTAATTCATCCAGCCTGGCTGTGATATCACTCTGTGCAGTGGCTAATGTAGAGCTGTCAGAGGATTCACTATATTCCTGGATTGGTCTGGGTTTGGGTTTCAATGAACGGTTGACTTGTGGTATCTGTGGACGTGCCTTAGGCTGTACCTTTGTTTCATCATCCAGTACAGTTTTTATTAGGTCATTTTCAGCTGCTCTGCTGTTATGGGGAACAAAGTTAGTTATACTGCTGCTAGAGCTTTTCTCTGTTAACTGTTTCTTTAACTCCTGATATATGCTGTCAGTGGCTGGTTTAGTAAAGGGTGGCTGAAAGGACTTGTTACTGTCACTTCCTGCTACAGCAGATACAGGGGGTTTTGGTTTCATTGATCTATCAACCACAGGCCTATTCTGTCCTGTAGATGTTGTTACAGTACCATCAGTGTTAATCTGCTGTAGACTTGGTCCATTCTGTACATCTGACTTTTGTGGCTCTGGGGGCTCTTCATCTAAATCTGGATAGTCAAAGTCCACTGAAAAAAAAGAGCGCATACTGCTTCGATATTGTCGCCATTTTACATACTTATATTCATCTTTTTCAGTAATCATAATCTACAAAATGGTCAATATCAGTGGAATTAATGTACTACAAAAAAATAGGATCAACATAAAGAAATACATAAGAGTATGATGCTTCTGCATTATTCAGAATAGTGATTCAAGGAGCACCTACTAGCAGGTAAACTGAAAAACTTTAAATGAACTTACATGAAGGAAGAGCTGACTGATCTTTCTTAGTATCAGATTGTGGTGCTGACACATTTGAGTTAGTGGTGAGAGTAGGGTAATACAACAACCAGTCTTCATAGCCACCATCTAGTACTAGAGGTTCATGCTGGACTATCACCAACTGGTCCCACTGAAAATGCACATATTTTGTTACATAAAAAAACCTCAGTAGTCACCACTCAGTGGATATTGGCTGACTGGTGATATTATCTTGGGAGACATTAATATGTTTCAAATAACATAATAAAACTATTAGTGATATTTGCTCTTGGTCAATTTGTAGTTTTGCTGACCTCATCAAAAGCTGATTGTTGAAGATAATCCCATTTTGCTATGCAACACAAGTCTACATGAATCTGCAATGAGACGTGTCTCATGAGGTTGTGTCATTGGGCTGATGCCAAAATGCGGTAACCATCAACCATATGATGCAGCTCTATATCTATCAAATGACACAGCTGGATATGTTTGTATACTCCAAGAGAACAAACCATTTGGAACTACCAGGGTATTTTTAACCAATCTAATTACAAGCCTTGCGTGTGTGTGTGTGCGTGCGTGAATGCATGCGTGCGTGCATTCCCTAACCTTATAAATGGCATCTTTGAGATTATTCAGGGGACTGTTGGTGACAAGATCAGCCAAAGAACTCTGCCAGTCCAGCAGGACAATGTACCCCACATGTCCCCTCTTTTTCCACATGGGCAGTGCCTCTGTTGGGAGATTCTTCTCTATCATAGCCACAGTGCAACTACAAAGGAAAAAGATAAAATGATGACAAACAGTGTTAGCAAATTCAAAACAACATTTAAAATTCTGACATAACTGTGAAGAAAGAAACAGAATAAACAGATGTGTCTTATTTTCACATAACAAGCATTATATCTATACATCACACTGGCACATGAGATTATAAAAATTCCAACTATCATAGAATTAAAACCAAAAGACCTGTGAAATTATTTCAGCTTACCCCCCTGGTAAGATATCAGCTGGTACATTAATACATGAAGGGTCTCTAATGTGGGAGTTCTCATAGTCTGCAGCAGCTCTGATATCTAGTATGAGAACTGAGCAATCTGGAGTCTGCAGCATCTCATACAGCTTCCTACAGCTCACAGCACCTGAAAAATGAATTAACAGCTGAGAGACTAACAATAATGATAAACTAGTATATAGAATCAATCTACCAACCTTAAATTCTTATAAAAACATACAATGTGTACAGTGAGCTAGACTGGAAATATAAAAACATGGGCTTTTTAGGCCTATTATGTCATCAAGGCAGCAAAGTTGTCAAATGAACAGAAATAAATGACAAAACTGATAGATTCTGAAGTGGTAATATTACAATGATGAACAGCCAATTTAACAATAAAAGCACACATTTTCATCTATACTGATATATGATTCTTAAAAGCATTATCAACATGAATTCATAATGGTGTACAACTGTTACTTTGGTCATACAGAAAATGTAACCAACATTGAGCTTCAGACCCATGGGTATTAATTCACACCTGAAAAATGCCACAATAGGAACTCAGGACAATTATTGTCAATTTAACTAGTTTTTATTTTAACCCCACAGGGACCAATACTGCTGACCTAGAAACTTCTGTTGGGCCCAATTTGCACAGGTACCTGTGAAAAGTGAGATTATCTTAGTATTTTTGCCCCAACTTACTTGTTTGCAAATACTGCACAAATTATTCATTTTACTTCAAGCTAAGGGAAGATGTCTTGTAAAATGAAAATGTCTGAACTGAACAATGGGCTTTTGAGTATCAAATTTATATCTGATAACCAGAGAGGAAAATCAGAAACTTCATATTACAATGCACAATTTTTCTTAATTTCTTTGTATTTCTACTTGAAAATTAATCATGATGGCATCACGTAAGTTATGCTTTAATTTGTAAGTTTTATGAATTTATCATTATGTAACTGACTGATCCCATGGCTGGTGCTTCAAACAGCAAGATAAATGCACTGAAGCATATTAAACAGGTGAGAGTGTAAGCAAAATACAATTGCATTTATCCTATTGTTTGAAATGCCAGCCGTAGAATACTCTGTTTTATTTATATCTTGCATACCAGAAGCAAACTGATTCTCTTTTTCAGGGGCTTCATTATTTTCATTAATCTTTTCCTTGGCCATTTCCTGTTCTTCTAACTGTTTGACCAATTCTTTTTCCTCTTTCTGTTTCCTTTCAAGTTCTTGTTCTTTTTTCTTATCCCTTTCATCTAACCTTGCTTTGACATGTTCAGCCTCAAGGAGTTCATATCTAAAATGTAAGACACAAAAATAAGTATGGTCATTTCCCCAAATTATATTCAGCTCATACCTCATTGGATAATTATCATTTGTCATAAAGATAATGTATTTACCTTCTTTCATAAATATACACTTTCACTCACAAAAACACAGAAACAACCAGGCAGAGAAGGCAAGTAAATCTTCAAACCTGTCTTTGAGACTAGATGACAGGGCTTCAGCTTCTTCAATTGCCTTCAGCTGATTTTTTCCTCCGATCATCTTACTGAAAAATTCCTGCAAAAAATATCCAAAAAGTTGGAGATATTAAAATGATTAAAACATATAGTCCTGTAAGTTACCAGACATGTATAAAGGTACTGAAGAAGAAATTTGTAAGGCGTGTTTGCAATAATAAAGGTTACTTTGTACAGGATTTACCTGCCTAAATGAAATTGCCTGGAGAAAAAAGAAATGTTCTCCTATTTCTGCTCAAACCCATGTTACACTTGGATTTGATGTTTTATTCCTTTTTAATCTAATGCTTTAATTCTAAATGACTGGTCAAATACACTTTTATTAAAGTGAAATCATTGTCCCTAAGATCTGAGTTGGGGAATGTAAGAAGCTTGCCATTTATAATAACTCAAAATGGCCAATTTTTACACAAGAATGGCTGCTAAGGAGACAAAACAATTTTCTCAGAAATTAAAAAAACAATCTGGAAATGTGAGGCAGCAGTACATTTATATAAAATTAGAGAAAAAAGTTATGGTTGGGATTCCAAGATATTAGTGTTAACAAATTAAACGGACAGACAAAAATCCACGGCTTAAGGTTAGGTAACCTAAAAATATAAATCATTCAAGTAAATGAATCTTAATCATTCTAGACAAAGAACTAAATGTGCAATTTTAACAACAATAAAAACAAACCATACAATTGTGATAAGAAAAACTTATACAAGATTAATGTAAATAAATAGTTCAGTATTTTGTAACAGTCACATTTAATACAAAACACCGATTGGAGTGTGTAGATAACTAACCTCATTCTTTTTATAGTCTGGCAACTTTTTCGCAATGGTTATGATGTTGAAGTATCTCATATACATTACATATCCTCTCTCCTCATCTCCATCCAGCTTAGCTTGCTCTGCATGATTGAAGATCTTCTCAGCTGACTTCACAGCTCTGAAAATATTTGAGTTTTCTATCAGTTTTGATTCAAAATAACATACATAATGCTTAACAGCATAACCACTACCAAATTTTTAGTTATGTGTGTACTATAGTTGGCATGGATATTCAGAATAAGTAACTGGTATATTATATATGGCTTCAGACCTACGGGAGTTCAAAATCATACATTGAAAATATGAAAAATGAAAAAATAAAAGCAGCAAAGCTATAAAAGTTCAGACATAAAAGCAAACAATTACGCACAAAATAGTTTATTTTGTCAATTTTTATGCATGATGCTTTGCATCTCAATAACAAATTTTAATGAGATTAAACTAATTCAAAATTCAAGGTCACATTAAGATGCCCAATACATGACTTCCTATTCAAGTTCAATGGTAACTATGGGTGTATCTCTGCTAATTTGCTAAGTTCAAATCATGGTGAAAGGAAACATTTTATATGCATTAACATGTTATGATCATACTTTAACTTAAAATTTTGTCAGTAACAGGAGACTTTTATGGGATATAAATAATAAACTATTGTATATATATGGACTCCACAAAGCATATAATCCATGGTGTGCCAGAAATTCTATATTAGATGACTTAAAGCAGTACCAACACTTTTATAAAAAGACTGAAAGCACTTCTTCATACCAAGCATTGGACATATTAAAGAATTATTAGACATGTATGTCTATGGTAATTACTCAATCTTTGCAATGGAGGGAAAATTGTAAATTTTACAGGTATATATTTTTTTCAAGCAAAATTAGATCAATCCTACTGAGTGTCAGCAACAAAATTTAAAAGTGGGATACTCTACAGTTCTATTCTGTGCAGTAAAAGCACCACAAATGCTATAAAGAAATAAAATTTTATGATTATAAAATCATGTATCTAAAAGTTTGATAAGTCTTGCCCATTGAAAAGATTAAGTAATTACCATGATTGTTGCACCATGTAAAGTCAACAAAGATGCTCCAGCATTCAAAGCAATACATACAGCTTATCATAAATACTTTAAGAGCACATAAGTTATCTGTGATAAAAAACTTACATCCTCGCACTGGTAAATTTTTGTTTAACCTCTGCCAGCTTGTTTAACTCAGCCATATTCTTAGCCACATGAAGAGGCTTCTTTGAAGAATATGACGGCATCTTGGTCTACTATTTGGTTACAGGTTAGGGATCACATATTGGTATCTGTTAATCTGAAATTAAAATCCAAAAATATAGGACCCTGTATCTGAGAAAGTGTACTTAACTCCACATTTTAAAAGGGAGCATAACCTGCGTGAGGTGGGAGGTGCTACTGGAGAGTCAGTGCCCAAGCTCAGTGATTTTTGAAAGTTAACTGGTGATGATCTTGACAGATGTTTGTGCTGTGGAAGTATGTTGGGATAAAGAGCTGTTTTCAAATGTAGATTTATGTACAAGGAAATGCCTAATGGTTCTACTTGTCTAGGGTTAAGATTAAACCTTTGAAAAAAATTCAGTATTTGGAGCTTATTTTACAGGGTGATTATCACCTCATTTTTAGGCCTTATACTACACCTTGTATTACAAACTCTCAGGGCTATCAGAATCTGAGTGTCCTTGTTCTGATACACTTTTAAGCATGTCATTCCCCAAAAAACCATTTTGTCATGGGTTTCAATACACATGAAGTTACACCTTAAATGCTATTTTAAACATAAAAATAACTTGCTTTTTGGATACTGCATCCCAAATTACATTTATCTTGAACTCAATGCAATGTTTATCTGCCGATCGAGACAGGTCGGATCGAGACCTGTACAGGAGATTTATTTTTATTACTATTATTTATTTATTTATTATTATTATTTTTTTTTGCAGCTGCCACAGATGTGACTCAGGAGCTGCAAAAAGATTAGCATTTCTTGAGTTCAAGATTAATGTAAATCCAAAAAGCAAACTATTTTGGTGTTTAAAGTACATATGTTACAATAGGGTGTCATTTCGGGGTGTTTCAGTGTTTAATAAGAACCTTTTTCATTCGTTCACGAACCAGTTTGATAACGTTTTTCTCTTTGCAGTAGTGTTACTGATAGCACTTACGCGCGCTTTTGTAATTCACTTACATAGTCACGAGCACTGTAACGTTAAAGGCCGAAAACTGAGGCAATGGCTATTCTGTACTGTATATTTCGGTTAATTGTCTTTGGTAAAGCATTACATCTTTGTAGTTGACACTTGTATCAAAACTTTAAATAGTGAATACCATCTTGATGTATGAAGCTACTGTACCCGTAATAGCATCCTGTAGGGTTACCTAAGCAAAATGCGGAAAGTGGGTTTACCTTTCGTTTTCAGGAAGTTCGGTCAAAACTGTCTAAGTAGATCATGTGATGCAGTTTCTATTTAAAGTGTGGATATTAGTGTTGACTTTTATAATTTAAAATTTCAATTATAAATATGAAAAAAGATAAAAACAAACGCTTGGTATTTTATTTAACTATAGTTTACTTTGTGTGTATGGGGGGGGGGGGATAAAACGAGCGAAACTTATATACAAATATCATATAACTTTTCATTTACCATGAAGTCGTTGAGGAAAAGGCATGCCCAAATAATCATTGTTTTGATTTATTGGTATTGCTGCTTATGCTTAGCCAACAACGAATCTGGGGAAAGTAAAAAAGGCACAAAAGACGAAAAATGGAAAAAGAAAGACATAAGAGACTACACGGAGGCGGACTTGGAAAGGCTTTACGACCAGTGGGAGGTAATACTGTAACTAATCCACGACACGTTAGCCATCAAATAATCATTTTTTTTTCGGTGAAGAATCCAGTGAAGGGCATTTTGTTATTTAAAATAATCTTTAGGAGGCAGTTCGTTGGTATTGCGTGTATTTTGTGGTATTTCGTGACATTTCGGTACTTAGTGACGCCCTTAAAGACACCCGTAAAGATTACCATAAATATTTACTAAGTTGACTTTTACTGTGCATGGTCTGCACATGGGACTTTTAATTTCGGGTACAGATAGCCACATATCTGAGTTTGAATTTTCAAGTAAGACAGTTTTCTAACAATTTGTTTCTCAAACTCATCCAACCATAAAACGACCAAAAATAGATAATCTTTCATTAGAAACAAATATAGTAACTAAATAAATAATAAATTAAAAGATTAATAGCAAAATAAAATAAAAAATAACATATATGTTCTCATACTTGGCATTATATTGCCTTGCCACCTTCTGCCAACATTTTAAAAGCTTGTCCTCAGGGCTCAACATAAATTTTTTAACCAGGTTGCCCCAGGGCAACCTGCCAGATATTTTTACTTGCCCTTCCTCTGCCTCAACTTGCCCATTATTAGTGAAAAATTTTAAACCACTCGATATGCAGTTTTTTTCATTTGAAGCATTAAATTTTTTTGATTTATAAAAAATTAATTGTGTCAATTTTGTCATCTTTGAGTTATTTTCTCCATGAGCAGGTTGATTGATGGAATGTCACATTTTGTAATGCACATCACTAAAATTTCAAATTTGTCACAGATTCTAAACAAAAGAAAGAAGGCACACCTCCACTATGATGTAGCATAAAATTAGGATATCTATAAGAATACAAGTGCATAAATGTTGCAATGCCCACACTCCTCAGGATGGTGACTGATAGACATAACATTGTTACTTATAAAATATATGCTCTTACAAGAACCAACTCTTTTACATTTACTCATCAAGTATAGATAGGTCGGTCACTATCTCCAACTTCTTTTTTTTTTTATATTTATAAAAATAAAACATTTCTTTATTTCTGCAGAACAGCTGATAAAATCAATAGAAAAGAAACAGTACTTTGAAACTTCAAAAATTAATCTTAATATAATTCACTTTAATATATTATAGGATTGCCTTGACAACACCAAATAACACAAATGATAATTTGATAGTAAAATCTAAAATGCCACTGATTACTTCATAGCACTTTTCTGCACTCAATCAAGGTGCACTTTGGTGCATTTTAGGCTATTTTTCAACATTTTATGTGGCACAGTGACATAATTGTCTTGTTTCATATGTCTTGAGGAGTAAATGAAGTTAAGCTAAGCATGATAAAAAAATTCATTAATAAAGAATTGCATACTTAGCGCCTACAATTGCTAGAATGAGGATCCCCCTTCTCCATGGCTACTTAGAATTGAAATTTTTGAAGCCAAGTATTGAATTGGTGGCATTTTAACTAAGAAATCTGTGGTATCAACATAGTTCATTTACCTTTTTTTCAGTGAATAAACAGTAAAGCCAATGATTTAAAATGTGGAGGAGATCAAAACATACTCCTAGACAGACTTCCACATTCATTACAGTGTCAAAAAAACTAGGTCAACAAAGCGCTCTGATATGCTTGTGACAGACCACGATCGGTGCCACACTGTCTGGATACTGACAAGTGCTCACTGGCTCCCTCAAACAAGTATTTGTGTAGTACACTGCTTTTATTAGGTTGGTTCAAAAAGTTAACATATTTATCCAACTTCATCAATTAAAATGTCCATACTTTAAGGAAGCTTACTCTTCCTCCTGTTTCTCTCTGAAATTGTTGCTTAATATATAAATTATAAGCATTTCAAGTCCGGGAAATCTCTATCAGTTACAGAAGCATGCAGTTCAGCTGTCTGCTAACCGGTCAAAACCACCGCAAGCTGGTCCCTGCAAACTCTCACTTAGCAACAGTGCGACTGCTTATTTTCCACTTCTTTCGTGGTTAAAGCTTGGAAATTATATGCTTCTAAATATTTCCCAACCAATACAAAAAGTGCCAAATAAATGTGAGAGAGTGCCTTCTTAACTTTAATCACGTGGCTACATTTTTCCAAGAACAACTTGCCTCGTTTTAGTTTGACTAAATACTTCAAAGTATAGAATATGACAGCACTCTGAAAACGAGGCACTGCCGACGGAGATAGTGACTGCCAGTTATTTTTAGAAATCTGGCATTGACGTATGTTACAGTTTGTGACGTTATTGTGCAAAAAGGGAAAAACGTGTAATGCTTCAATCTTTTAACATCAGATCTAACATTGTACTAACAAAAGGAAAAACATTCACTTGCCCGCCGGGCAACTGGACATAAAATTTACTTGTCCGATGGCAGATTTTAGTTGCCCCGGGCAAGCGGACAACCGTTTGTGTTGAGCCCTGGTCCTTTAAATTTTTCACTTTTGACCTTTTTGACAAAAAACAAACAGCATCTACAATCCTGTGCAGTCCCCAGTACATGTATAAAGGTACCTAGTGTAACAGTCTCACTAAACACAGAAATGACACAAAATGATGCAAATGACATAGAATGACACCATAGTGGTGCTTTAAACATCGAAGTAACTTGCTCATTGGACTCCCAAATTAAATTTATCTTGAACTCAGTACAGTGTTTATCTTCTGATTGAGATATCTGTACAGGAAAAATGTCTTTGCAGCTCCTGAGTTATGACAGAATTGGATATCCATGCATTTGGCCTCCAATCTCAATTGCAAAAATATTTAACTCCTTTCCTTGTACATTTACCATTGATTGATTTTGATCACTGAATGCATGTTTAAACAAGATTAAAAATTTTCTCCTAATATTCTAGGAGGACGATGAGCCTCTAGAAGAGGATGAGCTGCCAGAGTACAAGCGCCCACCTCCACAAGTGGACATGGGCAAGCTGGATGCAGATGACCCAGATGGATTGCTGAGAATGACTAAGAAGGGGAGAACACTCATGATGTTTGCAACAGTCTCAGGTACATTGGCCTACATTTTGGATTGAGTTTGGAATGTCTGTTCCTGTCAAACCTTGGTATTATTTTTCAAACAATAGGCCTTCAAGAGATAATGGAAGTTGTTATGTGAAAAGCCAATATGATGAAAGGTGCATGATGGTGATGACTTTTTTTCTGTTTTTCTGTCTTGCAGGCAACCCCACAGAGAAAGAAACAGAGCAGATAACTGGGCTGTGGCAGTCCAGTCTGTTCAATGCTCATTTAGAAACTCAGAGGTAACATCATCTCTCATCTGCCAGCTCTGCTGTATGTAGGTAGATACAGGGCACCATTACCGCATCCCCTCATAAACTACCAAGACCTGTGTCCTCATCTTATAGAATCAGGTCACATATATTATCTCAAATTGACCCCCTTAGATTTATAAACAACAGGGCATCAGTAAGTTTCCCTAGGACTTTAAGCTTGCAACATTTTATACCTGTGTCTGTTTGAGATAATATGTAAGGCAAGATCATTCTGGTTGCAGGTATGTAGTAGGAAGTAACAGGGTGCTGTTTATGTTAAAGGATGGTGCTATGTCCATTGATGTGAAGAATTTTCTGGTCTCCCAGGACAGGTGTGAGGAGGTCACCATAGAGGGCAAGAACTACCCAGGGAAAGGTGCCACTCAGGTGGGTAAAACAATACGAGCCATTTCCAGAAGGTCCCATTGAAATTGAAGTAGAAAAGTGAAATCAAACTTGCAATGATAATGGTCTTTCTTAATGTTACTGGCTATAAATTCCTCTTTGTATTGCAAGTTATACACAGGATAACCAAATGAATGTTGCTGAGAAATCAATTGACGAAGATGGCTGCCCAGCAGTATGTTGGATGAAACTCTGGGCACAGTAATGTTCATCACACATACAGGACTGCTTGTAAAATATATCTAGGTTTAATTTAATGAGAGATAACCATGCTGATGTAATCAGTCTTACCAGTTACATTGTGGAACATCAACTGAAAGTATTCTGTACAGGCAGTTTTGTGTAACAGCAAGATGTTTACACATTTCACTAGGGAGACTAGAAAGCACTTGAGAGAATACAGACCTCTGTTAAGGCAACTCAGTTCTCATTATTATTATTTAATTAATCAAATTATAGATATAGTTATGTTTGAGGTAATACACTGACATCTGAGTGATGTATGCCAGGACACCTCTAATATTAGCAATAGGTGTTCAAGGTATGTATTGCAAGAGGATAGCAGTGTACTAGTTGACAGAGAAAGTGATTCCATTTCGCCAAAAAATGCCCCTAAAACCAAATGAGTGTATATCCCTAACAGTCACATATAACATCTTTAGATATGTATTTGATTTAACAGCATGGTTACGATATATAGGCCTCTATATCGATGCCTGCAATATTTTAGTGTAAAGTAGGCCTACAGCTCACTTAGTTTACACTGATATTTCAAGTCAGAAATCCACAATTTCAACTCTAATTACACATTTTAAGTAATATGATTAACAAGAAGGGGGCGGAAATACAGATTATTTATTCATTTGATGTGATGAATGAGGGGAGAGTGTAGCTCTTGTTGATTTTAAGTGAAAGACTTCCTATAATCACTCATTTGAATGACTGCGGGTTAAGATTTTATATAGAGTATGTCTGTGACATGATTTCGATATTTTTTTTATTTTTGTAGGACAGTGTGGGAGGAAACACTGTGAAAGATGACCAGAAGAAAACAGATGATGTAAACAAGATGAAGAAAATCAAAAATAAGGGCAAAAATGACATGAAGGATAAGAAGAAAAACAAAAGTAAAGACAAAGACACCAAAGGGAAAGATGAATTATGATGAATTCTGGCAGTATACTTGTTGACAAGTAAAATGAGCAAAATTTCTGGGTAGTGTTTCTAGCAATATTGTTATTTGTTGGGTATATTAAAGTATATTAAAGAATGGAACTTTTTTATATTTGTAAATTGTTATGGTAATTCTGTAAAATGAAAAAGTATGGCAGAATGAAAAGGGATCTCGATATGAAAGCTGTTCAAATTGGCACTGATATTATCTTTGGTAAGACACAGTGACCTTTTCAGGATAAACTTTTTTATATTGAAATACATATACTGGCAAAAGCCAGTTAGATTATTCTATAGTGTACAGAAGGATGCATTTGTACAAAGTCAAGTGAAAGAGGCAGTTGAGGAATGGTTTAAGTTTGTATTGTTTAATTTAGAAACCCAAATGAAGAATGTCAAATCTGTAAATATTATTTACGTAAGTCTTTTTAATACAGAGACAATTATAGTCTTTTCTATGAGTTTTTGTTAATAAAAGAAAATATTTTGACCTTACTGCATATTTTTGATGACCTATCAAAATGCTACATAAGATGATCAATAATAATAATAATAATTTATTAAGCCAATAAAATACAAATGTATAAAATCGGGAATCTTTTGCCCTGTAGTAGCGCCATTGAAATATAAAAAATGAAAATTAAAATTACATGTTAGAGTTAAAAATAGTTACTGCCGAAGGATAAAAGCTATTTAAAAATCACTTACTACCCTTAAAAGCTAAGAGTCTCGAATTGCTAGGTAAAAATTTAAAAAGGGTATGGGCTGGATGGGAACTGTCTGTCATTATTGATAATGTTTTCTTTTTAGGCCATTAATGCAGGCCATTAAAAAAATAATGGCAAATAATTCCTAAAATGTTGAACTTTTAAAACTTCTCCTGCATTGCATAACTGAAAAAAAAAATCAATGTATCTGTAACTGTAAAAAAAGGGAAAAACAATTTTTGAAAATAAAGCTGAAAATGTCAGGAGTGTAGACTCATGACTAACACTGTTGAACACAATTTGACGTACAAATTATTTCAATCTCATATTTGTATATCATATTATTTATAAGCCATCCATGGCATTTGTTCAATTTCTTGCTTGTAGCTAAGAGGTATGTATTGAGCCTAAATTGCATTTGCCACTGGCGCCATACAATGAAATTATTTTCCTACTGTGTTATGTTAGAACTGTGGCCCAATACATGCATTCCTTTGTTCCAACAGCATGGTATCTACATCATTGCAAACCCAACAATTAATTTATAAAATAAAATAACTAACCTTTTGTTTGCATTTGGTTGGGGTATGTTTAATTTGCTGAACTCTTACCTACCAACTGGAAATGGCTGTCAATTCTTTAATAAACTTTAATACCTGGTTTAAAGGAAGAGACTATCAGGCCTACCCAACTACCAGACTCGGCACATAAGGATCCTGAATTAACCGGTATATCAGACAACACTACCCGTTTTCAAGGTGTGTGTCGGATCGCATTTTGGAGTATCAGTCAGAACACCGACAGGATGAGCCCGCAGTCGTCCTACAAAATTTGTTCTGGGGTATGATACTCCGAAATGTTATCAGACGCATACCTTGAAAACGGGTAGTGTGGTCCGATGTGGTCCGTTAATTCAGGATCCTTATGTGCCGAGTCTGGTAGTTGGGTAGGCCTGACTATGGGCAGTTCCTCAACATTTTTAAGAGCCAAAATGATCACTGGCCCAGGCAGCCCCCTGGACCCCATTCCATACTTCCCGACTTTTTCACTGGGGGCAGTCTCATCCCTGAATTTGCATTGACCCATTAATGGTTGACCACTTGTGCCTTTCTGTCATTTAATCAAGTGACATGATCATTATAGGCTTCATTTGTTTATTGACAAACTTTACAACATAGCTTGCCCATCCACTTGAGTAATTTAACCTCCATCTATTGCCTATCAGCTCCTGGCCTGTCAGTAGATTTTCCACTATGTTGATTGGCCAATTTTTCATATGCTCAATGTACTTAATGTCTTGCTTGGTCAATTTGCATCCCTTTCTCTCTCTCTCTCCCCCCCCCCCCCCCCCCCTCCCAACACACACACTTATCCATACCCGATATGATTGAAACTTGGCAATTTGGAAGTTGTGACCTGATATAATTTCACATGATTAATTTGATGACACTTCATCCAAAATTTTGAAAATACAATTTTTTATGTACAGACACAGTCTACAGAAAGAAGTGTCAAAAATGGAAAAACTCATATCATTGCAGTTTATCAGATTCAATCATTCACTATGTTCAGCATCTCAGAATGGAGCAAATTGGACATTAAGAATTGTTCTCTTGATATTTTTCCTATATCAGCAATTTTGTCAGTTGATCATATAAAAATTATAGTAAATTGATAATTTTGTTGTATGTTAAAAAGGTGTTGAAAATGGAAATTCATTTCAGTACAGTTATCTCTTGTTTACATTTTGGCATTTTGACTTTGAACTTCCATGGGCTTGAAGACCTTTGCTAGGCACATTTTCTGAATATCTCTTACTCTTACTCTTCTTAACTCACAGGAAAGAAACCTTGAACTAAAATACAGCTTCAGTTGGAAAAGTAGTCCGATTGGTTACTTTTTCTTGAAGTTATACAGTTTTTTGTGAAAGTTTAATTTTTCACAAATTGGCATTTGAACTTCCATGAGCTTAAAGACCTTTGCAAGTAACATTTTCTGAATATCCAAGTTACTTTCATTTTATTATTAAAAATTGATGGTCATTATGCTGTTAAGCTTTATGTAATATTGCATCAAAATTGAAGAAAAAAACCTATTTTGGCACTGCCTCCATAGTGACCATTAAAGAAAAACCATGTCACTTACTCTTCTCTACTCTTCTCAAACTTGCAGGAAAGTAACGGGACTAAAACCTGTCTTATTGGTTAACTTTTCTGGAAGTCGGCTTCCCATTCCAAGGCCTGTTGTTCTGGACACACCCCCAACTCCCCCCCCTCCTGACCATTAAAGAAAACCAAGCAACCTACTCTTCTTAAACTTACAGGAAAGAAACATGGGACTGGGTGGGGTCGTGATTGTAGATTGGTATGAAATTGACGTTGCCGAGGGGGATCGACCAGACAACTTCAGAGATGTCCTATTCAGAGCAGCTTATATATACACATTTCTTTTGCAATGACAAGAGATGTGGGATGGGAGTGGAGGAAAAAAATATGATGGCCTTAAAATGTACCTTTAGAGTTCTCAGTTGTTTGTATGATACAGATATAAAATGGATGACATCAGAGTTGATTCTTTAATTAATATTCTCGGTGCAAAGAATGACTTTTTGTTTGATACAATGGGATAAAGCAGATGACTTCTGACTCTTTAGTGTTCTCAGCACAAATAAAGACGTTGTTTGTTTGATACTTTGTGTTCTGTGGTTTCGATTTCCTGCATCTGTTGTCACCCTTTGTAATGCACCTACATAATTACAGGTAAGGCCATAAAATGAGTCGAGTGCACAAGCAAGTGACTCCAATCAAATTAATTAACAAGTCTGGAGATAATATTTGTGAACTGAACACCTTGCTGCAGTCCTGGTGCACTTTCAGAGGTAACACATTAAGCCAAAAAACGCTTTACCTATTGTCTTTAAACTTACAAAATTGATTAATATTCATAAAATGCAGGTCAAGTTAAAAATGTCAGCTAAGTCCAACCATTTTTCTAAAGGTTATACTGTTTTTTTCTCTCTCTCTCTCTCTTTTCAGCATATATGCAATAAAGACAGTGCATTAATTGATAAAATAATTGTTCTTTTGTGTTCAAACTTGCAGGAGTAATCAATATTACTTATATATATATATTTAAGTATATATTAAGTAATCAATATTACTTATAATCAATATTACTTAGTAATCAATATTACTTATATATATATATATAAGTATATATTAACACTCAAGATAAGAAATGTAATTGTAGAGCTCCTAGTAAGTGTCCTTTGAGAGGGGAATGCTTGTCTAGCAACAGTGTGTACCAAGCATCAGTCACTACTAAGGACAAATGCATGAAATATATAGGGCTTTGTGGTGGGCAATTTAAGTTGAGATACAATAATCACACCAAGTCATTTAGAGACAAGAAATATGCTGCAGATACTGAGTTATCCAAATACATTTGGAAATTAACAGAAAATAAAACCCAGTATTACATTAGATGGGACATCATAAAGAAATCAACGCCGCAAAGGAGGAATCAGCACCTATGCAATCTTTGCTTAGACGAAAAACTGTTGATAATGATAACACCAGATACTCTGAATAAAAGAACTGAGATAATTACCATGTGTCGGCATAAAGTGACGTAACTAACACGGCGTGCGACGTAAGTGTCATCACGCTGTGTATGTAAAACGGCTAATATAACCATTTTCAAATAAACCTCCTGACGATCGGGCATACCTTCTGGGTATGCCCGTGAAACTCGGAGTCGGGTTATTGCATGTCTTTTGTTTATTTATTTATTTATTCATTTTAATTGTGTACAAATGCTCCGTACTGTTGAGCACTCTGTTCCACATTCACGCTTGTTATATATATATATATATATATATATATATATATATATATATATATATATATATATATATACACACACACACACGTGTATGTCTCTGAAACTATATGTACACTTCTTGTTATCACTTAGTTTGTTGTCCACCACTTTTACACCCCATTTCCATAGATTAGATCGACCTACTTTGGATCGACCTAACTCCCTGGGGGTTCGCGCTGAATAGCTGTCAGCCGGGCGGACACGAAAGTTAATTAATTGCCCCTTACGGCTTGTAGTGGGCGGGGACGGACACTTAAAGGGGATTATCTGACGGTAGTCTGGTGAGACTCCCCGCGTTGATAGATCGATCTAAAGTTGTGGGAATAGACCCTTAGACAGATTTCTTTTATGTTTCTACTTCTGAAATCTTCAGTATGTGTCTGTTCATCAGACAGTTTTGCTCCATTAGTGTTTTTTTTTTCACAACTTTTTGTATGAAATTATATATTTCTGCTTCTGTTATGTACAGTATATATCTACCCATCAGACAGCTTACTCCTTTCTGCGTTCATATTTTGATATGGAATTCTTATGTGTCTGCTTCTGTTATCTACATGGAATTCGTGTGTCCATCTGACGGCTTTGCTCTGTTGACCCCCCTCCCCATAAGATGCCATGCATCAAGACATGTATAGATTGTCTACTACTACAAAGCTTAATCTGAATCTGAATATGTGAGATTCTAGCGTCGCGCGGTCACTTCGAACTTCAACAGCCAAATACAAATTATATCGAATTTTTTTTCTATGTCAAGCCTCATGTATTTCGATGTAAACAATAATAAGGAAGTAGATGTCGCATTGAATCGTTATGGGCGGAGCAAGAGTTACCGCGAATTCTTTTGAAGACCATTTCTGCAGTTTGATTGGTTTGTTCCCGGTAAAGCAGTGACGTCACACCACCTAAATCTCCTTACTGATGATCATTGAGAGCCCATCTCGGGGTTGTTAGTGTAAACAATCCATCAAAATCGCTATCATCGGGAGTTTGAATACTGTAAGTACGATTTTATATAATTTATAAGGAAGTTTTTATTTATTTAAGAGGTTTTTCTGGTAGGTAGAAAGGATAGATGTTAAATCATTTCACTTTTTGTGCCATGGCGTATATTCCACAAGATTTGTCTTGACACCCCGATGGAGCTTGTGAGTTTGTTGTCTTTATGTATTGAAGACTGTGGAGCGATTTTCTTGTTACGTCACAGTTCGATATTTGACATTGCGAAAATTCGCGTGAAGCAGTCAATTTTTTCTAAATGGTTATGCTGTCGCTTGCCTTTGTGGAAAAATATATAAGGGAAATTTGCGGTTCAACGTGGACTCGTCCATGTCCAAATTTTTAAACATTAAGTGCTGGGACCTTGCTGTTTTCACTCTGAATGTAAACCACAGTGTAAACATATTGTGTGTTTAAATTATTAGAACAACGTGTATTTTACGAAAAAGTGCGTTCAGACGTCTGTTAAGATAACGTACAACTCTTGGTTTCGACCGAGACAAACGACCTTGACCGAGTCAAGAACCATTAAAATTGTGCTGGTTTTTCTGTTCATATTTATCTTTTCGGAAAGTTATTTTTAGTGAAGATATAAATAATTGTGTCCCTGGCATCGCTTTTGATACATGCGTGCCCTGAATTTAATTTTGAGAGTGTATCTCTTCTGGAATTTCTGTTTAACTTTACCGAGCTACTGCTAATATGGTCGAGTTTATCAAAAGGGGTATAAGCATCGTCGCCATATTGTATCGTTGACAAACAGACATTCCGCGGAACGTACTCTCTCGTTTTAATTAAATTGTCTGTATATTTTATGTGTAAGTAAAACAGTTTCATTGTTGTGCTTATAGAAATGGCGGTATATTTTAAGTGTTAGGTGTCGTGAGAAAAATCTTCGCACTAGCCGCGCTATCTGGAGCCATTTTGAAATGAAATTGACCCAATTTGTGAGGCCTGGTTGCGAAGGTTTAGATCGAAAACAAGTAATAAAGCTTAGACCTTGGTTTAGGTAGCTGTTCCTCGTTTCACTTCAGGTAAACGCAAGTAGACCCTTGACACAGAAGTTGTTGGTCCGCGGCTTCCAAAATGCAGCAGCAGCCCCGCCGAGAGGAACAGCAGGTAAAGTACTGAATTCCTGTATTGTTCAGCCAGAGCTTCTTGAAGAGATGCATTTTTGTATCAATAGAGAGGTTAAGATCTGACCTGACTCCTAGTTGAATTTGGAGACATAGCCCTGAAGCTTAAAGCATAATCAAGACAGATAAATGATGACTAAGCCCTATGTAATTAAAGGGATAATAACTCTTCGTTTCGGCCAAAAAATGAATTTTCCTGGAGTAAACAACAATTTTCCCATACTTACCAATGGTTAATGAATCCATTTTTACATTCAAAGTTAGTCCTTGGTTTTTTTTCTAAAAAGTTTGGTTTTTTGTTAAAATCTCTTAAGAGATTTTAACAGAGTATAGCCATCAATGGAGGTCACGTGGTCTAAAGACAAGCTCAGATATCAGAATAATAGCTATCACTGCCGTTTTTGTGGTAAAACAGAATATATTATATTTCTATGAGTTATTCACATTGTTTTTATTGTGAAATATAGATCTCATACGAAGAGTTATTATCCCTTTAAGATCTTTCAAGTTTGAGCGCAGTTACTACTCTGTTTCTACTTCAGGCCTCAACATTAACAGTTATGTTTTGCAACCACTTTTTCCCTGAGACACCTGAATCTTGACCAGCAGTTGTCTAATAACCAAGGCTTTTCCCAGGATTGGGATACAGGCCATCCAAAATTGCCATCTGTACTCCAGACATGCTGAAATTGAATGGAAAAATCTTTCAAAATTAATAATTGTACTGTGCCAAATAATTGCACTGCATGGAAAAGGTTGACAATTCCCATTTTTATTGTGAAAAAAAGACTAGCTCTGAAAAGAATTTGTATTTTTCAAAATATTTGCATTCTTTTTTTAACCTGAAAGCAGTGCTCTAAGATGAAAGAAACCCGTCTTACATATATCTATATTTACATAAAATCTAGCAAGCAACTACATAACGTTACTTAATTTAGTTGGCATATCTATTAATCAATTTACACATGAAGTATTTGTGATTATTACGCTGTTGTAGGCCTTAACGCTTATTTTACAGGTCACCTGTCTGGTCAGGCTTACCGCTGACTAATTTCACCTGTCTCTAGCTAATTTCCGCTTGATTAATTTCCCCTCCCCAACCCCCCCCCCCCCCCCCCCCCCCCAGTTTTGCATCCTGACTGTACCATTGTGCACTTCCTGCATTGAATACTATGTTGTCCCTCATTTTTAAACATGCAGTGCCACTAAAGTTGCAATATGACAAAATGTCTGTTGAAATTTAGTTAAGAGCACCCATCTAAAAAAACAAATGATTATTTCTCCTTTTCACTTATCAATTACTCAACATGCGGTCCAACTGCAGCCATATTTGTTTACCCAGCACACGTAGTTAGGTGATCTAAGAGGTCTGTGCGTGGCCGGTCGTAACCAGTTTGAGCGGCCCGTTTTCAGTGTTTTGAGCAGAACATGTTTCAGTTTCGAAGTATTTTGTGAAACGGGTCACATGTCAGCCCTCACAGCATCGCTATGCGCACTTCGAGTGACATCATAATGTACTTAGATCTTTATTACGAAAAAATGTCTGCTATTCATACGTGCCATTCTGCCACAGGTAGAAATTTTACTTGCGCCTTTGAGAAAAGGCCCCCGCATTTGGCGCAATTGCGTGCCCCAGGATTATCCCTGATTATCACTCTAAAATTTAATAATCTATAGATCAATAATTATTTTTTACTTGTGAACACTATAAAACAAACATATTACTCAAATTTCTGAAACTAACAGGAATGATTCATTGGACACATTGAGGTTCAAAAACCAGCTTGATTGGATTTTTGCACAAATTTTCATTTACTAGGTGTGTCATGCTGCCTATATTTACTTAATGTGCAGAGTAACAGAAGTACAAAATTAAAAATTGGTGATAATTATGCTGTTAAGCGTTGCATAATATTGCATCAGAATTGATAAGATTATTGTATGTACTCTCACACGGTAAAAGGACCTTATTATTCTCAAACTTTGCTGATTTATTTTTTTAGCCTTGGGCGGAGTTGTTGACAACACTGGACTCTACTCCTGCCCCACCCCCCAGTTCACAGGAGAGTGGGGCCAGTAGGGACTTCTCTGATCTAAGAAAACAGCAGCAGCAGGGTGTGTCTATCATCTACAGTCATATCGCTTCAAGGAGAGACAAGGAGAAAGCTGAAGGAGGAAGTGGGGGACCAGCCAGTGCAGAGGTGAGCTTTTCTTCATGAGATCAAGGAAAAAAGTGTCTTGTAGCTTGTTAGGATGCATTTATTTATTTATTATTTCTTTAATCAGGGCACCAGACTGCATCCCATTTATTTTGTGATATGTTGCGAAAAACTATTGCAGCTAGCAAATCTGGAATCAATAACTGCAAATTACAGATTTCAGGTGATCTGAATGACAAGCAATACTTTTTGTCTCGACTGCTTAAATATCTCATTAAAGGTTGTTTAACATAAAATAGAAGTATACTTGAAATGGCCTGGGATATTACTGGGAGCACCACTTATCTTAGGTCAGAAAGACTGGGGCACTGCCACATGGGACTGTTTTACTTATTTTTTTATGTACAGACACAGTGTCTTTACAGATAGCCATCACTGGCATCTTTGCCATGCACTTTTCAAATTTGACTGCTAACAAAATTTATAGAAAACTGTGTGACTTATTATCCTTGAACCCACTGAAGTGATTATTGGCACTAAAATTCAAGCCAAGTTTGATTAGCAGCTTTACTAGATTATTTTTTCTTGATGTTATGAAAAAAAAATTTATTTGATTATTATTATTATTTGGGATATTTTAATTTTCTCATATTTGCATTTTCATTGTAAGTATCTGAAATACCATGGGACTGAAACCCTATGCTAGTTACATTTTTTGGATGTCCATGTTATCTGAAGTGCTTACATATTAAAATTGGCGGTGATTGTGTCATTTTAGATCAATTTAAGCCTAATTTATAGAATATAGTCATTAGATAAAATCATCTTTTACAAAGTGGCTGTTATGGGGTGGTATTTGTTCTGTTTCAGGAGGGCCAGTTTCCACCCAGGGCAGTGTACCCTGTGGAACCCATGCATAGGTCTCCTGCTGCCTCTGTACAGATGAATGCTGAGCCTAGACAACAAGGACAAAATCTGCAGGGTGCTAACATGCAGTATCCTGTGCAGAATTATCCGTAAGTATCTTGACCCTCATTTCATATCACTAATATCATAAAATTCCTAAGTAATAAACTGCCGTAGTTTGCCTTTATTCAAATGTGTAAGGCATAGTGCTCCAGTGAAATTCCGTGGAGCCTACCTGTGACCAAAATGGCAGTCAACTTTAGAGATTTGGACAAATAAAAGTGAGGTTTTGATGCAGAAATTTGGCTCTTATTAATAAAGTTGAAATTAACTTGCTTTCATCGCTCAGTTGGCCTATAGTAGATGTAGGGAACAGTGCTGAAACGCATGTGTAGTGCAGTTTGAAATAGTAAATAAATTTTTAGTGTCCATCATCCACTACTGTTTCAGTGTCAACCAGCAGGGTGGCCAGACCAGCAGTATCCCACCCCCTACCCATCCCGGGGGCCAGGCCCAGGCACACCACCAGCAGCAGGTCCATCAGGCACAGGCACATGCCCAGGTACAGAAAGCTGCCGAGTCCAACATACTGGTGAGGAGTAAAAATATTAGTACATATGCAGTATAAGGGGACTCTACACAATTAATCATTGTTTAGCATTTTATACATTATTTATAGACAAAAAGTACAGGGTTGCTCAAAATGGTTGTCATACCCTTGAAAATCTTATAGCCTTTTTAAGGTCTTCCTTGTGATGATATTTTGGCTGCTTACTTCCCCTAAGTAATCACTGATCATTTGACATTACCTAGGTCAAATATGAGCACACGTCAAAGTATGGCAGTTCCAAAGTTAAGTGAAGGTTGTGGGGGTATGTGAATAGATCCTGCTAGACTGGTGGACTGAAAAAAGTGTAATTAAATACTGGCAGAATTAGACTTGTTCTCTTCTCCCTCTCTCTCAGGCCCATGTTGCCCAAGTCCAGGGTCAGCAGCAACAGCAGCAGTTCCAGCGACTGAAGGTGGAGGATGCCCTCTCCTACCTGGACCAGGTGAAGCTGCAGTTTGGGAACCAGCCACAGGTTTACAATGACTTCCTGGATATCATGAAAGAGTTCAAGTCTCAGACGTGAGTTCCATTGTGTAATGCAGAGAGGTTTCAATTATCAGTCTGACATGTTGCTGCACTGATCATTCAAAGAAGACCTTTTCCATAATTTAACTTTCCCGTAATAGTAAAAGTAGTTTAATATATAGAATATATAGATAGTTTATGATGTTTATGAATGGTGAATCTGTGTGCATGGCATTTAATTGTTGCTTTGTTTTGTTCATGTCTATTTTAAACTTTGACATGATTATTTCAAAGTGATTTTTTTTTTTTATTGTAGCATTGACACCCCAGGTGTTATCAACAGGGTGTCCAACCTGTTTAGGGGTCACCCTGACCTGATTGTTGGCTTTAACACTTTCCTTCCCCCGGGGTACAAGATTGAGGTACAAGCTAATGAGACCATCAGCGTACAACAACCTGGGCAGATAACGACCACACTATGTACATCACTTACACAAAGAGTTCAGTCAGAAGCGGTGAGTCCTGCGTGTGTGTGAGTGGTCAGATCTCTGTACATATATTGCACAGAGGGTGCAACAGGCAGGTCTATAACATAAATTCTGAGAATTTTAGCAAGCCATGCAAAGCATAAAATTTTCATCTTCTGCTTGATCAAGCTGTCCAAATGATGGCAAAACCAGTAGGTTTAAGTATGGCAACTGTGAGCACAATCTCAATTTACGGAGTTAGTAGACGGGTATCATTGTGTTTTTGGTGTTCAGTTTAACTTTAGAGGTGATTGCTATAATACAAGTTTACATTGTTAGGAATTGATATAAAATTGGGAAAAGAGAATAAGTGTTTTGTGTTATATATAATTTGCTTCTTTATTTCACTCTTTGTCAACTATCATTGAGTGCCCGAATGATCTTGGTCTCTTTCAGCCGGTCAATGTTCCTAGCAGCCAGAGCCTGACTAGTAGTGCCTCGCACCACTCCTACCACCAGGCATCGCGCCCCAGTCAGGAAGTGAACCCCTCTCCTCAGCATATTGCGCCATCTACACCCCAGGCCACACAACCAGTAGAGTTCAATCACGCTATCAACTATGTGAATAAGATCAAAGTGAGTGAGGACAGGCGTCTGCCCTGAACATTAGATCTTTTGCTTGCCAGCTATTTCATTTTCAAACACAAGAAGTGCATGCTTATCCAACTCCTACCTTCAAGGATATGTTTAATTTGCTTATTATATGAGCCTGTAATTTGGTCATTGATTTACAGGGAGTCCAACCGCAGCAAGCCCAATCAACCAACCCCAAAAATTTGAAAGCCCACCAGCTGTCTTTGGAAATACAGGCCGTCTTTTGCAGCTAATTGTTGTCCATATGATGGCTGGATGGCTCTCTGGGGAAAGCCTTGCTTGTAACAGTAAATTTGAAATTGAAAATGGGTCAGATTATCGAAACAGTTTTGGATAAGTTAATGGCTGTAATTTACAGAAGTTTTAGTGTGGGTATGTTTTGTCTTTGATGCCAAATTGTTGTTTTGCATTCTAGAATCGCTTCCAGAACCAGCCTGAAATTTACAAAGCTTTCTTGGAGATACTTCATACTTACCAGAAAGAGCAAAGGAATCTCAAGGAGGTGAGAATTGTGTCAACAAGTTATTTAATAAAAAAGGAATAAGTTTATTTAAGTGCAATAGGACATAATCAGAAATGATGAAAATTTTTTAAAAAGTGGAGTATAAACAAGTCCATCAAGTATATTTTAGAGTGAACTAAAATGAATTTTGGCCAAATGCTCTATGTATTCTAATTAACTGCAAGTATAGCCCGTCTTTCTGCTCTTTGCCAAATATATAATTGTCAGAAAATTGATTTGGCTTAAATTATCTGCATATTTAACTGGAATGAATTTTATCTAAGATTAAACTCAGCAAAGATTTGCATCACCAAGAAAGTATATTTTTAAAAGCCTTTCTCTAAAACCAGGACTTATTTTCCAGGGTCTGTGCCCCCCGGGTTATAAGCCTCTAACAGAAGGAGAGGTGTATGCGCAGGTGGCCAAACTGTTCCAGAATCAGGAGGACCTGCTGTCTGAGTTTGGACAGTTTCTTCCTGATGCCAACAGCTCAGCAGCCTCCAACTTCAGTGTAAGATGTGGTCCCTCATTATCACATCAATGTCAAGAATTATAATAATGGTTTATTCAGCTAATTGATGTATTTTAAAGAATGCTATTAAGCAGAAATTTAACAGATATTTGCAAGATAGATGTTTATTTCATAAAAACACAATATCTGATATTGTTCATTACTACTGACATTTAAGCAATACAAGCATATACAATTTAGTGAGCAGTTACCTTTATTTTTTTACTTCTTGTACTATGCAGTGGTTCCTGAATACTAAAGCTGACCTTGGTGTGCGCAATGACCATTCATCCACTGTGAAGAAGCCAGGATTTGGGAAAGCTAACAACAAGAGTGGTAGTCATATCAGAAGACCTTCCTCTGGGCAGCAGCCACCTTCCAAGGTATGTCGCAGACATTTCCCTGCATGTTTAGAATGGATCTTCACTGTATCTAGCAGAAATATTGATTGAAGGATGTCGAGATAAAAGGGGATGTACAAACAGAGTTTGAGCAATGAAATTAAGATGTAAGGAATGTGCAGTTTGCTTTATGCTTTTTTACATTTTTAGGCAGTTCTTTGTGGACAGACACTTCACGAGTCTGCCGGACTGTTGTTCATGGGCATTAAGTAATCTGGATACTAGAAAAACCGCATGTGCTGTTCCCTTGCTAGAGATTAAATGTTGCTGGTTGTTTCAGTAAATTGATGATTGTTTGCTAGTTAAATGTTGTTCTGTGAGAATTTTTATTTGGTATATTGCTTAATGAAAGATTTTAAAGGGCTGTTTCATTATTACAGAAAGCTAAGACTGGAATCTTCAAGGATATTACACTTGCAGAAGCAGGAAAATATGGAACACTGAACGAATATGCCTTTTTTGATAAAGTAAGTGAGGCAACCCACCTTTGTTTCTACAGATATACCCTTCTTTTTCAAAAACTATCCAGTTTAGTGGGGTTTTTTTTTTCACTATCCTTTTTTTAGCACTGAATCCTTTTCTAATCAATTAATGTATAAATCAAGTAAATCATTTTCCCCAAACTTTATTAATTGATTCATAGCTGTTAAATAACTATCAACCTGGAATACCTTCCTATAATCTTACTTACTAAATTTATTGATTGTATTTTATAATTTATACCCTTTATGAAGTGCATGACATTGTTTACATTTCAATGCACTTAACTGTGGTATGTGAAAATTTCAATACTAAGACATGCCACAATTTTGGGACATAAAAAAGCCATGTCTGTGAAACTTTTTGCACTTTTGTCAGATTTAGTATAAAATTGATGTAAGAAAGTTTTAGTTTCTTTATTTGGATTAAACTGATATAAATATCTGTAATCAAACTTGGTATTTTTCGTAAGAAGCTTTACATGAAACTTTCAAGTTCAAATTTTCTGGAAGTTATTTCCCATTTTTGTTTTTTAACATGAATGGTCATTTTCTGTTTTAATAAGCCCTGTCCTGTTTTGCGCAAATATATCTGTCCATTTGACAAAATTTGCCACCTTCATTTCTATAGGTGCGTAAAGCTTTGAGAAACCAGGAAGTCTATGAGAACTTCCTTCGTTGCCTAGTGCTTTTCAACCAAGAAGTGATCTCACGCACAGAGCTGGTCCAGTTAGTTCAGCCTTTTTTGGGGTAAGACCTCTAAAAACATCCAAGTTGATATTTTATTGTTGGTGGATTTAAGTTTAAAGGAAAACATTAAATATCTAGGTAAATGTATTGTGTACAAAGCATTTTGAAGTTTACAATTCCATATGATTATATGTTATGTCATTTTATGTAAGTTAATTGTTGGGAAATGTCAAAGTTGTATAATGTTTAAGTTATCTCCTTTTGCAGAAAGTTTCCAGAGCTGTTCAAGTGGTTTAAAGATTTCCTGGGTTACAAGGAGGGAGGAATGATAGAGCCTGTCCCCAGCTCGGCCTCTCACAAGGAAAGAATTACTGGGGATTTGGCCATGGAGATAGGTGTGTGTGCATCTTTCTATCCATTATGCTGATAAAAGCTAGTCTTGGACAAGCATGGTTAATTTTTGTCCAGCATGCAAGATTTTTTCTCTTGGTTGAGAAAAATAAACAGTATACTACTTTCACCAAGTCACAGATTTGTTTATTATTTTATTGCACTGGAGTCTTTTATAGGGTTCTGTAATGCTTAAGACTTCTGAAGGGGAGTTTAAAGTTTATCTAACTGT
The DNA here is from genome assembly GCF_051362555.1 of Lingula anatina. Taxonomy (NCBI): domain Eukaryota; kingdom Metazoa; phylum Brachiopoda; class Lingulata; order Lingulida; family Lingulidae; genus Lingula; species Lingula anatina. Next base: position 31,898,078 of record NC_141768.1, read on the forward strand.
TCAAAAAGAATCCATATGAAACTCCATATTTTTCTCTTGCAGACTATGCATCATGTAAACGGTATGGTGCCAGCTACAGAGCTCTTCCTAAGACTTACCAGCAACCAAAGTGTTCAGGAAGAACAGCACTGTGCAAAGAGGTAGCTAGCTGAACTCAGTATTAGCAGTGTGGATATTTAAGTTTGTACATAAGTTAATAATTAGTACCAGCATTGTGTAAAATTAGGTCACATTAATCTCAACTTGAACCTGCTAGATTTTGGAGCTAATATTGCATTTACATATGTCATTTAAATTCTGAAGTGTTAGTAAAAGGGTTTTAGTAGAACTTGGAATGCCTGTTTTATGAACAGCTCAATGTGCATGGGTGAGAGTTAATTCCATTTCTAGATATCATTGTAGCAGCTGTCATTACTCATTCTTTGAAACACGGTGTTTGGCTGGCACCCATGTGTAAATGTAACTTCCTGTTCTCTTTTAGGTGCTCAATGATACCTGGGTGTCATTTCCCTCCTGGTCCGAGGACTCCACTTTTGTCACATCGCGAAAGACCCAGTACGAAGAGCACATCTACAGATGTGAAGATGAAAGATTTGAGGTAAGGTTTAATTGTTGACATTAGTATTGTTTCATAGGAGAATGAAATTGTATCATATTAAAGATCTTTAGGATTAGAAAATCACACGCTGAACCATTGTACTTGCACACTCTGCAAGGATTGACTGAGTTTGGTGGAAATTTGAGTTTTTACATGACCAATTGGGACATTTATTTTGCCTATATTCAACTTGACTAGTAACATTTTCCCACTCTTAATAACAGTGAACATATTCATTGCTAACAGATATAGGTCAGATCCTCACTGCATTCATTTTAAAAGTAAAAATTTCATGCTTAATTTTTTTCATGGCCAAAAATCACAAAAAAAGTACTGTGTTTTCACTAAGTATTCCCTCTGTAGTAGCAGGAACCAGTATTGGGAACTGTACCATATTAGAACTGATATAGACTTAATGTGTGTGTAACTTGAGACATTTTGGCCAGTAAAGTGAGGTTCACGTTGAGGGGCATTGAGTGGATTTAAAGAACTAATTTAGGCATTTTCTGAATTTTTGAATAGTATTTGTAACTGAGTTTGCCAAACTTGGAATGACATGCATGATCAAGTATTTTGTCAAGGAGTCGTTCACTAATTATTCCTTCATTTCCAGCTTGACGTGGTGATAGAGTCCAACCTTTCCTCCATCAAAGTACTGGAAGCTGTACAGAAGAAAATGTCCCGTATGTCCTCTGAGGAGGCAGCCAAGTTCCGCTTAGATAATTGTCTTGGAGGCAATTCTGAGACCATCCACAGGAAAGCTATACAGAGGTATGGGTGTCAAATGTAAAAGTCGTACAGTAATCCATTGAAGGATTCAAGCTTTAAGTGACTAAGTGAATTTTTCAGTAAAATTGTTTTCTCTGAAAATTCAGTAAGATTGTTTTGTCTGAAAAATTGAATAGGATGACTTTTCACATGTTCAGCAAGTTTAAATGCATCGAGATCTGGATGTAGGTGATGGTATTTAGAGTCTAAAATCAGCGTTTTTTTACTGATTAGAATATATGGTGACAAATCTGCTGATATCATTGATGGATTGAAGAAAAATCCTGTGGTAGCTGTCCCCCTGGTTCTTAGAAGGTAGGTTTTTTGTGTATCATCTGTTTATCAGATGTTGCACAAATTAAAAACAGAGATTACCAGAAAGCCTTCAGAATCTGATAGTTTGCAACAAATTATTTACACTATGTAAATCTTCATACCAACAGTCAGTAACTATGACTTACATTGATCTTAAACTGTGGCGTGTGTGTGTGTGTGTTTTAAATGGCTTAATGAACATCAGTGTTTTTAATTTAAACATTAATGTAATTATGCCTCCATGTTTTTAGATTAAAAGCAAAAGATGAAGAGTGGCGAGAAGCACAGAAATCATTCAATAAGATCTGGCGAGAACAGAATGAAAAGTATTACCTGAAATCTCTGGATCACCAGGGCATCAACTTTAAGCAAAATGATGTCAAAGCTATCAGGTCCAAAGCCCTTCTAAACGAGGTGGAAGCCATCTTTGATGAGGTGAGAATGGTATCATCAGTTGTCTGATGTTGCCTTCCACTTTCTTCGTTTACACCATCATAAAGATTAACTGTTATTTATTATTGTCAAACTTATGAGTTCAAAAACCAGACAGATCAGTTTATTTTTCTTGATTCAATACTTTCATTTTACACCATAAGTGTGGGACTGGGCGTCACTGCCCAAATGTTTTATATTGCTGCATTATTATGTCACTTTTTCAATTTAACACTGTTTGGCAACTGCTGTCTTGTCTGATAAAACATTACACAGTGACTTACACTTGTACTTTCCAGCGCCAAGATTCAGATATCACCAAACCCATGCTTTCCTTCATATACAAGGAGAAAGCAGTATTAGACGATGCTACTTCACTAATAATACACCACATGAAAAGGCAGACAAGTAAGTTTAGTATTTTTGTAGGTTCATTAGTACCACCAGCATGTACGTCCCATCTGGTATGGCTCCGCATTTTGGTGCTGGATATAAGTCATTGTTACTGCTGCTCCTCCTAGACTGCAAGGACCTGTGTCCCCATCTCTTGGATTTAGGACACATATAATCTTAACTTCAATAACTTCAACCCCCTGTGTTTCTTTTTTTATTTTTTTTTTTATTTTTTTTTTATTTTATTTTTTTTTTTTTGTAGTTGTAGTTGGTGCATTTGCCTGGGCGTGACGCTCTTTGAAACACACCCCTGTCAAAATTTTTGAAAATTCAATGCTAAATATCTCTCAAACCAAAGGAATTATGGGAAAAATTACTATAGAAGACTGACTGAAAATCATATGTGGAGATTCTAAATGTGCCCTTGGATTTGACCTTTATATCAAGGTCAAACGAGCAAAAATTTTCTAAAAATGGGAATGTTCTGGAAAATTGTTTGTGCCAATTTTCTGAAACTACACAGACCTAAGTTTTCATACTATAGTCAAGGGTTACAATTAGGGACTCCTTTCATCTTCGGGAGTTTGGGGTCAATCGCTGCATTTTCATGGGAGAAGCAGCCTTTAGATATGGAAACTGAAAACTCTCCCTATTTCTGGAACTGCATATTTTCTGCCCCCTACCCCCACATATCTCCAAAACTGACAGAGATATGCCCAGTGTTGCCCCTGGGTTTCAAGGTCTGCGAGTTGGTAGGGCAATTTAGGGTCCGACAAAACTCCCCTGGAAAATCTTTAATATCAAGTTGAGTTTGAAAACAGCTTGATCGAACCTTTTTTTTACATTTTTTTTTCTTTCTTTTTGGAGAAGTCTTCTTTATTGCATTTTCTAGACCTTGCCAAGCACAACACTGGTGGTAGTGTCCCTTTTTTTGTTTTCCATACTAATGCGCTTACTCCAGCTGGTGGTACAATATCTGTAGGCGGTATCGGCTCTCTGATCCTCTAGTTTTTGGATAAAATTTCATTTAGTCAAATAGTTGAAGAAGTAAAGTCCAGGAAAAAGTTTTAATGTGGTTCAAGAAAAACTACATGTCTCTAAATATATTCATTATCTTATCTTGAATGGCACTTAGGATTAAGTACAGTACTGTCAGTAAGATGGACATTTTAGCAGAAGGCCAAAACAGTCCATATTTCTGCCGTATGTTTTGTCTAGTATGATATCAACATGGACATACGTGATTAATTGGTGCAACATTTTTGATTCCAGGTATTCACAAGGAGGACAAGCAGAAGATCAAGCAGCTGCTGTACCATTTCATTCCAGACTTGTTCTTCACTCCTAGAGGAGAGCTGAGTGATGATGAAGGGGACAAAGAGGAGGGTGAGAAAGTTAACATTATAAAGCATGCTTTTCTCCAGATTTCAGTATTTCATAAATGCTAAGATTATAAATAGTCAGAATAGTTGAGATACTTTGATCTAGAATTGAATAGATAAATACAAGTTAAGTACAATTTTAAAATAGTACTTAGGAATTGAATTAGGGACTTGCATGAAAGGAGCAAATTGGGAAAATTTTCTGTTTTAATATGATTTTAAATAAAAAGGAAACGATGACAACTTTGTTGGTTTTATTGATTCACAGCAATAGAGTTCTTTGGATTGTTACTTAGAAATATTTCATTAAGCATTCTTTTAAATCTCCCCATTATTTCTCTCCTCAGATATGGATACTGATGAGACTGAGAACAAGGGGGACAAAAAAGATCAGGAGGTGAAGAAAGATACCAAGGTTATAGAAGACAAGGTCAATGGCACAGCCACGCCTAGCAGCAAGAGACTTATGATGAATGGTGACTGTGATGATAACACATCTGTGAGTAGTGGCAGAGCCCGTTTTACTAAAGCACTTATTGTGGAAATTTGGTTTAGTCTTTTAAACAAAATAAAGTCTACTTTGCCCCTAGTTTATTAACTGTTGCACTGCTGTAGACCAGTTAGATTTAGCTTTATGATTAAAAAAATCTAAAACAAACAGCTGCTGATTTAGCCTAATAGTTATATTTAGTACAACCAGCGTGAAGTCATATACTGGCAATCTAATTGTGACTTTGAAATTGACCTTTGACCTGCTTCCATGATGAACTGCACTTTGCACGCTTTCTGTCTTTTATATCTCCAGAACTGGCAAAGATATTCCAGTAGTTACTATTGAACTTGAATAGGAAGGCATCTATTGGCAATCTTACTGTAACCTTGAATTTGATCTGACTTATTTTTCAAAATAAACTGAACTTTGAAAAATTTGTGCCCCTTGTATCTTGCAAACTGGAAGAGATACACCCATACTTACTATTGAACTTGAATAGGTAGTCATATATTTCCAACCTGTGACCTTGAAATTGACCTTTGACCTACTTTTCATTATTGCAAATTTTGCGTCCCTTTTATCTCCAAAACTGGCAGAAATGCACCCATAGTTACTATTGAACTTGAATAGGAAGTCATATACTGGCAATCTAACTGTGACTTTGAAATTGACCTTTGACCTTCTTTTTACCATGAACAGAACTTCAAAAAAAAAAAAAAATTGTCAGAGATAAGCCTATTTCTTTTTTCAGCATATATGCAATACTGATAACACCTATCAAGGAAAACTGTCGGGCCTATTGTCTTGAAAATCACGGGAGTGATCAATATTATGAAAATACAGGTCGAGTTTGAAAATCTGCCTGATTGTACCCCCTTTTTTTTTGGGGGGGGGGCATATTTTTTGCCTTTTTTATTACATATTGTAGAGCTTGTCAAACACCACTGGTGGTTGTGTCCCTTTGTTTTTGGTTTTCCATACAAATGCGCTTACTCCAGCTGGAGGTACAACATCTGGAGGTGGTGTCGCCTCTCTGATCCTCTAGTTTAGTAGACTTCTGCACTAATTCTAAATTGCAGTAGAACAAAATTTTTGTCTAAATAACATTCAGACCTTCAGTCTGAATTTCTTTTGTGAAACCTTTTAAATTATTGCAGAAATAATTATTGTACCATCAGTGTCTATGCTGGATTTGGCCTTGCCCACCAGAAACTAGTCTTCATGTCTGCTATTCCTCAGTTACTACTTGAACATTCATGTTATGCCTGACCTTGGATCTGTGTTTAAGGATCCAAGGGGTTGGAATTTTGAGTTTTTTGTTTCTGAAGTAATGCTTTTATTTAGAACCTCCATAGACCAATACACTTATATATTATGGTGAAAACTTGCACTTGAGGACGCTTTTCAGTCGTGTGAGTTTTGATTCAATGGGTGCATTTTCACTGGAGTAGCAGGCATCACATGTTGGAGCCGAAGAGTTTTTTTGGCACTGTTAAAACTAGGGACTCTTTGTTGCATTTCATAGAATTTGCTAAGTGCAATACTGGAAGTGGTGACTTGTAATGATGTTTTAATTAGACTTTATTGATTAAAAAATAATTTTAAAAATGAATAGTGTTTTAAAATTAAAAAAACTTAAAAATGTATGAAATCAAAGTGGAAAAACATAAGTACAAAAAATGACTCATCCCCACTCCCCAAATTTAGTGTAGTTGGTTCTCCATAGAAAATGTGTTATCATTCAATCTTGCCTATTTGTACTCCTTGTAACCATAATCCTAGGGAAAGTGAAAATTGTAAATGTTCATTTTTTTTCCATAGGATGACCACTGCAATGTTTTCTTTGTAAACAACAACTGGTACCTGTTCTTCCGGCTGCACCAGCTGCTGTGTGAGAGGTTGGGGAAGATTTATGGACACGCACTCCAGATTATAGAGGAGGAGGCCAAATGTAAACATGACAGGAAAGAATCTACAGCAGTGGCTCTCAGGTTAAAGGCGCCAAGTATGTAATATTTTTATGTTGTGGGATCTACGCATATAACATCTTATTGCAGTAGCTAAGTGTTACATAATAACAAAAATAAAACTGTTTACTTGCAACTAAAATAGTGGGATTGTACTTTAGGTTACATAAATTAGTACAAATTATTAAAACATTAAAAAAAAAAAAGATATGAATCGGCAGTGAATTAAAGTGTTTAAATGAATTAAGATGAACTCTGAACCAACCTGCACCTAGTTAAGTAAAGCAACTATTTCTACAGTAATGATGTTAGGTTGAAAACAGTCATTTTAGATGTGTTTGAAAATTGTTGTGCACTTTTTGTTACATCACTTTAACAAAATATAGTTCAGTGAGAGTCGAAAAATGTACTCGCACTGCAACAAGTGAAACATTAAGGATATTTCAGTGCCTTAAAGGTTCTATTTGAAATTCTGCTTGAAGTACATGTTTTTAAGTATTCAGTGCCCAAGGTATGAATGTCTTTGAAGATCTGACAGTTCTCATTAAGGATAGTATATTTTTGAAGCAAATACTTGTGGAATTTAGGCTGTAAATTTTGCTTAATGAATATCATTCAGTTACAAAACACCTGACACATTGCCATAGAGTGTAGTTCTGTTATGTTTTTCCCCAGGTGAGGTGGCTCCTGAAGACTATTATCCACATTTCCTGGAGATGATAAAGAACCTGTTGGATGGCAACATGGAGTCAAGTCAGTTTGAGGACACATTGAGAGAGATGTTTGGTATCCATGCTTACACTGCCTTTACCACTGATAAGCTGGTGCAGAATATTGTCAGACAGGTGAGGGGGGGCATAACTTTCATTTCTGATACATGTGATTTTGCTCTTTTTTTATGGAAAGATGTTGTGTCTAGACATAAAGTTCACACCTGTGTCTGTCGTCACCATTCGCTTTTCATCAACACCATAATAGGAAAACTGTTACTTATTTTCTCAAAATGACGAGTGCAACATAAGACCATGATTTAAATACAGCTGCAGTTGGAAAAGCAGTAATTAAATTGGATTTATCAGTTTGAGCTGAAAGTTTGATTTTTTTTTTTTTTTTTTTTTTTTTTTTTTTTTTTTTACAAAAATGATAGCATTGGCATGAAAACTGCTTCAAAATACATAACATGTGCAAGTAGGCTTCTTTGTTACAATTTGAAAGTAAATACATTGTTTAAAGAAAAATGTGTGAGCAGAGGTTGTGAAAGTTTTTAGTGGTAGTTGTCTATACCTAGGGCGTTTTCATAATGAAACGGACGTACTAGCTACTGTGTACTTACTCCATGGGGACTCTTTGAATGCAATCAGATCATCACCCTTGTCTCATGTTTCCAATGTACTCGTATAATCACCAGCTTTTTTGTAATCAGCTCAAGGCAAGGAGTAGGCATGTTAATCTGACTGCATGCTGCAAGAGGCTATAAACCTCTGTGACACTGGTACCATTCTGTCAGAACTAATGCAATGCTTCACATATTGAGCATTTTCCTGATCTTTCAGCTGCAACACATTGTTGGAGATGACATCTGTATCCAGGTAACAGATATGTTTCTACAAGAAAAGCAGAATGGCGTAACTTGTGGTTCTGTTAGTATGCAGCAGCAGCGAATGGCAGCTGAAGCAGCATATCAGAAGAAAGTGGAACAAATTTTAAGTGATGAAAATTGTTTTAAAACCACTGTGGTAAGAGCAAAGTTATTGGATACTCATTGCAGCTTTAAGGTTTTAATCTTCAAGTTTTAATGAGTTGTCAGAGGTAGTAATGTAACGTTAATTCTGTTTGTTTATCAAAGTTACGGTCTGTTTCATTGCAACAATTCTCACTGATAGCCATTTATACATCTTTTGAATGTGATAAGACATTTCAGTCTCCTTAATGTTACATATGAAGTCAAATCTTGGTAACTTATCCTGACCAAATGCCACCAAATTTAGTTTCAAATAGCATAACTTAAAGAAATACCAAAGGATAATATCTCATACTTTCCCCAAAATGATATTTGAACAGATTTTTTTGTTTGCTTTCTTTCTGTGCCAGCCTTTTGCCAGTCCTCATTTAAATATTTGTGGCATACATTGTTATGTCATTTGGTGGACTTTTGAGCACTCTAGGGTCAATTAAATAGGTCAATTTTACGTCCAGTAATTTAAAGATTCTAAAGCTATAGGTTTATTATTTTGCATATCCATTTGATTCAAGTCCAATAAGAAACTAGTAGAATTGTTTTACATGCATTAAAATCTGTGCTCACTTAATATGTAATTTCAGTCAGCTTACATTAAGTAGCGCATGTTTGTCTTCAAATGATATATAAGACATATCTGAAAGTCTGAAATGATTTACCTCCATATTGTTTGTTAATATTTCCAGTACAAGAACGAGTGCAGGCTCACTGTAGATCTCCTGGACACAGAGACGGAGAATTCAGATGACCCAGTGGAGGTGGAGAAATGGTCCGAGTATGTAGAGAAATATGTGACCAGTGATGACATCTCTGACGAACTCAAGGAACAACTGGCAAAGAAACCAGTCTTCCTTCCTAGGTATGCTTTGTGGTGACTTTTAGTGATATAAGATAATAGTTTTACTATTTTTTACTTGTTCGTTACCAAATTAAATGAGATTTTACAAGCCCAGTAAGCAGTACTAGTACATGTTTTGATTGTTTGGAAACTTTAGATAATAACAACATCAGGTTTAGGGGGTTTTATCATTTTTAAAGCCTGAATTGGGAACGATAAATAGTTTTGCAGGATATGTAGACAGAAAATGTGACTTGGATATATTTTCAAACATGGATAGTGTAAACAGTTATGGAAAATTTAATCTTGTACTGGATCTTTCTTGGAGAAAGTCTGCATGGGATGTCTCCCATCCAAATGTGATTTTTGTTTCAGTGAATCAAGTTAAATCCGGTATAAGATAAAATTTTCTCATTATCTTAGTTTAATACAACTGGATGAATCAAAACATTCACTTTGATGTTTAGACAGCACACTTCCGAGTCTTCTTTGGCATCAACAAACTTTAAAATGCATTGCAAATTCTTGATCTGTTGCAAAGATATCCCACTACAAAATAACCACAACAATACTAGAACATGTAATGTTTTGTAAATTGTAGGTAATAAATCTACATTCTAGTGCAATAAAATGAAAAAGAAAAAATATTTAAGTCTTAGGCCAGTTCTGACACTAATCATTTTTATTTTCAGGAATATCCGACAATGGCGGCGACAGAGCAAAAGCCAGCAGAACCGAGAGTCTGGGGGAGAGGCTGGGTCTGACCTCGCAGCTTTGGCTGTCAAAAAGAGCATGGAGGAAGACGTGGATATAAGAGACAACACTGAGTGCAAGTTTAATGTTAATTCCTTCAAGATGGTGTATGTGGTGAACAGTGAGAGCTACCTCTACAGGCGGAATGCCTTGAAGAAAGCCAAAGAGGTAAGATCATCGCGGTAATGATTTTTATTTGTGCCTGTACGTACGTAGAACATTGTGTGTCTGTCCATGTTGGTCTCTTTTAACCACTGATGAGACTTTTCCCAACTTTTGTCGGAAGTCCAACTTTTTCAGGATCATTTGGGTCATTCTTGTGAATCGTGTACCCTGGACCCCTGGCCAATTTTCCTACTTTTTCAGTGAGGACTGGTCTCATCCCTATTTAACACATCTATGAGTTACCATGTTAACTGCCAAACAATATTTTTGTTTTAGTTTAAATATGCTGAATGGGATTTTTCTCGGACAATGTATGTGTTTGTATATTTATGTTCTGATCACTGTCTGTTCGTGTTTTCACCAATTTTTTCTTCACTTAATGTGAGTATACTAATCAGGAGCACTGCCACACAATTAATGGGCTTCTTATTTAATTTCAATTATTTTATTTCCAGACACATAGTAAAGTATCTTTGAGGCTACACTCCAAATTCTCCAAGTTTACTGGTAGGTGGCAAGAAGTCAATGTAACCCCAGAGGCGGCAGCGTCATCCAATGACTGGCTGATGGGAGAGGTGCCAGACATGAAGCCCTGTAAAACAGTGAGACTGGACAATAACAGTCTAGACAAAGCTCCTTATTACCCCTATAACAGATACAGGGTAGAGTACAAGGAAGTGCCTAAAGCACCAGCTACAGAGTAGCACAAAGATAGCCATTGTTTTGATGTGCCAGTGATAGGAAAGACAGAGCTTGACATGGTATTGAGGGATAAAGCACACTCAACAGACTGGTTGGTTTAGAAATGTTTTCATTCATTAACGTAAACCTTGGAACAAACTACCTGATAAAGATTCATTCAGAATGAAGGATTAGGTAATTGTTAATTCCAATAGATAATTTGCTGATTCAGGTATCAATAAGATGATAGTGAATTTCTACCTACTTTTGGAGATGAGAATTCAAACAGGTTCAAGCCTTCAACTCTTTGTAACCTTTATGGCAATGCTAGCCTTTATCTGGCCTGAAATCAAAAATTGCTTTATTTATTAGGAAGGTGCATGTTTGTTGAAAGTGACTGATATGCTTCTTTTTAACTCCTCAATATTTTCAAAGTTTTAAGTGTTCTCGACCAGATTGAATGCGACCAGAAAGCTGTTGAGACAGGGGTGATGTTAATTTTTTATTCTGTGAGGTCAGGGAACACTGTACAAAGAATGCTGGCACTTGTGGATAGGTCACTAGTGGTGTACATAGTAGAGGAAGGAATTGCAGTTTAAGTTGACTACCTTGCTTCATAAGATGTAAATAAAGGCAAGGAGGCACAGAAGCCTTTCAAAACCAATATGGTAAAATTGCAATAGATTATTATTATTATGGATAATTCTCTGATCTAAGGCATACTTAAGTACAATGTTTTTACTTAGTGAGTGAGAGTTTCACCATCAAGTTGGTAATCTCATTGTTTTTGCAACATCATGTTCATACTGTATTTATGCCTGCTATTGTAAACTTGTTTTGTGTAAAGAATTTACATACTTTGCGAGATCACTCTCCAAGGTGCAAGGTCTGCCCTTTTTCTGGAGAGAGTAGAGGCATTTATTTTTATAGAGAAAAAAATCTCTCCAAAAGTGGTTGAGGCACCAGATTGTGGTCTTGTTAGTAAAATCTGATATAGCATATGCAAATAAATGTTACCAAACTTCATTAATTTAGTGGTTTCTTGGGGAGGCATGTGAGAGGCGGAGAGACCATAACAGAATTAAGCGGTCTTCCTTTCATGTAGGTCCGCCATATTTACGTCGCAGCCTAGCTAGCACTTGGCTCTTCTCCATCTGGATGGGGCCTATGAATGTCTAGTGAAAAATAAATCTGTGGCCCTAGTAGAGGGTATACAGACATACAATAAGTACATAAAAAGTACAGACCAGTGAATGAAAACTCAATACAACATTTCCATTTTTTGTTCATGGAATGAAAGTCTGATGACATCATGAGGCATAAACAAACTGGAAAAAAAGTATTGCATCCAACTTGCAGGACAGCCATTAATGTGATACAACTGTATACTTGATATACTTCGTCCTACTGATTAAGCTCATGTGTAGCATTTAAATTGGTGGTGTTAAATAAGCTTCAGTTTTCATGTTGCATAGTATTGGGTAAATGACCAGTCCTCCCAAGTTCATTCTTGCACTTGATGTTGACTAAAATAATCATTTTTAGACCTAAAACAACTAACAATAACACCTACATGACATGAATTTATTGGTCAGTTCTGGCTATATCCAACCAAAGCAGTAGTATTACTAAGAATACTTTGTACAATAATGACAATGAGCATGATACCTTTTTACCATAATAAACTTAGAGCACCTGCCATTCATAACTGTGTACACTATGTACCTGCACATAAAAATAATCCAATCAAGACGGTTTTCAAAAGTTCTGCCCTTTTTTACCGAGCAAAACCACACTTCAAGTCCAAAATAAAACAAAAATATGGTTTTGCATTTATGAGGAAATGTTTGTCAATATACATGCAAAAGAAAAAAATCAATATTCTTTGTAAGAATAATCCAAACATGCTGACTTTTAAAAGGAATCTTTTTTAACCAAACAATGCTACTCAGTAAATTTAAGAGTAAACCAAACATATGGTTTGCCAGTTACAGGGACTGATGTTTCTGATGGAAACAGTATGGGTGATGACAAGGACAGACCAGTGATCAATATATACAGATACGCGTACATATAGTGGCTCTATTGAAAAATATATTTATCATTCTTTTCAATCATAAAACAAAAAAGTTTACACTAGAGGGTGCAGATTAAACACGCTATTCAGTTAACAAATAATTTCTCAGCCCAGTTCTTTTTGTAATTTCTAATTCGTTTCAGTATTGGATTGCCACTTCAATAATTCAATGCCTCACAAGTTCCCTTCATCAAGCAATGAGATTCAATTCCACGTGTAGAGATGCATGAACCACCAAGACACAGAGTCAGAGCTATTACTTATGAAAATGATATAACACTATTGCAAGAATACAGATAACTTAAATTTTATGTAATCTTTTCACCTTCCTGCACTGTACTTTAACTGGGCATGTCGGTCCAAGGATAGTTAGTTAATATTCTTGCCAAATTTCTCCAAACCTTCTTAAATAGTTAACTTTATTATTAAGGTATCCATATTTTATCTTCTGATAAGCAACACAAAACATCCTTTTTAGAGAAAAAAAATTAAAAATTACAAATTTTCTTTAGAAAAAAGGAAAAACAAGGAATATCTCCAAAAAAATAGGAACATGACACCCTATCAATAAAATATCAGTGTACACAGAGAAGAGGGACACACCATCAGAAATGCCCTCATGAGTTCTATAGACCCTCTGGAAAAAGGGGGAAAATGTGAGGTGATAAATGAAGGGAAGAGTGGGGGATGCCGTGAGGTGTACATTGGAGAAACAGGGAGATCCATAGTGGGAAGGGCAACTGAACACCAAAAAATCAACAAACAACAGGCACAGTAAATCATCACTGAGCCAACACAGGGACAAAAGATACCTAGTAAATATATTGTTGAAAAAAAAACAAAAAAAAAAAAAAAAAAAAAACAGATACTGAACCCAGAGAACAGAACCGAAAAGTCCTGGTGGTGATATATACAAAGATACAAAAATCTAGTTGAAGCAGAAACCATGGAGCCTCGTTCTCCGACCTCCATTCATCTACAGAAGTAATATAGAGGGAGGGAAGACAAACTGCACCCCTTGGTAGAGACCATTATAAAATCTGTAACTTCATTTCTTAAAGGCGTGGAGCAATACATTGAACCATTGGAGAGGTAATATTCCAATCTTTGGCTGATGTTAAATGGACCTATCATGATAAATTTGCATTATCTTGTCTGTAAATATCTTCACAAATGATGAACATCTTCCATACTGCTAACTCCATGCTACCTTTCATTAGCTTTGAATTTTTTTATCTGCATCTTTGTCATTTTTTTAATTCTATTAATCAGATATGGATAGAACTGTCATCACCTTAAATAGAGAACCCTTCACATTAAAAATTTGTCTGATGACACATTTAAAGAAAGAACAGTCATTTTTCCTTTTTATCTTTTATCCACTTAATCATTAATTATTAGATGTAATGTGATAATATTGAACACCATTGTTTCCAGTAACATTACTTCAATTACCTATAACAGGTAGTAAATACTGCATTCTGCTCTGCAAAATGTTTACTTAACCTTTGAATTGCATGGCACTTAACAGATGGCTTTGCTGTAAATGCTTCCGTTTATACCCGTTCTGACTTAGGCTCACCCCATCTATGTCACAAACATAACAAGCAGTTTAAAAGTTGGGTGTATCATGGAAGTAAATGGGACAGAAATGTAACAGGCTGAGAGTGTACCTAATTTCATTAATTCTAATTTCACTGGTTCTAATGAATAGAGAGATAATAACAAAAGGACCATGTGACTTACCAAAGGTACCTGGAATTTTTGAAACCCCTCTTTTTACAAAGAAAACAGTGATTTTGGCTTTTCCACGTAACCTAACCAAATCAAGGATGTAAAATGCAATGCTGTTTTGTCATATTAAAAAAATATAAAAAGTTAACTGGACTCTGTAAGATCAAATGCCACATGTCCGCATATGGTTTTCGGTCACATTTGTGGTTACTTCCTTTTGCACATTGTCTCCATCTTACGTGAGAGTAATAAAATAAGTTTTTTCAATCAAATGCACTTCACAAATCAGATCACTGGTAAATGAGTGGATTCCAATTCCTTTTTCTTGCTTGTCACTGGATGTAGCCACCCAAAACTTTTGTGAATCACACAATATAGCCTGTGATTCAGTACATTTTTCATACATACTTCTGATTGTCCAAGGTGTGACAAGATAAGCAGTCTTGGCGTTTGCTGTCAATGGTAAAACAAAATGGGATAAACCACTTTTTTCCATCCCTATGCCTTACATATTACTGTTAAATTTTCCTTATCAAATATTTTATTTGCTCAGTGAAATGAGGCAATTTTCCCCTTGTGTAGCCTCTTAGCAAAACCCTGGCTCAGTGGTTGCAACACTGTGGTTTTTTAGAACACTGTGCTTAAAATGACACCTGATATGTTACATAAAAAACCTAAAATGTAGAGACACAATTGCAATAATAGTGCATGGCAATATAGGCTTTTCCTCCACATGATCCTTTTAGTTAGGAAAGTAAATATCAATATTATAAGCAATCAGAATAACCAGCCACATACAGCTGACATGAACAGACAATCTTTAACACTATAAATATATATGAGAGTGACCAATATGTAAATTTTTAGTCGTGATATCATATACCTAACTAGTACTAGAAATACAGAGCCAAAATAATTGATAGCATTATTGAAACAAGAAAAATAACCCAATCCAACTCAATATTAAGTAATACAACAGTGTACTTACCACCAAGAATAAAGTAATTCTTCAATCAACAGTTAATATTGACAGCTTATTTTTCCTACACTTTTTCATAACATCTTTATCAAGGAATGAGGCTATCCAGGTGAATTCAGTGGATAGATTGAAGAGAAATTACATTATTCTTTTAACAGATGAAATTCTTCTCTGTAATTACCACCAATTTTTAAATATGCACTACTGTTACTGTAGTTCTTTAGAAAATGACTAGAACAGGGTTTCAGGTCCATGGGAGTTCTAAGACCCCATTCCCATAGATTTTAGATCAATCTATCCCTGTGGAGAGTCTTACTAGATTACTGTCAGCTTAGCCGGCTTAATCGTCTGTCCCGCCTACTAAAAGATGTAAGGGGGTAATTAACTATTGTGCGCACTCGGCTGACTGCAATTTAGCGTGAACCCCCAGGTAGTTAGGTTGATCTAAGTCTAAATCTCTGGATCGATCTTAATCTCTGGGAATGCACCCTAAGTCACACCTTGAAAATGTCAGTGTTTGAAAAATGAGAAATTGACAAAATTATTTCACAATTTCAAGAAAACTAGAGGACCAGAGAGGCAATACTGCCTCCTGGGTATGTAACACCAACATGATTAGGCACAGAAAAGGGACAAGTTTGCAATATTGGCATATAATGGCTGACACGTGTAAATGTACCAGTACCTCAGTTTACTATTAAACCATCAAGTGGGGGAGGGGGGGGGAGATCATCACATGGCAATACACGCCCAGTCACAATGGTGACTTTATGTCTAGACACAGTGTCTGTCCATAAAAATGGTGAATACATATCCTGTTATGGTCGTTTCAGTGTGTCCAAGTCTGGTAAATTTATGTTTAATTCTATTTTAGCATTAACTGCTTTGAAGCTGTCATAAACTATTTGTATACAAGTTTATTTTGTAAAAGCCCATGCTAATACAGTGTCCAGCATCTGTCCCACTGAAGTTTCCAAAAACTGGAACTGATATATCAGAATATAATGTTGGGGGTACAATAGAAATATCTCAATTTACTTTATTTTATACATTTTCATGTAAGAGCTATTATTACAGTTCCTGTGTATGGCAGTGGTACGTTACAGTTAACCTTCCAGTAACACTAGTACTGTAGTTCCTCACCGGTTGTCTGATCTTATGAAACCCAGACAAAAAATATATGTAAATAATTAAAAAATCCTGATCATCATTTAAAAACATTTCGATAAAAAAGTTTTGATTACAAACTACAGGTCTTCTCTTTCTACTTGTTTTCTTTACATTCGCATTCTCTCAGTCTCTCTCGCTATATCACAATTATTTTAAAGTAACGGCTCCCTCTCCACGCTAGGCCTGGGCCAGGAGACAATACTGGGAGCACTGCAGCTCCTCACTACTGGCACATTAGTACCCTGCAGTCCTTGCTGTCCTACACTTCTAAGAACGTGGTTCATAATGCACAATATTCACTGTAAACAACTCCAGCCTTGGCATGGTGTCTTATTCCTTCAAGTCAGTGATATCACTGGGGTAAAACTGAATCCTCTGGAATCTGGGGAATTCCCAAAATCATCATATGCAGGGATGTGATATGGCCATTTCTTGAGGAATTTCTTGAAGAATAACATTCATGACCTTTGCCTCACACATGGTGGTGGTGATGGTACAAAACTTTTGTTTTGCGCTGTGTCCTCCTGTTGTAGCTTTTACATTATTTTCTACCTACTACTACTTCACTACTTGTTCTCTCATTCTGAGACCCATTAATTGATGTATATCCATCTTTAAACAGTTTCCACTCAAGACCTATCTAGTTTCGCCAAGCACTGATATTCTGAAACCTGGATCATTCGCTACTGCTTTGACTCAAGTTGCTCCCTTGTATTCTGATTTGTGAAGCACACAAGAGACACAAGAATCTTCATGTACCATGCTGTTAGTCTTCTTTTTTCCTAAAAGACTTTTTTATATACATATATATAGTATATATAGCCATTCAGAGTTTTTTTATATTGTATGGATGAAGGTCTGACAGCTCTACATGGTACATTTTTTCCATCTGATAATAAGAACAGCGTAGAGTAGCAAAATATGTTCCAATCAAATGCTGGCTAATTTTCCATATTCTATTATACTGCAACATGGACAACGTGCTCTGCAGCTACACGATAATGCTCTTTTCTACTGTACTGGATTACAGTCGAGTACTGCTGTGCATATATAAAGCTGTACAAGGTCACAGTAAATTTTTGCTCAAGGTCACAGTGAAAACTGCAAGAGGTCACAGGATCTCCAGATAAAATTGGTTCTGTATGAGGTCACAGTAAATTGACATGAGGTCACAATGATTATGTATGAGGTCACAGTGCATCTATATAAGGTCGTGGTGGAATCGGTGCAAGGTCACCATTTGAATGCATACATGCTTTGGTACTTCAGAGTCGAGGTGTCTTTGACAAAAAAAAATTGTTCACACTCTTCCTTCATTCCTAAGTTCAGAGCATTTGTGCAGTCTCCTATTTACTAGGTCTTTGACCTTTGGTCTATGAACCTTGCCGTGCTGTTTCCAGTCTTTTCCAGCCTACTGTTTTGCACCATTCTATGACATACTTGAGCAGGGTAGGCGAGGAGAGCCCATCTGAGTGAGAACTTTGTCCAGCCACTGAAGAGGACCATTTAGGTGAATCTCTATCCAGCACGGGGTGCTTGTCACTGTCTGACGCCTGAAAATGGGACAGAATTCCAGTATTTCATATACCACTTAACTCCATTTACAAGAATGTGATAGACAAATTAAAAAAAAAAAAAGGATTCCCAGTAACGCATATAAGCCACTTCCACCAGTTTCTTATGCAACTAAAATTGCCAGGTCATAGAAATTAGTCCCTCATTCTGCTAAAAATAAGCTTAAAAGCTGCACCTTTTTCAAATTTTTGGTCATATATTGACCAATTTATTCACTCCTCCAGTTTATAAAAGCCCCATAAATGATGTGCAAAGATGGCAAAATCCTATGCCTATTGACATATTTTAGTTCAGAAATTTATCATAAAAACTGTACTTTTCATCTCAATCTTTATCTTCAAACTAATTTTATTGTACACCAAATTATCACTTTACCTATACTCGGCTCCCCAGCCTTTCACAAAGCTCATCCTTATGGTACACATGCGTGTGAGTTGGTAAACAGATTCAAACCCCTGGTTAACTGACTGAGCCAGCAGGGCAGCAAACTCTTGGTTGTTGAAGATCTTCAAATTGCAACCTAACAATAATGGTAGAAGAGTTCCAGTTCAGGACTCATGGAGAAATTGAACACATAATGTGGACTATATATATTATGTAAGCAAACCAAAATGCCAAGAATTCTGATAACTGAGGAAGATGATTATAAGACATATAATTTTGGTCATAAATTTTATTTTGTATGTAAGCTTGTAGCCCCCGACTTCTTAGGACCATGTCTTCTACCCTTTACCTGGTGGTATCTTGCAGACAGTGGCAGGATGCCATCCATATCTCTGGTTACAGTTAGGACTTTGCACAAATACTGCACTCTCACTGAGACATTCTGCAAACACCTCCCCTCCTATGTAGTACAATCGAACTCCTTTGCCTGCAAGAAACAAAATGGTTGGGTAAAAGTCTACAGGCTACCATGCTAGTGAAGTGACTTTTGAATTGAGTGCTGGAAGCACTTTGTCGAGTAATGCATTATGCCAAGATTGTCTGAGCAAAACAAAGCAAGCAGCAAAGCTGTAAAATATACAAAACATAAAAGTCACTAACGATGTACAAAATACATTATTTTGTCAATTTGATGCAATTTTACATGATGTTTGGAAAAATAATCAGATCAGGCTTGCTTTCGAACTTGACCTGAATTCAAGAAATATTGATCACTCTTATAAGTTTGAAGACAACAGATCAATCAGTTTTTCACTTTAGGTGTTATCTGTATTGCATATAGTATAATATAATATATGCTGAAAATGCTGAAATATAGTATAAAATATGCTGAATGACTTGTCTCTACAGAAAAACTTAAACAAAAATATCCACAAAGCTTTCACTCACAACCATTTTACTTAGAAAACATAGAAATGCTCACCTATATGCCGTCTTGTCATCTCCACTTGCTGTGTTCTGTTCACATTCGACAACAGACCAAGGCAGAACCGTTCGGAGTTGGAAGGATCAGTGAAACCATCCACAGTCAGTGAGGGCTGAGAGGCATGAAATGTCTCCCCAACACGTGTGTTCATCTCATAATAGGATATGGAACACCAGTGGGTGGGTTCAGTATATGTCACTGGTTCCAAATCTACATATAAAAGACAAAAAAAGGAAATACACATTGCAGATGGCACATATACAAACAAGACAGCAAAGATTGTAAATATAAAGTCACTTAATGCCCATGCATCTAATAATGCACTTGATTCTGTGCAATATGTTGCTTCCAAGAAACAAGTTGCATCATTATTTGACCTACAACTTAAGCGCAGAAGTCCATTTATTTATTTATTTATTTATTTATTGGACCGTTTAATTTCAAGGTGGCATAGCTGGTATTTTAAATACTCGAGTCCAAAAAAATTGCTGTACAACAATGATTGCTACAAAAAGCACCATAGCCTACTATGATTCTCTCTCCCCACTTAAATTTAAATCTACATGTATTTCATTTTATTATTTGTAAGAATTTCTCCCCATTGAATGAATGTTGCGGGGAAGGTGTGTTGTCTTTCACTGTGTAGTATAAGTATTGCTTTAATGTTATAATGCACTAAAAAATATTAAGTAAAAACTTACCCATAGAAGGGCTGGCTGGGATCTGATCCACTCCATCTAAATGTGACAAAGTGACAAAAATGTATAAAATACTGATGGACATGCTAGGAACATAAGTACAGTATAGAACCCATTTTTATACTACTGTCCATATCACACAAGTATTTTTTCATTCCCCATATTCAAAAGAAAAACAAAATTTCTCATTTGAATGTCAGAAAGGAAAAGATCATAAGTATGAATCTATGATATGTACAAGCCTTATAAATGAAATTGCCATTCTTGACTTGGAGTTGCAGATAAGTGATTTCCACTGCCAAATTAATGACTTAAACCAGTTTTCAATGTTAAACAGTAATTAAACAGAAATTTTAAACAGTAATTTTTTTCCGTCCCACGAGCACAGTAAACAAGATTGCTTCCGAGTGTGCTGTGTTTGTCTTGTTTTTTTCCTTAAAACTAATGTTTCGACACCTAGGTTATACGTCTAGGTTTTCTGCAAGTTTGACAAACACTTAATTTATCCATTTTGCTGGCCATGTGACCATTTCCATATCTGCACGTCCACAATACTGGGTAACAGCAGTGGGTGATCATCTTTGAAAGTCTGTCAAAATATTCTTATGCATTGGATTACAATGGGAGTGCTTTCATGTGAAAGGGGATAGATTAGTCTTAATACAACAAGTAATTTTATGTTTCCAAACATTGTTGTGTATTTTAAACTTTTTAATTCTCAGCCGAAAATGACACTAAAACAGCGCTTAAATGTAGGACACAGACATACCAGTCTGTTTTACAGCTGTACATTATGGAAAAGAAAACTCTCAAAAATGTATTGTCATGTGTTTTTCTCATCTCAGGGATCATTTACGGCACACGCATTAGAGAAAAAACAAAAATTGCTGTTCATCACAAATTTTGATGGGTGAGGAAAACGAGTTGTTGTGCATTACTATAGTTTCCATTTTAATCTTCAGTACAAAGTGAACATACACGTGAACTACACAAATCATTCAATTTCAGGATTTAAATACCTGAAATACACTCTGCTCTTCATAAAACAACAATGTGTAAGGAAATTCTGTCATCTGCATGTGTAATCACAGATGTTATGACCCAATCCTGTACTGTTTCCCCCAGATTCGCACGACAACGAAACTACAGCTAGTGTGTAGTTTCGTTGCCCCATTCAGATTCAGCCCAACCACATAGCGTAAATAGTGGAGATTTCCACTGACACTAATTAAATTAGCTATACCCCATCCCCACTTTTTGGTGTGTAACTCACAAAAAATGACTTCATGTCATTGCTGTTTTACCACCGATTCAGGATTGCAGTGTGCTTTCCATACTCTGTGAAGTTAAGTGTACTCTTCCCCGATAATTTTTGTATGTGTTTAATGTCATATTTTGCCATCTTTATGAATATGAAGCAAAATACAATGTATATAATAAACGAAAGGCGTGCACACAAGAGACGATTTCATGTCATAGGTGTTTAACCGCTAATTCAGGATCGCATCTCTGTGAAGTTAACTGCACTCTTTCCTAATAATTTTTGTATGTGTTTAATGTTACATTTTTCAAAATTTATGAATATAAAGCAAAATATGATGCATATTCTAAGTGGAAAGCGTGCTCACAAGATCAGTGCCATGTTGTCCCAATGTTGTTATCCAGTATCGTGGACATGCAGATATATATAATACATTGGTTAGGTGCACATAATATGCACGTAACATTTTGATTGCAACTGGTGAATAAAATGGCATTTAGATTTTTTTTCACATTAAACAAATCCATGTTGTTTAATTCAACCGGAGATGTAAGATTGGGTGGTAAATTACCCAGAGGTTTCGGCAAGTAATTCGAATTGCTGAAGAAAATCCAGCATGCTAGCAGAATTTTGAGAAACCGGTTAACCAGAATCCTCATGTGTTCAGACTACTGCAATTATTAAAATCAGGACCTAATTCACTATTTATTTGGATAAATGGCTGTAGTGTGAATGGGGTATCAGATATGAGGTTGCATCTACTCACCCATTCCTTGGCTGTTTTCATTATTGTCCCCTTCTTCACTCATGTAGCCTGGGGGAGGGGTCTCTGGAAGATATTCATTGTCATTATAATAATAATTATTATTATTATTTATTTACTTTATCACTGTAGTAGTACTAAATATTATATTTTTTGGGCTGTCTGAGTTTAGAATGATCCCCAGGTGAGCACCAAGAAAGGACAGATCACAGATGCACTATTTCACACAAACACACACAATAGGAAAGGGGCCTGGGCAATATTTCAGAAATTACTTCTTACAATATATAGTTACAGCATATATTACATTTTGGTAAATATTTCTAACATGTATTTATATATTTCATTTCAATGTTGACTATGTGGTTGACCTAGTTATATCATTTTTGTAGATCTTTTTTTTTTTATGTTAATCTGTCCAGGCACACATAATATCTATTTCGGAAATATTGCTTTTCTATCTCTTTCAGCATCTAGAAGTAGAACTAGAAGTGAAGAAAGGACAGGTCATTTCAGTGAGTCTGAAAGGGCATCATAACACAGCAGAGATATACTAAAAATGCAAAAATATCCACGACAACAAGGGCAACAAAAAGCCTACCTGGTAACTGAAAAGAAGATTCGCTGACGCCTGCAGGAAAATCAATGTTTTCAGGCACTGTATTTGAGTAGTCGTCAATTGGAGGTTGAAAATCTGCTGGGATTTCTCCTGTTTGACGTGGCACAAGCACTGGCGGAAGCACTGTAAAAACAAGGCAGCAAAGCTGTCAAATGTACAGACAAAAACAGAAAATAAAAATGCAGAAAATGGTTCATTTTGTCAATTTTGATGCAATAATAAATCATGCCTATAATAGCACTGTCAATCAACACTGAATTTTAATCATGCACAACAGGTGACATCGTCAATAACAGGAGCAGATCCAGAGATATTTTCTGACAGTATTCCAAATTATCTTTGTTGATCCATCCTCCATTTTTTGATGGTCTTCCAACAGAAAAAACAGATACCCATCAATGTGAACTTTAAAATCTGAAAGACCCAGAAGACGGCCTCAATCCGCCCCTGCAATAAGATTACAGTTTCAGGACCATGAGAGTTCAAATTCACATAATGAAAATCCCAATATTTGAATAATGATGACAGTGCATAAAATAATATTACATAATGTTTAAAGACATAAAAACCAATGCAACTGCTTATGTGGAAATACAGAAAATGTGAAGAGCTTCAGGTGGATGGGAGCTGAAAATGCCAGTGTTTGAAAAATAAATTAAAAAGAAAACACAACAAAAATATCCCATTAAAGCTGCTATTCAAACTTTTAATCTTGCTGTAATAACATGATATGAATAACCCCAATGTGTTTGAGGATAATAAGGCACTGTTATTTATCTATTTTTTTTTCTTTTGTTAACTTATTTGCAATATTAAACAACATTTACCTGCATAATTATCACAGATTCCTAATTATGTGACACAGTTAAGAGAGCTTAACCTATGGGACTTTACTGGGAAGTCTCAACGTGTGTTTTATGTAATCTTATTTAATGGGCACTTGGAAATTAATTAGGCAAATGATTTTATAGCTCTGAATTTAGCTTGTGACTACCCCGAGGGACAATTACCACCATCCATAAACAGTAGCCCCATATAGCACTCTATAGGGCTGCATTGCTTCCAAAACAGAAAACAATCACACTGATTTTCCAACACAAACTGCACGTCAGTCTTACGAAACTTTTCAGTAAGTATGAGTATCATAAGTAACATGGTTTTTCCTTAATGGTCATTCCGGCAGCCATTTCCAAAATAGGGTTTTCTTCAAGTTTTATGCAATATAACATAATGACCATCAATTTTTAATAATAAAATAAAAGTATCATGGATATACAGAAAATGTGACAAGCAAAAGCGTTCAAAGCCATGGAAGTTCAGAGTCAAACCTTGAAAATGCCAAAATGTAAACAAGAGATAACTGTACTGAAATGATTTTATTTCCATTTTCAACACCTTTTTTACATAAAACAAAAATAATCAGTTTACTGTCATTTTCATATAATCAACTAAGAAAATTGATGACATAGGAAAAATATCAACAGAACAGTTTTACATGTCCTATTTGCTCCATTCTGAGATTCTGAACATAGTGAATGATTGAATCTGACAGACTGCAATGATATGAGTTTATTTCCATTTTTAACACTTTAAAACACAATACATGATAACAGGTTTACCAACATATTCATATTATCAACTAACAATGTTGTTAAGATATAGAAATTGTCAAAAGAACACTTTGAATTATCTGATTAGTTCAATAATGAGACTGTTAACATGCCTTAGAATTGATTCTGAGAAAAAGTCACTCATATACAAAACAAGGCATTGCTTTTCAAACTCGACCTGTATTTTAGTAAGACTGTTCATTCCTGAGAATTTCAAGATGATAGGCCAATATGGTTTTCCCTGAAATGTGTTATCAGTGTTGCATGTATGCTGAAAAAAAAAAGGGAAAAAACATCATAACTTTTAAGAAAGAGGCCCAATCATGCTGATTTTTTAACTTAACCTGTGAATTATGAATATTCAACAGTTCTGTAAGTTTCAAGCCAAAAGGTAAAAATGGTTTTCCACTTAGCGTGTTATCGTTGAAAGTGCACGGCAACGCAGCAGTAACAACAGACGCAGGTGACAGCTATATGTACATACACATCTATGTCTGTACATAAAAAAGATATACAAAGTAAGTTATTTTGACAAATCTAAAACAAAATTACACGTTTCATAGCAAATTTTTTTTATGCACCCAAAGTCTGTTAGACATACAGAAAATGTAACTAAAACAGTAGTTTGAGGGTACTAAGGGAAACAGCTAACCATTGGTGTTTACAGGGAAAAGTACACGCTAACGACAGACACAAGTGATGGCTACAATTTACAGGTACAATCTGTCTGTACGTGACACCATTTTTGATCATAAATAGCTAGAAAAAAATTTTAAATTACCTGGTGTTTCAACCCTCGAGTAATGGTAAGGATTCACGCAAACTTCGTCCCGCTTCAAGTGGAAAGCATACTCGCATGTGTCAATAGCTCGTAGCTCGTGGTGGTTCTGCAGGTCTGGCCACCTCCAGAGTCGTGCATAGATGACGTGTGGCAAACCCTTACGATGCGATACTTGTAAACGTCCGTCTAGGGACCTACAAGATTCACTGAGTAAATATGTGTGGGGTCAAGGTCTGGTCGACAAAGGTTGAGCAAAGATATACAAACATTCTCTACACATATTTAATGGGGACCAGATAGTTTTACTGTTCAATATTTATAATCATTTTTAATCAAATGGCCTCGTATCCTTATTAATGAAGCTCTGTACAATATCTAACATCAGTTGTTCATCATTCTCATTCTCATTATTCTATTAAACGTAAATCATCATTTGTATAATCATATAATAGTAAGGTGACTATCATATGAAATTAAAGAGTCATAACTTCAAAAAATTTATGCATGCCTACCACTAATATTAAGGGATCTTTAGTCCAGTTTCTCATTTTTATCTATTAAAGGATGTAGCCCCAGACGGAAATAGTATAAAAGATAGATTAAAGTAATGCTGTTCCATAGTGCAGTTATGAAAAGTGCACAGTTTTACATGATGTAGGAGCCCTTCAATCTTTATTTTACCTCTCATCTCCTCAACTTGCACAATCCTGTAAGGTCAACAAAGCCATAAGTAAGATTGTTCATGGTATGTACCAATATAGTTGTTTTGATATTAAAACACCCCAAAAGAAAAACCAAAAACATATTTCTGATTGTTAGAGATATGTCAAATGATGATATTTTTTTCCCACCAGTACAAAAGAAGTTCCATGGCCAATGTAATATTTGAAAGTTTGTTTTAGGCAGGAAAAAATTTCCAACCTTTCTCTTGCACTTCATTGTGGCCATTGCCCTGTCAATTGTGTTCTTATGATTCCGCAGCGACCTAACTTATACTAGACAAGCAGATGAATCTTACCTTAATGGTTGGCATTACAGGAGTGGGTAAGTTGGAGAGATGATACCCTCTACCAGGGTGGCAGATATTATAGGCAGAGAACCAAATGACAGTCTATTTATCTAAAACCATATCTGTGAATATCTTATGAAAAATCAATCAAATGCCATGGAAGAGGCTAGAGAGATGAAAGGTAAGACAAAGATCTGATAGCTCCTATATCACAGCGGATATGCAAGTTGGTCATCACTTACACATGTTGAGGTCTTTACTTTCCTGAGTTGGCATGCACTACATATCCAGTGTTACATCTTGGTTTTAAAAACTTGGAGACAGTCGGCACCCTATTTTGAAATTTGAGGGACACGGATTCTTTCACCAAAATAATCCTTATTATGCTTGCTATGAGGTTCGCCATTTTAGTGATGGGTACTGACACATGAACTTTGTGCAAATGAACTATGTACAAAATTGAGTGGGCTGGTGAATAAAAAAAAAAAGGGAGTTAGTGCTTCAAAAGTGTTCATTTTTATTTCAATAATATAAAGATTATGTATTTCACACAAAAAAAAAAAAAAAAAAAAAAAAAATAGAGAAACTATTTTGCCATTTAGACCTTTCAAACATTTATTCCCCCTCTCCCTAACTTTTATCATGAACTTTTTAATTATGCCCTACTTCAAAAAGCGTTCTTATGAAATAAGCTTTAGGCTTCAGACCTAGATTCAAACTCATGCCTTGAAAATGCCTATGTGTAAAAAAATTAAAAAATTCATAGCAAATATACTTCAAAACTTCAAGAAAATTATCTGATCAAGTTGACTTTCAAATCCAAGCTATATTTAAGTCCTATGAACCATTTCTGTGAGTCCACACTGAATAATTTACACATTCTTTTGTTTATGGTGTCTAAGCGTAACAAGTGCAAGGTGACAGCAACAGCAATGTCCCTCTCCACTCATGTACAAACAGACAATTCATTCTACCTCCTACACCAACTATTTATTTTGACTGGCATTACTTGCACCAGGAGTTCTATGTTCTTTCACAATCTCAACAGCAATACATACATGCATTGTTCACCAGCACCAGCTATTACCTTGATTTACATTTTCATAATATTTTATAACTTGCCCTTCTGAAGCATTCTCGTTTTTTTCGCCTTCAGCCCTAATTCTGTTTAGTAAACAAAGCACTCAGACGGACTAAGTGTCAATCGCTCGGGCCAAAGTACGGCATAAGACTATAAATACTCGGGGAAAATGCTGTGTTACTCAATTTTATTACGCAAGTAGTAGAGGACATTAATTCATTAATTCCGCCTCCGCCATTTTGAATGAGGCATGCTTCTTAGATTAAGATACAAGTAGAGATGTACATACAGCTTACCTGGGGATCGTGATGCACTTTGTATTCTGATCCTGTGTTGTGATTGCCTTTTGGAGCTCATCCAGTCCTCCGGTCTTTTTGAGTTTCTTGACTAAACTTTTGACTGCTTTTTCCGACCACTTATCTTCGCGGTCGGCGCTATCCCCCTTCTTCCAACCCAGTAGGCGCTTGACAATTGCTGGTGGGAATGGGAGGAGGGAGCTCATATTGTCTTCAAGAACCCAACGGCATGGACTCTAAGTCTTCTCAAAAACTGTCAACCATCGGCAGGTTTGCGATCGACTGTCGTTTGATCGTATTATTTAATCCGAGTTCCGACATTCACTTGCAAAACATGGACGACAAGACCGCATTACTCTATTCCTGTGAATGTTCCAAAACGTCGCGATATAACACCGCATTTGTCTGTTAGTAATTAGACTATCACATGGTTGATGTGCATAAAATAGATGATTTTATTTTAATGGCAATAATTGATATGAGTGTATAATGTTGATACATGACATTCAAGGGTAAATGATGTTTGCTTGCATGCGTAAAATTCCAGTGTATTCCTACGCCAGCAGGTATCCGTGATCATTTGTATCGTTAGGTATGCGGATATACGTGCAACCTCCTTGCAGCTATCTTAAATGCTGATGTTAGTATTGAGAGGTTTTTCTTTATTTTTTATTTTCTTTTTAAAAGGCATGACTTTATCTGAATATTATTTTAGGCCTGCCAATAGTTGTCGCTGAGTAGGCCTACATCGCAACCCATATGTGAACTTTAAAACACAGGGTGACTGATGTCACGATGCCATGCATAGTTTATATCAGCCCGCCTGCGAACATTAATTTATTTTATTTGATATGTCGTTTTTACTGCAGTGATCAGCAGGTCTGCCTAAAATGCGCAATAAAACCTTACTATAAACAAGGCTTGCTGGTTTGCAAAGTTGTATTGTTGTAAAATTTTCTTGATTTGTCTAGCTTTGCTTTTAAAACGTAGGCTAAGTAAGGCATCAGCATCATACACTTTGCATAGAATTCAGCCTAAGTAAATATTTTGAAATTTCTTTGATGTAAAACTGTCTCGTAGCCATATCGTCAGAGAATAGCTCTACAATCTCCTCAGTATTCTCCTTTACACTGTCAGCAGTCCTTAATCAGTTCAAATTATTTCAAATCTTTTTTTTTTTCTAACCTGAATATAGGCCATAACGTGCTGGTGGAATGTCCTTTTTTAATCTTTTCATTTCATTTTCTCATGTTTCATCATTGGTGTATTAAAATACAAAGTTTGTATGTAATAATGCACCTTTTTTATGTAAACTTATAAATGACAGTAAATCGCATTCAAAAATCATTGAAAATTTCTTGAATTAGAGCCTCAGAAGTTCTTGAATTTGTTTTTATGTTGCTGTATGAACCCTGACAAGATTTGCTCAGTCGTCGAGCAGTATTCATGAATGTCTCCATCATTATATGTAGTTATTTGAGCATTCATATTTTCATGAATGAAAACTGTATGATATAATACTTAAAGAATTCACTCTCTTAAAGACTTTATTTCTTTACCAGAAATTAAAAAAACAGGCCAACTACATGTCAGAGAAGTGTCACGGGGTAACATAACGTTTAAAATGAAAATTTTAAATTAGAAAACCCATCTTCGATATACCGTGTACTATCTGACCCTATGCACTGTATCGTGCACCGGATGATCGTCTTTGCATTTAACTTGTGAAGTCGTTTCATTTTTGAGGCGTGACAATTAGTTATGGAAATTTGGACATTGACACCTAAGCAAAAACGATGACCTGCCTCCTGCATCACATTATACATAATAAGGTAAAGATATTAGCTGCATGTCGTAAATGATCTGTATAACCAATCTCATGTAATCCAGAATTTAGGTTTGATGATTTCACGTACGTATTGCCCATGCAATCAGCATTGTTCAATAAGTAAGATAGTTAAAGGGATAAAAACTCTTTGTATGAGATCTATATTTCACAATAAAAAACATTGTGAACAACTCATAGAAATATAACATATTCTGTTTTACCACATAAACGGCAGTTATAGCTATTATTCTGATATCTGAGCTTGTCTTTAGACCACGTGACTTCCATTGATGGCTATACTCTGTTAAAATCTCTTAAGAGATTTTATCAAAAAAACCAAACTTTTTAGAAAAAAACCAGGGACTAACTTTGAATGTAAAAATGGATTCATTAACCATTGGTAGGCCTAAGTATGGGAAAATTCTTGTTTACTCCAGGAAAATTCATTTTTTGGCCGAAACAAAGAGTTATTATTCCTTTAAGTTCCAAAAAGCTCAAGTGCTAAAACATCTGAGGATCAGCAACTCGTGAGAGCAGTGACTTAAAGGGTTGAAGTTGGCACTTAGAAATCTTGTAAGCTGCACTTCATAAATAAAATAAAGTATATTCCGAGAACTGACCCCTTTCATTAATAGTTACGAAGCTAATAACCTCGTAACAAATCATCAAAAAAGCAAACAAAGTGGATAGACTAAGACACAAAATTTTGGAAGAAAAGAACGAGGTGTGTATTACAGGACCCTTTTTTAACCTTGTCTAAGTTCACTTGTCCTACTGTGCAAGGCCAATTCAAGTTGCCTAGCAGTAATCATGAATGCAAATTTTCATCATTACATGTAGTTATTTCATTATTCATGTTTTCCTAAATTAAAACTCTGTGCATAATATTACACTCAAATAATTCACTCTCTTTATTTCTTAACCGAGTGCCATTAAAAGATACTACATGTCTGAAAAGAAGGAGGATGTTCTATAATAAGCAAACGGACTGGACAGACTAAAACAAAATATATGAAAGGAAGAAAGTACTAATGTAGGACCTTTTTAAGTGCATAGTTTGAAAAATAATTTAAATATCATAAAAGTTGACATTCTTATATCGTATTAGATTATCATTTAAATGAACTGTTACCCGAAGCAAAATTTGTCATTAAATAGATCCTATTTTTTGGAGGCAAAAGGCAAAGATTTGGACAGGCAAAGCGTTCACTTGACAGATGATTCCAGGAAAAGTACTCCCACGAGAGGGGGAATTAAGTTACACCTATATAGTAGGACTTAGGCATCTTGCAGAGAGTACATTTAAAGAACATTTCCTGGACCTTTCTTGGATTTTCAAAACAAAAAAAATCAAATTTCCTTGGATTATCAAAAAACTTTCAAAATACAAGTGCAACCTGAACAATCATGTTGTAATGGAATAAATGATAAAAGTTTATACTATGTGTTGTTCTGTTTTATCAGTATATTATTAAATCCCCACAAGAAATATTACATTTAAATAAGTAACCAAAGTAGGACAAATAAAAAGGTTTGAAAAGTTTATCTTTTGTATCTGGAAAGTTGCCAAAAGGCATCTGAAAGTTGAACTTTTTGGCAGGAAAAGGTGGAGGAAAGTCGGCCATTCATATACCTTTTAGCATGCAAAAAGCCCGTGAACTTTAGAATACCTTTTCTTCAGGCAAAAGATCGTCTTTTTGCAGCAAAAGGTGTATGAAAGTTCAACGTTTGTGCAGGAAAAAGGTAAAGAAAAGTGGGCCATTTGTATCCCTTTTCACTTATACATTATTGCCCAAAATGGTTGGTACAAAAATAACTTTTTGGGATTTTTTACTCGTATTTCTAAAACGCAACACTTGGTACGAAAAAAAGTCAATGCACCAATTGGCACGACATTACGTAACATGTATGTGAAATATGAACACTTTTCAGTCAATCACTCTCCATTTGTTATGACTGGAGTGCCTGGGGTGTGTGAAACATGTCACAGAGTTTAAGTACAGTGCTGGTGGGGTGGGGTGCGTTTGTCATGTTTTGTCAGTTTTCGCGGAAGTTTGCATATTAGTAACTGTGTCTACCCATTATTGAGACCATGCCGCGACCTACTGATATTATAATACGACACCAAATGGTTGCATATGCAGAGGGGCTTAAAACAAATCGAGATCGCCAGACGTTTAGATATGGACAGGAAAACTATGAATAGAATCTTGAGGAGAAGGGCTGTGACAGGAAATGTGACACCTGCTAAGACCGCGAAGTGGAAACGCCAGAAGTGATCGTGTCATCATCAACCTGGCAAGAAGAGAGCGGACCAAATCTTCTAAAGCGATTGCCTTGGAACTATAGGCCAAACGTTGGGCTCGGTAGTCTCGCCAGACGGTAAACCGCAGGCTGTTTGAGCACGGCTACGCTTCAAGAATTTCAAAGAAACCACGCTTGACACCTGCCCATCGAGCAAACAGCCTGCAGTGGACGCAGCAGCACCGTAACCTTACGGTCCAACATTGGAATCACTTGGTGTTTGCTGATGAGTCCCGTTTTCTACTGTATCCAACAGTCAGAAGATTGCGTAGACTCGGAGAGAGGCTGTCGACTGAAAATATCCAGGAAACAACAGCCGAAGGAGGTGGTTCCGTACATATGTATGGGGTGCCATTTGCAGCAACGGCATTTGCCCGTTGCGTCCTCTGGATGAAAACCTTAACGCTGCCAGATACAGGGATATTCTCAAACAGAGTCTGGAGCCATTCGCAAAAGGGATATACTGAGACAATTTTAGATTGCAACATGAAAATGCAACTCCCCACACAGCCCGCTTAATTACCGACTATATCCGCCAAAACTACATTCAGCTGATGCCACAGCCAGCAAGAAGCCCAGATGCAAACCCAATTTGAGCACATGTGAGACGAACTTGGTAGTGCTGTTCAGAAACCCTCCCCCTGCAAATGTAGGTCAACTGCGAGATGCCCTTCAAGATGAATGGACCAGATTTTCTCTACAAAGAGCTGTAACTCTAGTTCACAATATGCAACGCCGTCTGGCGGCCATAATCCAAGCTTGAGGTGGGCATTCCCGCTACTGAGATTAATAATGAAGTCTGAAGTTACAAATTTATGTTTATTTTTTTCCTTTGTTACTGTTATGTAAAAAAATACTCATTTTGAGGGGTATGAGCAAAAAAAAGTTTTTCTTATATTTGCATTGGTTGTTTCTCTTTGACTTTACTAATCCTACAGCTTCGCACATTTAGCAATATAAACGGTATTATTTTGGTAATAATAACGATAATGAAAAAAAAACGGCGAAATTCAACCCTTTTGAGCAAGAGTGTATAAAAGTCATACAAAATATCGTCTTTTACACTTTTCCTAAAAATGCTAAAGGATTAGGAAAGGTGTGAAAAGATGGATAAAAGAAGGCCTTTTGATCACCTTTCAGGATATACAAAAGCTGAGCTTTCATGCAGTGAACAAATCATCGACTGTCCAGCAACGTGCTCATCCAATCGACTGAAAACTGAATAAACTGGAGAACCATGATCGTCGACGCCGGCACCAGGCTTGACGCTCAAAGAAGAAGTATGCATATAAAAATTTCCCACAGTCATATTTTACTTGTCTATATCCTGCACAGCTACTCATCTTTCCAAAATCCAGATCTTCCAATGTGTTAAAACTGTAAAACCCTCATTAAGTTGATCGTTCCTTCTGAAATATACATGTATAGGATGACAAGGTGTTCTAAATGACTTGCCAGCCATATGAAATTAACCACTTCAATTAAAAGTTGAATAAAACATTAAATCAAAGTGCAGGTACGGGTGAGCAATGGTTCGTCAGTAGGAGAAAATTGGGTTTTATCTCGAGGGAAATTCATTTTGGTCGGTAAATCCCATATAAATAGCTTTT